>NC_092829.1:51852975-52183332 GCF_039878825.1 Excalfactoria chinensis
AGGGCAGCTAGCTGCACAGCTAAAGATGTAACAGGGCTATGAAACTCAATCAAGTCTAACACATGACTTTCTTTGTGGGCTTACTTGTCAATGGGCTCAGTTCCCCACTCTGGTTCATAGTGTGGATGTGTAAATACAAGGAGAACAGGAGAGATAATGCAAGGGCAGGAATGAAAAGCCAGCATGCTTTGAATGGACAAAGGTTACGTCAAAAGTTTTAGTGATGGTAAAGAACATTCTCAGAATTTCCTGTGTTGGTGATGCGCAAAGAATCCATATTTTCCCTTGTGTGCTACCAGTGGCCACACCTCACACAACTCTTTATATTTTACATATATATATATATATATAATTTTCTTTTATTTTTATAAGTTTATTTATACATTACTTATATTTTAAAAGATTTTGAAGGGTGTTCCGATGAAACCCGGCAGAACAAATAACCAATCATCCTTTCAGCAGAGCTGAGCTAATTTTCTCACTGTATCTTCAGTTTACATCTTGCCTTATCTACCATACACGTATATCTAAAGGATTTTTCTTTCCATGATGCATTATTCTATGTTCTATAAATGTAACTTCCCAGATGTCCCTTCACTCACAAATAAGCAGTGACAGGAGAAAAAAACTATTATCTCTCTTCTCTGTGTTCAAGGCAAATAAATTCTAAGAATCAAAGGGCATCTTTCGTTTTGTTTATTCACTTCTGTGCATAAGAAAGGGATTTTAAGAGCCATACTTACATGTTCACTGGTGGTGATGTAAAAGAAGAAATGTTTCCCTTTTTCCCCTGGTATTTCTGTGATGTGGCAGAGATTCTTCTTTTGTTTTCAGTTGGGTGTGTTGTGGTGGCATTATAGTCCCACTTGCAAACTGTGAACATGAGTGCCTGTGCCACTGTTTTGATTGTGCCAGCAATCCTGCAGACGGAGTGACCTTGGTTAGAAAAACTCCTCTAGGGCTTTCTGGTGTGTTATTTACCCTGAAAAAAGATAATTGTCTGAATCTCTAGCATAGTTCTGTAAATGCTTCAGATTGCCACAACTCAAGAGACAATACATTTTGTCACAAAGGGCAGGAAACAGTGGTCAAGGTGAAGAGTGATGTGTGAAATGCAGGAATATGTTTTGCCAGGTAGTTTATGATTAATAGCCTGTTTTTTAATAAAGCTGTGTTTCTTCTTGAGGAGATTACCATTTAAACCCATGTTGCAGTCTTGGGTCATAATTTTCATGGTTTTTACTAATAGCTGGCACATAACTTCATTTCCACTTCCCATTTCTTTGTACTCTGACTGCGCTTTTTGGAAGCATTGCAGGTTTCTCTCTCATTATTATTATTATATCTTAATCATTTTTTCTCTACATCTTTATCATTTTATTTTCAGTTGCACATCTTACTAAGATCCTCATATGATAGCTTTCCTAATTATCTTCTATCATTTTTATTTCAGCACTTGACATTTTCCCTTTGATGGCTTTTACCATCTGACCCTTTTTGTTAATTCTGCGTTTTTTCTCTCACTTATTCTTCCATCTTTCATCTTTTCCTACATAATGAAATTCAAATAATTGTATGCTTTAGCTATTCTTTCTCCATTATGAACTGTAGGAGCTGTGAGGAAATGAACAGATTTTGTGTGGTATGTTCTAGAAATAGGTCTTTGGGTAGATTTTAAATAAACAGGAATTTATCAGAATTTAAGCCTAAATCCACAAGCCAAGCCAAAGAACCTAGTTTTACCCACGTGTTACGTGGATTTTTCTTTAAATACTCAATTGCCAAGAAAAAAAATAAAATATTCTTATGACGATTTCTTATTCTTAGCTCTCTTAGAGAACTTGCAGAAATAGCTTACACTATGATACAGTCTCTCACTGTGTAAATACATAGTAATAGTATCTTACGGGTCTGCATCAAGGCTTAACTTGCTAATGTTCACAGAAATCATTATTACCTTTTAGGCTGTAAGAAAGATAGCTCAGTACTATATTTAAAATATATCTGTATATAAAACCTATCTGTTGGTGATGTTGCTGAAAATCAACAAACCTTTTAATCAGAAACATTTATATAATGGTACATTTAACAAAATTCTATTTTGAATCATTTGTTCTGCAAAACCATTGTGTTCTTTGGCAAGGTTAGTGGACGGCATGAATTGCAGTGATGGTGCAGCTACTCTGGTAAATTGCATTGATGCAATACTGCTAGACTTGAGAAGCTTACCCATCTGCACTACCACTCCCTTGAACTGACTGAAGGATATCAGAACTCTCCCTAGCTGTCAGCGCTTCTGAAGTTTTTGTTAGCATCTTTCGCAGTTAAGGTATATACAGTGATTGTTCAGGCTTTTTGATAGCATGAACGCGAACAAAGTAAATCACAAACATTTCACATCATGTATAATTTTGTTTCAATAACTGCTTATTTTCTACTTGATTATATTACATCACTTACTGCCTACTGTGGTTTCTATCTCTTTGCACAACCCTGACATAGGGGTGATTCAGTGGTGTGGGTAAAAGAAGCTTCACCAGCACTTTTCACACTGGGAATCTCGCACATCCAGTATTTTTCTGATGCTTGGAATGGAAAATATCCTTTTTCCCCCCCACTTCTATCTAGTTTGTATGCGTTCCTGTTATTTTCTTCTGAACATCTGACTGAATTCAGAGGGCACTGCATCAGGTCTTACTAATAAACCCTTTCGCCAGATCTGCAGCAAGTATAGGCATATGCAGCTTTGTTAACTGCAGTGGAATTTTGCAGCGAAGTGGTTTGATTACATTTTCATGATGTTGTGAACCCCAGTATGTGCATGGATATAAACATTGTTATACGTGCTTAGAGGAATTTCTAGAGCGAATTCTTGTCCACTATTGTAGGGAAGCACCATTGCATTCTGTCTACAAAGGACCATTTCTTATGAACCAACAATATGCGTTCATGTTGGTTGCAAAGCTGTTGTTGCACGTTATTTGATTCTAGCAAAAAAATAAAAATAAAAATGCAGGATTCAGCAGCTGAATGTTGAATACCAAAATCAATGAGTGTTTTGCAGTTTGGTGAGAGCATGAGATAGACCCAGAGTTCTGTAGCTGAGCATTTTCTTCAAAGAGCGCTACGTTCCTCAGTTTTGCTTTAGTGAGATAAGAGGTTACGTACTCAGCTTATTGATGATCTGAAAAATGTAGAAAAAGAATGTCAAAAAACCTGACACTTTCATTGCAGCCTTGGGAAATCAAGCATGCTCAGCATCCTTGCAAATCATGGTTTAGGTGTCTCAGGCTAATGACAAAAAGCGGAATTCCCTGAATAGAGCTCCATGGTGCATTTCACATAGTGCAAAATCACCACTGAAAAGATTCTGGTCTGTGGTATTTAAAGCAACACATACCAAAAATTAAACGGAACCAAAGAAGTGGTATCGAAATGAATAACCCCAAGTCTTTTGACTCATTACCTCCTTCAACCCAAGCTGCCCGTATCTTTCAGCTGATATTAAAAAACTTGGCATTAATCTATTGTTATGAATGTCGCTTCTCTACAGTTTGCTTAAGACTGTATCTTTCAGAGTATTATAATTGGCAATTTGGCAGGGCATTAAGTATGAACTAATGAGTTGAAAGAACAGATTGTACTTGCAAATTCAAAGCATTTACATATCTGCAGTTTCTTCTGAAAATTTGTATTCCAAGTACCAGGTTCTGACCTCACTTGAAACTCCACTATTATATATTCAGCACAGAGATGGCACTTTTTGATGAAGTGCTTCATGTGTTTGAGTATGTGACTCAAACACAACCTTAAAGCTACTAATACTCCACAACTTCCCCCAAAATGAGGAAGGTCAGAAAATGAAGTTAAACTGGCCCCTTTTTTGCGCCACTCTACAGGACAGATCTCCTAGAGTATACTCTATTCTACTTGCGCTTCATTCTCTATTTGCAGTGTTCCCTCCTATGCTGCCAGTTAGATTCTGTAATGACAGACAGCAACATAAATGCCTTCAACAAAGCATCAAATGAAGATGCTCCCTAAATCAAAGAAAAGAGGACTCCTATCACCTGTGGTCAGTGAAATTTCTGCTGTATTTTGTCATCCGTATTCTAGTTTTTTATAGGAATTTTATTGTCTATCTGCACTTACTTCAAGAGTATTCAAGTCAAACCTGTCAAGATGATAAGTAGGATTTATACAGGAATCCATGAAATACCTCTGAATTGTCTTTGTTTCTCTTCTTAATGATTAAGCATTATAACTTATAAATCTCTTATGGTGCTGGGTTTAGATGCTGGTCATTATCAAAGTTTGCTAACTGTATTTGCCAGATGACAAACTGGGTACAGACTGAGTATCTTTAGGTTCCACAAGCTTGCCTTTTCCATTCCTACGCCACAAGCCTTTTCTTGATGCTGTTGACATCTCTACCAATACCCTGTTTTCTCCATTTATTTTCAAGAAATGGCACCACTATGTATTTTCTTATCATAAATATTCTAGAGTTTTTTACTTGCATCTTCTCCTGGACTCTACCAGAGCAACATTTCACTTTTTCTAGATCCTGTTGTGACTTTCTTTAAAATAATATGAGCCTCCTATACAGTATTGCATTTCTAACTGTAAGATGGGCTAAATTTCTGATCAGGCAAAACAAGCAGGACACAACCAACATCCTAATATTACATACAAGGGTACAGAATGAGTGTCTTTAGCAGCCTCCATTCATTGAGGCTTTGAGAATGAACTTTGCTTTCAGTTTACTAGACAGAAGCAGCTTATACTGACAAGGAGACAGTGTTATGGGGGTGGAAAATACACAGGATCCAATCAGTGAATCAGGAGGTGGGAGGAACAGCTGCTTCTTAAGTAACGACATATAAGTAATATTAGTCCCATTGGCTTAATTACATTGTAACCTTAAACAACAAACATCTGTTTTCCATGTTTTCTTCCCAAAGGCCCTGACATTTCCAACATAACCAAACTTTCTTGTATTTTTCAGGTTAAAATACTTTGAAACAGTAAATAGTAGGAATGTTATTAGCACTAAAAAACAACGTAAAAATCCACAGGAAAAGCATGTCATAGTTTTCATCATTTTTGTTCCTTCTATATGCCTACTTCATTGTATTCTACAAAACATGGATGAAGTTTAGGGAAATAATTAAGATGAAATACACTGTTTGTATTGTTCCTTCCTCTCCTTGTGAGTGTTTGCAAAGACTGCATACCTGTGATATGTTGAGATATGCTTTTCAATCAGTTCTGATAAAACCAACTGGTGAATCACCATGCAGGTCTCAAAAATGTTTTTAAATACCATGAGGTTTTCCTTTCTCTTTTTGCTCATCTCTCTTTGGTGAGGGAATCTGCCTCATGTGCCAGGTCCGAATAAATCTTTCAGAGTTGTTTTGTAGTGTCATCCAGTGTCTTGAAAAATTCCATTTGCAAGTAGACGCTTCTAGATATCAAGCAATAGGTCCCTAGAAATACCAAATACAGGGCAGTTATGTGGGAAGAGGGGTAAGCAGGAAAGTTAGGCTACCTGAATGATTTTCCAAATATGGTTATGTGCTTATTCTTCCAGAATTTATCTTTCCAAATTTATCTACAGTGTAAGAAAAAGAATTTGAAGGGGGATTTCAAAAGCAGAAATGCAGACAGAAAAGCAATTTCGGGATGCTGTAAACTGCAATAAATTCATGTATTTCAAGGAAGTATGTATTAAAGACTACGTTCAGGTACAGGATACATTTTAATATTTAATGGAAAAAATTGTTAGAATTATTTTGTAAATTTCCTAGATTATAAGATTGGTACATACAAAATTGTGTGTATAAAAATAGTACAAAGCTTTGAAGGGTGGGTATAGACTACTGGTAATAGAACATCACCCCCCAAAACCCTGATATTAATCATACACGGATATTTCACTGCTTGAAGTCTCATATTAGAATGTACCAACTGTTAAAGATATATTAAAATAATTGGAAAATAACTGCTTTTCAGATTGTCCAAAAATATTTCCCAATCTACAGACACTCCTACCTGGAAAGAAAAAAAAAAAAAAAAAAAAAAAAAGGAATTCAAAATAACTTACATAACCCAAGCATAATAAAATCATGTTTCGTTATAAATATGCTTTAATTTCAAAGTAAATTAAACTAATGGCTGTCTAAAAAATAATATTATTAATTTAAAAAATTGCAATCTATACAGTCTTTGCTTGCATCTCTTCATTTTCATTTGTCCAATAAATGTACTGCCTTGAGTGCAAAAATCTAATTCCCAAATCCTTTTAGTCTATCTAGCACTTTTTGATTTTAAATTGTTCTTTCCACATGAAAATGTCATGAAAGAACATCTTTGCTGACTTGCTTCTTCCATGACACCTGCCCAGGTTAAGCCCACTGTAACTTGGTATTCAAGCCATTATCAGGGCCACTTATTTGTCCTGGACCTTTGTTTGATGATCTTGCACTCTGTTACAAAGTCTTCTATTGGAACGTGCATTCTCACCTTAGGCAAACTTCTTCTAAGTGGCATTTTAGCTTGAGCAACTAATAAAAGCGTTGTGATTAAGTTGTGATTAAGTTTTAATTTAAAACTCATTTCAAAAGCGACAGTCAAAATTAATTTGATAATCCAGTAATTTCATGTGATCCTACATCTTTGATTCTCATCAGTTGTCTTCATTTTATGAATGCCAGGATTAAATTACATACCTGAGCAAAGCATCACTTCGGGAGCAGCGATAACCCTGATGCTTGTATATGTGGACTCATGTTCATAAAAGGCATTTCCATCCATCCTGGTCAATAAGATACACAGCAGTGTCTCCTATATACACACCACCTTGCATTTGACTGCGTTAAAATGAAAGTTTATTAAACAGCTATTGAAGTTTTCACATTTAAACTGGCTCAATGAGATAAATATCCAAACCTTGTCATTAGGCTGCATGGGGAAAAGCTCTGATTAGTAAGGTTTCCCATTAACACTCCTGCTTGCAATTGGTCAGCTTCCTGTATTTCATATTGTTTTCTATTCTTTTATACCAGAATCCTGAATGCTAAATGAAATGTCTAAAATCTGTTAATTTTACATGAACAAACAACTTTCCTTGAAATTTCTATATAACTTGCTTGGTGACATTTAATTCCATAAAACGGAAACTGATTTATGGTGCTCCTATTTTTTGTGTTTGTCTCCACTTGTTTGTTGTTTGGAGCTGGATGTTGTTTCACAGTGTACACTTAGGATATAAATAGAAAGTAAAAACTACTTAATTGAGATGTGTGTTATTTGTATTTTGTGCCCTATTACAAAGTATATCTAAACTAGTAAAGATGGCCAGGAAGGAGGCTCCTTGGTTTATTTCAAATTATTGCAAAACTGGGCATTGGAGTGCTTCCAAGAACTACAAAATCTACTCTTTTTCTCACTTGGGGTTTTGTATGGGGCATCATGACTGGACCGTAGATATTTATCCGTCATTTTGTGCTAGGATAATCTATGAGTTTCCAAGCAGAGGACTTAACCATCTTTATTATATAATGCCAAGTATTCAGACAATAGAAGCTAAGCCTGTTGTCAAATTGCATTTTCAGTTGACATTCTGTGAGACATTAGGAGTCACTACATATATCTTCAATGCATGTGGGAGTCATGACATTAAAAATGACATAAAACTTATTATGCAGACAGAAAATAAACATTTTCTTCCCTTAAAGAATTTAAGATTGATGGATAATTACTTTGGTTGCCAAGTAGAGACTTCCATAATCAGTATAAATCATAGGGTCATTAAATCGGTAGGGCAATGAGAGATAAATCAATGCCCTGAAGATGACTTGTAATTGCTTGTTGCAAGATACAAGGCTGAATGATATTTTGTAAAGACCACAATGTGCATCTGTCTAATTGGGTTGGATGTGTTAGAGAGTCTATAACAGAACTAGATGAATAAGTCAGAGACCACCCACATATGAACCAAATGACTTACGTGTCTGTGGGATACTCGGGAAAATCTGTACTGACTGCTCCATCTCAACTCCATCAGGAACTTCCCGGTCTGCCTTAAAAAAAAAAGATAGGAAACAAAAGGTTGATGCAGTTCATTTTGTGTAATGTTTCTAAAACGATACAGAGACAATAGTGACATGCAGTCATAGCGACACTTATGCTATTTTTGAATGTTCTGCATGTACATATTTCATAATCAGATTCCAGTGACCAGAAAGTGACACCTCTCTTGCAAGCAGTCAGCTCGCTCTTGCACCCAAATCTGATAAATCATATGGAATCAAAATCTCAAGAAATTAAGACTTTGCAGTTCATGACTTTTTAGTACAGTGGGCTGACAAAGAATGTATTAATCAGAAGCAACTTAATTAACTTGTGCATCTGCAGAATGGTAGTAAATAAATATTCTAAAAGTGCAATTAAATAATTAAATGTAGTGCAGGATTATCAGTGGGTTTCATTGGTTCACATCTGTCCTGGACAGGCAGATTTAACGCCCATTTATTCTGTTTTCCCATTGAATTTTGAACTTTTTTTTGTTGTTGTTCTCTGTAAATATCCACATTCACATGGATGAATTCTACTACAAATAATAAGATCATTTCAGATTTACATCAATGTCATTTTAATGTAGCATATGTTGTATTAACGAAGTAAGAGGCAGGGATTTATTAAATATTGTTGATTATTCAATGTGCTTACTTTTAAGCAAATGCATTTGTTAACATGGATGACGACAATAATGTTCCTATATGACATTAGGGTTTAATCAGTGTTTAATTCCAGTTGTACTGGGAGCTGTACAAATGCAGAAATGCAAAATATTTTTTTAACACTGGGTAAAGTGATACGTCATGGAAAGAAAGTAAGAAGTGGAATCCTGCAATCAGCATAGTTTTATGAGTTATGTATTGTAGTCTGAATTGTTGTCTATGGTTTGTTTTTTAGGTTTGGACTGTTTTTTGGTTTTTCGTTTTATTTTGTATTTAACCTTGGATAAGACATAATGAAAAGATGGGATGCAATGAACAGGTTTGTTAGGTAAAAAGGGCATGAAAGACATGAAAAGTGTGGACTATATCTTTGCCCAGCAAGCTGCTAAAAAGCATACAGTAACTCCAAGATGATTATTTAATCTGAATCCCTCAGTTTTATTGTTTTCCAACTGAGAAATGATGGGAAATCAGGAAAGGCTGGCAAACACACAAGCATTAGAGGCTCTTGAGAGCACTTATTAAAGCAGCTCCTGATCTGCTGATTGCCATGGCTACTACACAAGCGTGTAATCAGAAGAGCAGTGAATGTGGCATCTCTCAAAACTCCAAGCATAATTCTTGAATTAAAATTTGTATATTGCCCCCAGTCTTTATAAGGAGCCAAAGTGAAAACTACATACATTAGATGAATAAAGTAAAATATTATTGTGCGCCTTTTTCTAGTAGCTGTATCTATTCTAAAATATTGTATTTCATATCAAAGCTTTAAAAGTAGTTAGAAACATCAGCCCGTAGTTTGCAGTCTGTCAAATTAGAGATAAATCTCTTTAGCTCATTTGCAATGAAGAACTCAACTATCATGTACTTCACTCTATTAGTCATAATTTTGTAGTAAAATTAGTTTGCTGAATATAATAGAACAGTGACATTCTGTTTCTTGCCTGATTACATTTTGCTTTCATTTTCACCCTGTCTCGAGCCTTTGGATTCCCTGGCAAATTCTTGTTTTCTGTTTAGGTGTAAATACTCATCCTTTTCTTTTATCCATGGTTTAAAATGAGGGAGAGTTGTCAGACTTTTATGAAAAGATGAAGTTGGCTTTTGGCACTGGATTCTTGAAGAAGATGCTGAGCCAGATTTTCAGGTGCAATGTAGTTTGGCATTCTTCCATTAAATTTGGTTACTTAAACATTAGCAAATAAGGTATGTAGTCAGGAAAACAGTACATGGGAGGAGAGGTGAATGGAGTAGACCTTTAAGCAATATGAAGTTTGAACTTTGTTGAATGCCTCTATTTGTAGAATAGAAGATAAAAGCAATTTTAAGATTTCAAGGCTTCAGTTGGCTAAACTAGAGTCAAAGTACTGTTGCTATTCATCGCTCTGTTGCCACATCTTTGTATAGAGCAGGGAAAACCAAGTCTTTGTAGCCTTTAAGGAACAGTGATCTTGAGTAGCTTCCTTTAATATACGTTTCTATTTTACCAGAACTTGGAGATATAATCTTTTTTTCAGCTACACTGGTTAATATTTTTATTTCCAGCACCAGTGAATACTGAAGGGGAAGGCCATGGAGCTCCATTTGGCAGTTGTACATACAATGAATTCTCACAATGGTGTGATCTGTGCTTCATATACTAGATAAAAGCAAGTGGCCCTCCTGATGAGTATCTGAATTTGGATGCTCGTGTGTAAAGGGTACAAAAGATTAGGTGCCATTTTTGAATCGCCATAAACAGATGTTTTTGAGAGGAAAGGAGACATATAATCAGGGAAGTAGTCTAAATCTATGCCATTCCTTTGTGTTCCCTATGTTTTCACAGCAGTCTGATGAAAGAATTGCAAACAAATTTCAGTATTACCTGAAGTAGATGGAAAGAGATAAATAAAAACCGTTAAACCATCTCTTATTTTATTCTGGGAATTAAAGTTGAGGATGAGAGGTGTTTTCCCTTAGCTAAGGAGGCGGAGGAAAGGAGGGATAATGCCAGCTGCTCTGTTACCCACAAAAGCAAGATCTCACTAATTCGATGTTCTTCTCCACCTACATACAGAGGATAATCATCTCCTAAAAATATTTATACATCCATAATGATCTCAAATAGAACACATGCTTCCAAAAATGTAATAAAGAGATGTATGTTCCAATAAGGAAGGTTATAAAATATTTAAATACTTCCTCCGCTTCTCTCAAGAGGAAATGCCACATAGCAAAGAGGAAGGAGATTCCAACTTCTCTTGTTTTTAGTGTGAAGTTCTTATTCCCCTTTGCTTTATCACTCTCTGCTCCCAGAATAAAAAAAACAAAAACTATTACTATTTTGTGATGCATATCCTGATCCAAACTTCATACATATGCATTGCCATATGTTTCACACATCATATGCTTTCCTTAGTTTCATTTCAGGTTCAACATCAACACTCTTTACCCATCATGCTTATATACACATACTTTGTTCATTTCACACATCTTCCTATGTTTGCAGAGTTTAATACAGAAAGATGATGAATTTACTAATATATCTTATGGGGAAGAAACAACTCAAGTCCATTTCTAGGCCCGTCTATGTCATCCTTACTCACTGCTGGATTGAAAAGATTAATACAAGGTATTCACAGACCACATGGACTTAAGCTAAACAAACTCTCTTGCTTGTGCAGGAGTGAAATTTCAGTGAAATTAAGGGAAAAAAAAAAAATAAAATCATGTAAAGTACCAAGAGAAATTGCGTTCAGACTTGGATATCCTTAAGCAGCATTGCAAAATCATATTTTAGATTGTGTAATTTCTTGCTCTACTTAATACCTTGGTTATCCCATGATCAGGTAATTGATGGAGTCAGAGGATCCACATCCTGGATGGTGTGCAACACAGAAGAAAGAGACATCTCATTGCCTCTGGGGAGAGTCTTCCTGCTGCTCAGGATACTAAATACATACGTAAGTTTTTGACTTAGTTTTTGACTTCCATGCTTTTACAGACAATGAAGACCCCGCAGTACCATAAGTATCCTAATTCTAATAGGTGAGTGGAAATGAAATGTGAGAAAGGAAGGGTTGAAGGTGCTCTCAGCTCTAAATCTCCTAAAAACTTGCCAAGGATCTGCCCACAGAGGACTTTTCATATTTATAGCATTACTAGGATACTGAGATGGACAGGTAAAATGTGTGCTATACAGGGCATACAAAAGATGTTCCCTTGAGACCCTGGGTAATCTGGTGTGTTTCCCTTACCTCCTCTCCCCTTCTCTTGCCATCTAATTGTTCAAGCCAGGGGTTTTATTTTATTATTTTAACTGTATTTAGCTTATATTTTTATTTTATTGCACACTGATTTACCAGTCAGGTAGTGAAGGAATGACTTGTAAAGGTTTGTTTATTTATTTATTTACTTTCAGTGGGAATAAGATGATATAGCAGCTCTTTTCCTAGTTTCTGCTCTTAGACCACAATTATGTCATTCTGTTATCACGGTGTACTTGAAGCAGATGTTGTGAAATAGCATTTCTTACTATGTTTGAATTTTGAAGTCTGCATTTTGAGTATGTAAGAGAATCTGCACTTGGAGTTGCAAATCTCAACATTTCCACATTTATAGTAGTGTTAATCATCTCACAAGACAACGTATTTCAGATCTTATAAGGGGATGTTATTTGCATATTTACAGCTGGTTAAAAAACTAAGAATTCATTTATGCTTTAGAGGAAGAATTTGAATAGCTGGTTTATGTATGGTAGACTTTTGGCTCCCAAGCTGAGACCTAATGCTGTTACAGTGTTATAGTGTCATTCATAGACAAACTGACTTTTGGGATCTTTTTAGAGGTCAGTGAACAAATTTAGGCTATTCTGGAAATATGAATATAACAGTATTAGATTAATAATAAGCCATTGTTCTTACATAGAAAGTGGCTTGCCAAAAAATTACTGGGGAAGTAATTCTATTCTACTGGTACCAGAGATGAGTTCCAAAAAGTACAGTTATTGTTCTCAGCATGAGGGGTATACAGAATCTGAATGTTTTCATTTAAATCTTTACCATCCCTATTCAAATAGAATTAATCTTTAATATAACTAGTAGTTTAATCAGTTGAGCGCTCACCAGGAGACTGAAATACATGGGTTCATCTCCCTTCTCCAAATTCTGATAGTTAAGGGAACATACATACACAGACAGTATTTCAGTGCAGGGTTCTGAGATAAAATTGAGTGCACATTTACACCAAAGTCAATCATCCACAATGGTACTGATGTGCTGTTGTCTTCTGAGACACTCAATGCAAAAGACAAGCTCTAGAAATAAGTGTGTCAGGATTCCTCATGAACGTAGGCCTGACAGAGATCACAGGGCAGTTTGGCAGCATGAGGTCCACAGACATCTGCAAAACAGTTTTCTCAGGAATCTGCTTTGAGCTTGAATGCGTGACTTGTAAAGAGGTGACTTTGTAATGCGCTGTCTCTAGGAATATAATGTTGTCTTATTATTTTTAATGGGTAAATACTGTTAAATAATTTAGTATTGATAGGCTTGGGAATTAGCCACTTGTTTAAATTCACTTTCTGAACTAACAGTACAACATAATATATAAGAGGTTTATAAAAGGGACTGTAAGTTACAGCTACCTTGGTATCCCTACAGGTGGTTACAAACCTCAAGTGCCAGACTTGTGCAACCAGGATATCCCCTAAAGTTTTATGACCTTGCAAGAAGCAAACATTGAGGGTTAGAGAGAGAATGACTGACAGCTGTGGAAGAACGCTCTGCTTGGCTATACAGTGATGTCAGTAGGAATTAGACATCTAAATACTTACAGATCATGAGTATCAAAGAGGACACTGACATAACTTCCAAACAATGATCAATTTCAGCAGAAACCTGCATATTCATAGCTCAATGAATGCAAGAAACTACACAGACAGTCATTTTTTGTATTTCCTCTTCAAAAAAATCAGCTTTTACTCTCAAATTGAAAAACAGGAAGAAATTCAAACAACATGCTTCCAATAATTACTGAACCTCTGAAAATCTGGACTGCATGTGCTGAAGCTCAAAACCACAATATCCCTCATGATAGATATCTGAGCAAAGTTCAGAGAGTGAGAGAGAAGCAAACAAGCTTTTCTTACTTAGAAAAGGGAAAAATGGCATTAGAAAGGGAAAAGTCCTCTTTCTTCACAGGAAAAGTCCAAATAAACAAAAACTCAAACCAACTGTCAGGGACAAACAGCCTTTGGAGGAGGAGGCAGGATATTGCTATTTCGTTGGCAAAGCATTAAAGCTACCTTGGGATTCTCTTTGAGTCACTACCTAGAGTATCATAGGACAACAATCCCCATGATGTGGGTGAGAGCTGTTCCCTTAGAATTCTCCACTATCCTGGTTCATCACCACCCCTCACCACTAACCTTTGTGAGGGGAGGCACCTCACTTGACCTCTACCCTTTCAGACCCCAAAATATCAGAGGAAACAACCATTCGTTTGATATTTGTACAGATAAGAATACAGCTTTATTCTCCTTTGACATTTTCATACAGTTACATTGTGGTTGTTCAGATAAATGTCAAATGAAAGGTTTCCAAATCTGACATTTTTTAATAGTATGTCTAAAAATGTTGCGGTCAAATGAAAGGCTGTGATTCATGTGGCACTTGGAATGGTCTACCTGTCCTCTGCACACAACATGAAGGCTAATTCCAGTTAGGCAGACATCAGGATGGTAGCACCCAACCTAGATGGAAAACAGGAGATCTCCCTGTGGAACTAGTCAAGTTGAAGCAAACCCCACCATTCTCAAGTAACAGCTTAAGTAAGTCTCAGTATCAAAGAGGTGAATAACTGTTAGAACTCTTGTCAGACTCCTGTACTCTTTGAATGCTTTTTTTTGGATATTTCATACATAGAGATCCCATGTTCAATACCAACTTGCTTGTAGATACTTAATGTTACGTGGAGTGTTGATTTAGCAGAGCAATAGAGCAAGACATGGAAATCACAATACACATGCAAACCACACTTTACAGAATACAAGATTTGCACTGTTCAGTTGAACCACAGCATGATTCTTGTTCATGGTTCTTGTGTTATGCTTACTATCAAAATGCCAGGTCATCCCCAGTTGCCATAAGGAATATGCAGTTTGAAACCAGCTCAAGAAGACCAGTACAAAAGGGTTGTGAAAGTGCAGCTGAAGGTATATTTTTAGTGTTCAAGTACATCTAGGTGTACCAAAGGTGGTGTCTACAGTCGGTCTATAGCGCTGAAACAAGATCTTAAAATAGCTGGGAAGCCTTTTACTTTCTTTTACTGATTATCTGTAGCTAAAACATCTTTTTGAGGCTATTACAAATATCATTAAATAAAGTCTATCATGGGCAGTAATTGAACAAGTCAGGAAGAGATTCTTCATCATTCTTCAGGTCTTTATTTTTTGAATGATATTGTTTGTAATAATAACAACAACAAAAGTTGTGTATTTGAGATGAAAGAGCCTCCTTTCTGCATTTTAATATAAACACTTCAGTCCAAAAATGCAGTTGATATTGTGAGTTGATATTATCCTTGTGATACTGAAAATAATCACATTTCTTCTTAGGGTCAGATTTTCAGTATCATTTTACCACTGTTGGCAAGAAAAGCTATTATGTGAAAACAGATGCATTCGAACTTTATGGAAACTACTTTAATTTTACTAAACATAATAAATATAGCCATTCTTTTTGTTACACAATTACATAAATATCAAAACTGTTAAATATTATTTAACACTGTACCTGGTTTGATGCTAACGATGGTATTTCTTAATTATTTCTTTCAGTTAACAACCATTCCCTTGGAAGATGCTGCACATTAACCACTTTGTGTTGCACCAATCAGCTGTTGGGTTGAATGTCCTGCTCAACTCTTCAGGAATTTCTGGAGGGATTTTTTTGGCTTCTGAAACTCATCTAAAGGTAATTAAGCTTTTTATCTAATAAAATAATAGGAATTAAAATTCATTTATGTTATACACATGTACCAAAATTTCTGTTAGATAACAGATACTATTTTATATATGGTGTCTGTAGATTCAGATTGAATATATAATTGCACAACTGACTGGTTTAACTTGTAGGCAACTAAACAGGACTAATGAGTGAGATATCACCCTCTTTAATTTTTTTAGCTACATCTCCTTTTTTAATTATGTTTCTCAACTTCCAAAATGTTGTGGAAAAACATACAAAATAACCTGGAAAGGGAAAAAAGAAAATGTTGCCTATGCTATCAAAACTATTAGGAAAAAAATAAAAAGAAGGAATAAGAGGTGCTAAACTTACTTCATTGAACTGTTCAGAGGTATTCCACTGAACCTTAAAAATAACTGTTATATGCCACCACCAACTTGTAATTTTACTCATTACAGATCTCTATGAAAACAAACACCTTAAAATTGATAGGAACAAAATAGCCCATTTTTCAAAAACATGTTCTAAATGAGATTAAGATATATATATACATATATATATGTACACACACACACACACACATATACATATTTATACTTACTTATTAAAAAGCCATATCTTAAAAACATCAGAGGGCCCAGCCATTGCCACATTTCGTGTTGTTATTCTGCATCTGGACCAGGTTTGCCTTCTCACTGTGAGAAGGAAATTCACATCTGTTTAAATTTTTGCAGTAATTTATAATCCCAACCTCTAAAATTGAAAACAGATTTTGGTTAAATGAAAAGGTGATGTAAAAAAAAAATAAATCTTTGTGATATGTTTTCTGTAAGATGGGGGAGGTGTCAGAGGATAAAAAGATTATAAATCGTAAACCAGAGAATCAAGAAACCCAAATAATAAAATAAGCATGGAGATAAGAGAGGATCTTGAACACAATTTCATCCTTGTATGTTGAGATCTGAAAGAAGTTTCATGGCCACAATTTTTACTTCTCTGTCATTTATGCCTGTACTGGAGAATCTGAGAAAATGCATTGTGATTTTCTAGTCTGGTCTCTATTTTGGATGCATTTGACTTTGGATCTTATTCTACTGGTTTTGGTAGTTGTTTTTCCTTTCAATGAGAGATTAAAAAATCACAGGCCATACATTTACACCTAGTATATAACACCATCATATCAGTATATGTGCAAGCTACCAGCACGTAAGAACACCCAAAAAGACAACCAGAAGTAAGTTCTATGAGACAGATAACTGGACTGACTAGATCTGGAAAAAGGAAGAAGACAGATGAGTGGATAGAGAGATAGACTGAGAACCGGTTGAAGTCCCCAGAAGTCCCTTCCAACGCTTACAACTCTGTGATTCAGATCAGTCACGGTAGAAATTGGGCTCTTTTTATGCAAGTTATAAATAACCAATTAGCTGGGTTTTGTTTCTTTTTTTTTTTTTTTTTTAATTGCATCGATTTAATAAAATAATATTCTAATAGGTAAATAGGAGTTTGCATCACTTAAAAAAGGCTATACTATATACAATTTATGTAGATCATACTATCACCCAAACAACTAATAGATCATCTGATAACTCTTCTGTTTTCCATTCGATCCTTTTCATTAGAGCTTGAAAGTCGCAATCCTTGAAGCTACATTAAATGAAAACAGAGATCAAGTCCTAATTACACCTGTTGCAAATAAATATCAGCAATTAAAATAACTTTTTTTTTCATTCATTAAAGTGAGCATTTCTGATATATTTCCAAGTGTGTTTAAAAAAAAAGCTGTTTGTAATAAGTGCTGAAATAATCAGAATTGTATTAATAAAGGTCTTCGATCTGTCAAGATAATCTTACTTGAGAAAACAAGTATTGTTTTGTACAACTTTCATTTGCCAGAGATTGAGAGTACAGTCTGTCCATTTATTTTAAGAATAGTATAGTAGCTGTTGATCAGGACAGTGAGCACAGTAGATATTTGTTCTAAATTCTGTATTTTCTCCAACAAGTCTACAAAATGCCTTTACAGAGACAGGAACAAACAACAGAATGTGTTTATTTATTTCCTTTCAGATTTGCTGCAAACCACAACACTGTGTGGATGTCATGAACTTCAAGCCCTGTGATTATCAATGCTTCCAGGAGCTGACGTCACTAACCAGTGGTTTTAGGCCTGACCATCTAAATTCTCACTTACGCCACAGACAGGTAAGAATTTTTGCTTAATTTTACTATAAGTATGAAACTGTTGTTTTCAAGCCAAAGCATGTGGAGGGAGGAAGAGGAAGAGCTGATTTCCAAGCTAATTACAGAGGTGCAGCTCATCTATTTTATGAGCAGTAGAGGGGAGAAGAGCAAAAATGATTTTTCTTTGATGACTGAAGAAATATTTATGATATGCCATTCTCAGAGAGAAAAAGATTACTGGAACATCACACTACTGCTCTCAGTTTCTTGAGTCCAATTCCTTTTTATTTTTCCTGATTCCATACAGATCTGATACTGTGAAAGCATAACTCACCTTTCAAATTCTTTATTAATACAGAAAAGATGTGTCAGGCAGCCAAGGTCTTCATGCCACCAAAATCAGTTTCTAATCATTACCTGGTGTACAGAACCTGCTTTGGCAGGGGGGTTGGACTCAATGATCTCTGGGGGTCCCTCCCAAATCCTGTGATTCTGTGATCATCTCGAGATTCTTGATTATCTAGAATAGAATAGAGAGCAATGCAAAAACATACGACTGAATTTTAAGATTCTGGCTCCTAGTCTCTATTTCAGGGAATCTGGTCATGCAACAGTGATACCACACTCAGAAATCTGTTTTCTATTACACTATACTGTGCTTAACCTTTTAGCGTACAGATTTTGATGTGATCTTAAGGAAAGCACTTACAACATTTTTAGACATTATGGTAAGGTAACTAGTTTAATAATTAGAAATTCAGAAAATGAATTGGACTAAAGGATTTTCACTTAACCTAATGCATGGTGATTTTGTAGAAAGTACAGAAATGAAGTGTCCTTCTACCTCAAATACCTTAATTAACCCTACGCTCTCGTTATGAATATGTCCTTGTTATATATTAATTTAAATACAGTTTTCAGCATGCCTAAATTGGTGTCTTGATAAATAAATATCACCTGCAGGAAACGCTGAGTGTTTTTTTAACTTTACATATCATTGTTTGTTGTGGTACTAACTGTGAAAGAGTGTCACCATTTGAAAGACGTCTGCAACCCCTGGCCTACTGTTTGATTTGCTAATGCAGTGTCATGAAGCAGTAGTACATCATGAAGTTTACTGTGTTTCTTTAGTAAATATTCAAATGGGGAAGGTTGCAATGTGATTGACTACTACGAACATTTTTGATTACATGTTAGCATTAATTTTTAGTGTAAAATTCAGTCCCTCTTCCTCAAGCTCTATTTCTCTACATTACTTTCTCTTCTTTTCCTTAAGAACTTTGGCAATGAAATGAATGTTTTTAAGCACCTGAAAAATAATTCAATTACAGGAATTTCCTGAGCTGCGACTGTTTGGCTGCCTCTGGGGAGCAGCTGCCAGCCGGGGTTGTGACAGGAGTCAGCAGAGCTCTCCATGAGCAATGAGTGAGCAGAAAGTTCAGCTCCTTGGAAAGACAGTTTCCTGCAGCGTCTCTTCAGTATTCACTCTTTCTTCTGATTTCCAGCTTGAATGAATGCAGCCGTGAGACAGACAGAGTCCTCCAGTGAAGCAGGCGGAACACAGTAAGGGCAGACAGTTCTGAGATAGGAAGGGAGGGAAGAATGTGGGTCAAAGTTGCTGTATAACACAGCCTGGAACATCAGGTAAGAAAAAAAACCCAAAGAACAACAACAACAACAGAACAAAACAGGGTAAAACTGGAAAAATTAAAGAAGAGTTTAAAGGAATGCCCAACTCCAAGGTTTAACAGGATTAATACACACAACAAAGAATAAAATACACACAATAGTAATTTTAAAAGGTTATTTTTGAGAAAATCTGAAACCCACATATTACACTTCTTTTACAGTTCTTTCTTTTTTCCCCCTGGATTTACTGCATTGAACATGTGAGTAAAATACATGTGTGCCAATACTCTGTTTCTCTCCAAACAGTAATTTAAGGGGAATCTCATTAAGAACACTCTGAACAGACAAACAAGGTGGCAATGTAATCTTAATGAGGCAAGGTGACTTCTTGCTGTGCAAATGTGCAGAGACCTGTAAAACTGCAGCTCTCCTTCCACTCATTGAATACAATCATAAGCATCTGTCAGTGCACCACTGTCCTGTTTACTGGTGGGACTGACCAAGTGAGCTGCACATAAGGACTTCTCTGCCAATAAAAAGGTCAGCGTTACCATTTTGAGAAACTGTTATTTCAGGGTTTGAACTGCTACAGTTTCATTGTGATAAGCTCCCATTTTGAATTACAGCTGTTGGTTTTGTTAATTATTTAATTAAAAATACAAACTTGAGCTTCCTCAATACTTCCGATGGCTGCCATTTTGAATGGAGGTGATCACTAGCAGCACGGAGAGTGGAATGTCTGTGAATAGTTCCTTGTGGTTTGGAAGATGTTTGTTGCATGCTTCTTTTAAGAAAAAAAGCCCTTTATTCTCAATTTCAAGATGCTTCGAGAATACAGGATTGTTTGTCTGACGGCTTTTATTTTTTTGATCCTTGTTTTGGAGCAAAGTGTTGAAAGGATAGAAAAAGAACAAGAAGGATTCTCTTACAGCATCACATGACTGTATTTTTAGAAAAACAAACCCAGAATGAAAGCTGAAAACGTATCTGAAATGTAGCTTCCAACACACAGAAATATGACCAAAAGAAAAGACAAGAAAAAAGCTCCCTCGATATCAGTATACATTGTGATTTTTATCCAAATGCATTTGAGTCTTTCTATGTTCCACCTAGCATAAAGCATATTGGATAACTTGGGACATTTCAGTTTATGATGATGTCATTCAGCCTCAGTTCCATACTTCAGATCATACTGGAATAAGGTGATAACAAATAAATAAGGAATTATTTTTGTGTATTCCTACAAGATGCTGAATAGATCTTTTTTTAATTTAGTTTTATCTAAACTGACTACTTGTATTTTCCATATAGTTACTATGATTATTACTGTCTGGGGTCTGGCTTTTGTTCTCTTTTCAGGTTTTGGTTATGGTAACATGTAGATGCTTTAATTTGGAACACAGACCTACTGCAAATTTATTCTGTAACTGGGGATGTGCAGTGTATTTCACACACGTACATTCTATTCGTTCCTTATTGTCATCTTAACTTTTAATCTATACTGTTTGTGGGATTAGTGCTCATACCTAATTTTCGCTCAGCTCTGAAGTCCAAAGCTAACTCATTTGATATAAGGCAATGGAACAAGTTCAGAGTTGTGTAAAATATTATGAGGAGCCAATGTGTAATATAGGCAGGGAAGGGCGTGCCTGGATGAAGGGGCATTTGAATTAATATTGTTAATAAATATCTCATAAAAAAGACAGGTCTGAAAGAATCTTCAAAAATATTTTATTTCCCTTTTATTTCTTATTTGTTACAAAACTGCCTCCATAAAATAATGATAGAGATTAAATTGGGCTCCAAGAGGTTGTTAATGCAGTTAAAAGTGCAAGAGTATTTTGTGAATTATTGGCACTTAGTTTTTTCCAGTTGGGACTTCTTGTGGGTATATATGTGGTTTTTAAAGGTCGAAGGCCAACTTGGTAGCTAAGTAATAACAAATACCAATCTCAATGAGCATATTCTGTGACAAAGACAAGGGAACTGTTTTAAAAGTATGTAATTTCAATGAATAGACCTTTACAGTTCTGAAGAAAACAGCAGTGCCATCTATTGTTGGAACAGACCAACTGCAGCTTTCACATACCAAAGTGTAGCTCTATTCTGATTTGCAGTTAGTATTTTATATCAGAAGGTTGTTTACCAATAATAAGGCAGCATCTGTCTTAACAAGGAAGTAAACACAAGAAAGGCTGTTCACTCTGTTTGGTGAATATTTGCTGAGGGAGAAAAGATTTCAAATATGAACACAGTTACCAACAGCAGCTGGGACCTATTTAGAGCTTACTTACATTCTGTTCGACTGCTATACTTTTATAAATGAAAGTACTTCAGCAAAAATCCTTAAGAGTTAAACATACCTTGTTTCTTTAATCAAAAAGTCAGTGCACTCGAGTTTGATTAATTAAACGTAGCTGATATTTTAAGAAGGAATTTAAAAATAAAATAAAATGAAGTAAAATAAAAAGATGTACTTACCTACCTGTAACCTATAGTGCTGCTGAATCACTATTTGTTTTCTGAGAACAGAGATCAAATATCAGCTGGTCAGAAGGTCTTTGTTTCCTGTTTTGTGGCTTAGGGAGGAAAGGGTGACATGAAAAACAACAGGTAATGGACATGAAAATGCAGAAACTTCTATGTCTCGAGTCTTGCTTGGTGTGTATTATGGCAGCTTAACAAGGTATGGTGCTTCATGATCAAAGGAGTTTGTAAGAAGTATCTTAGTGAGCTTTTATAGTGCCTTTCAAAACTGGGAGTATTGCAGCTTTAATTAAGTGGTTATCGGTTTTTCATTTTTCCAAGTACTCAGACATACCAGATCCATGCCTGCATTTTTTTTCTATGCTTAATCTGCTCATTTATACCCATTACTTCATATTTCAGTTGTTTTTTGACACTTTTATGACTGGTTAAATCAGGACTCTTAAATCTGCATATACAGCTGTCAAGTCTCTCGCTGAAGATCTACAATAGATTACCTATGGACTCTGTAGTTTGATGCCAGCACCTCAAAAGGTGTTTAAAGCTAAATAAATAAATACAAGAATGATAGAGTTACAGCATCTAATGAGCAGGCTTTTATAATACTCACTGCATTCTTTCTCCCATTCTCCCTTTCCACAATATAGAAGATTCCCATTTGGAAGTTCAAGATGGTCAAAGATGGCGGGGGAGAAAGGGTAGAGATGGCAGATTGCACATGAATTCTCAGCAATGTGAATGCTGTATTTGGGCCATTCTTGGACCTGGCTATCCCCTCTTACTAAAGCATCTGATTTGGGATATAACAAAGGTATGTAAACCTGCCACCACTCATCCTGCACTGCAGCAAAGTGTAAAAACTGAATTTTCCTCTACAGCTCTGGCAGTAAGAGCTCCCATGCAGAGGGACCCTACTTTGCACACTGGACATATCCATAAGGGCAGCCATTATGTTCTTGCTGTGTCCAACCCCCGAAGTCTCAGCGCCTTTTGTTTTTCAGGGAATATCCAAACTTATGATATAAATGACACTTTACTTTACAACCAGAATTTTCTAAACCACTCTCGACACTTCAACACAGGATATATTTTCATTTGCCTTTTCTACATTTAGATTCAGGCTTCCAGCACTTGATGATGCATTGGGAAATCTGTTTTATTTTGTTCTTAAGTTTTCAGATGGTTCATTTCCTTTAAAAAAGGACTGTATTTGTATTTTACATGCATGGGAAATGAACTGGCTCGTATAAGACAGATAACAAACACTATTAGATCTTCAGTCATTTTAGCTGTCAAGAACACAAATTTAGTAATATTTCAGTAGCTTGTTTTAGGAGCCTTGGAAAGTGCCTTGAAAGTGTCAAACAGCTCGTCATATTTTAAAAAAAAAGGGGGGGGGGAGCAAAATCTATTCAGATTTAAGAAAAAGACACAGCCTTCTTCTGTGCTGCGACTTCCACAAGTCTGAAGCTAAACAGATGAGTTTAGAGTACGTCTTGCTGTGCTAAGCCCTGCTGACTCCACCACATTACCATTATCACTACAGGATTTGGCAAGTTTCTGAATTATTATTTGACCTGACCTGTATGTTCAGATCTCTGGGGCCTGACTCAGGTGGGCCTGAACTTAGAAACTTGCAACCTCCTGTTATTTAGCTATGGAATAGACTCCAGACCTCTGCCTTGCCATGAAGACTACCCTAAAGTCTGGGAGGTATAAAATAAGAAATCTCATAATCCTCAGTTATATTATTACTGTTTATTTTTCAAACCCAAAATAAAACCTGGAGAATAAAAAGGTTTCTCTATGTGATCTACTTTGACAAAAGAATTATAATGTAAGTAATATATAATATGAATATAAATAAATTAATATCTACAATTAAGAAGCTGATCATGTAGTTTTTATTCTGTTTTTCTAACAGGCTTGTATGTTAATGTCTCTATCGCAGTTCCAAAAAAGCAAACTGCAAAAGTCTCAATTAGTTTTACAAATAAAAACAATTTGCTCAGGCAGCAAAATGTTAATGAGCACACCTCAATTAACCTCTATTTATTTTGTTGATACAAATTGTTAACAAGGTTTCACATGAAAATAGTTGAGCAGTTTCATCCTATGTTTGTAGCTTACATGGATAGACAAGGCCAGAGTTTTGAATGATAGATTCTAGTTTGAATTTCTTCTTATTTGCTTTTATTTTGAAAGTCTTATTTATGTAACCTCTTAGAGACTTCACAGAAACAATGCTTTGATGAGTATTTGCACATCATTACACATTAACAGAATGTAAAATTACCCACATTATTTAGTTATTACAGATAGAGCTCAATACATTTACTGGAGTTATAGTTTAAGAGATTCATTCTTTCTAATGAATTTTTGCATAAAATTTTGGGGAGGGATTTGTTTTATGACCTGATGCTGTAGTGACATTTGAGTAACTGACATAGGAAAGGCAAAGCATTTCCATAGCAGTAAGGGTACAATCAGTTCTCAGATGACACAGAAAAGTAACTTTGTGCACTGAATTCAGTCTCAGCTGCCTTTACAGATCAAGAAGAGTTACTTTTATCCTTGTAAAAGTGTAAGAGTTCTCAAAAAGTTGTACATGATGAACAGCGAGGAAGGCTACTCAAAGGTAATGCATAGACTTAGGGTTAAAGTGAGGACAGTAATACTCTCTCCCTGTGTAAAAAGGGCTGCCAGGATTCTACTGAGTGAGAACCAAGAGCTGCTGACCTGGTTCTATTGCTAGCTCTAAGTTCAGCTTTTCATGCAACAAAACTTATGTTAAGTTTCAAGACCTGGATCTTGTGTATTAAAGCAAAATTTAAGACATTCTTAAGGCTTTTTTTTTTTTTTTTCTTTAGAAGAATGATTTTGGAAATCTGAATGTGATAAGCTGCTTTTAGGCAATGAAAAAAAAAATCTATCTTAACACATATATAAGCAATACAAATCACTCAATACTCATAATGCATTTCTTTCAAAGAAAGGGATTTTCAAGCAATTCTTTATATACTATGGAATGGTAGATTTACCTGCTGCAATAAGTGAAATTGCTGGGCATACCGTAGAGTGCTCTAGTTCACTCATGATCCTGCAGTTCCCTTACTTGGTTCTGCTTCCCAGATAATTAGGTGATATCTACTTACATGCAGTAGACTAACCTCTGTCTCACGCATTCATGCCTCATTTCCTCATTTAATTCTCTTTTCAGTCTTGTTATTTATTTTCTTTAATATTACATTTCCATTTCCAGCTCTATAGCCAGATGAGTCACACTCATTGCCATCCACAACAGCACTCTCCAAGGCCTGTGAAACAATAAGGTAATTTATAAAAACTTTTCCACTGAAGTCATATACAGTCAGTGAAGCTAACCTTTATTTTAGTGGCACTCGAATTAGGATGAAGTTCCATTCAGAAAGGATTATTCAGAATAAAAGACACAGGAACATCAAGTATTTTATATCATTTTCAGAAAAAAATAACCCACAAGCCATAACCACAACATACCAAGACAGTGGTGTGAGACTAATTCCTCATCTCAAAATATTGTTTCCTCTGTGTTGGATATTGGTCCCGGTTTAGCCATCATTATCCACCTACAGTCATGACATTTTGTGATTAGAATTTGGGATATGAAAGTAATTGTTATTTTCCTGAAGGTGATGTTGACAGAGAGGCAATTTAAGGCCTATGAGATAAACGAGAAGTAGTTCCTTCTGTACGGGACTACCATCCCATGTTTACATGTTGCACTAAGGGACATGGCTTAGTGTGGAAATATGGTTGGTAGGTGGATGGTTGGACTGAGTGTTCTTGGAGGTCTTTTCCAACCACAGTGATTCTGTGGCTCTTTGATTCTAACAAAGAGCAGATATCATGCTAGCAATAAATAAGGATATGCAGAACCAAAACAGAAGAATCTACGTAGGATGCTCCAAAAGTAACACTTTCTATTTATTTCCATGGAAACTATACACAACGAAGAGCACAATAATAGTATTTGATATAGCAGACTTTCAGCTGCCATCCGTCTCACAACAATAAAATTTAATGGAACACTGGTGGGAAGGTTCAACCCTTACTGTCATACCACCAACACCCATATCTGATGTCATGAGACAGCATAACAAAAATGAGAGGCATTACTTTTGGAGCACCACACATTTACCTATAACATAGAGAAGAAATCTTATAGTCTTCCAGTGAATGAAACTGTCCTTGTTTTAGTGACATCAACAGAAACTTGACCCTTGAAAGTATAGTACTTGTTTTTTTTCCCCCTCCGTCATTGTAACCACAGGTCTCGGCTGAGTGACTACAACAGGAGCATGCAGGATGAGGAAGTGGAGAAAACTGCTGTCTTACTTTTCCCTAGGATAAATTATTCAATTGACTGCCCTGGAATTACATCAATACATACAACAGTACATTCTGCTTAAAAGTACTTGCATCATCCAACTGTTCTGTTACTCTTAAGGTAATTTCAGGATGCCTACCTCCTTTAGTAGTCCATAAAAGCCACCTCGAGACATTCAGCTAGATCTCAGCATACAACACTGCTGTATTTGTTTCTCCAGGTCTCTGAAGCATGAGTCCTGTGCTGCTGTTGATGCAGATTCTTTTGGAGCATTCCCACATTAATAAAGATAGTTTGCTAGGAAGAGAAACAATAAATAATAATAATGTGCACACAGAATACAAAGTCTAATCTTCTCTACCTTGTGAATATACCTAATTTGGTTGAAGAATGACAAATGCAACCTCAAACAGACATATTCTGCTGAAATGAAGTAAAGAGAAGCTGGAAATCCAATTAAGAATCTAGACTCTCACATCCTGTCTAATGCACAGAACATACATGAGAGTATTTTGACAGAGAAAAAGTCAAACAATGCAAAATAACAAATAGAACGGCGTTCTGGAGTTTATATTGCCCACGGAATGTGGTATTCCCAATTTAAGAGCATTTCTTTCAAAATGAAATGTTATTTAGTATGCTCAAATATTCAAGTTTTTACTAATTAAAAAATATATAATTTTAATACCATTTAAATATTATTAAAATTACCACATAATATTTCATACTTACAGAACATGTTGAAAAGGAGTGTGTGTTTTGGAACACCTTAAAATAGTCTGCTATTCTTTTCTATTCTTATAAATTTTGTCACGATGTTTCTATAAAGAAATTTAATTGAAATAGATTTTCATAATTGAATACTTCTGAAGAGATGTTGCAGATCTGTGTAAAAGTCACTAACACAATGTTTAATCTTTCCCTACACAAAAGTGTATATTTCTGTAATCTACATGAAACATCATTGTCTCTGCCCGTACATTAACATTGTTAGGAGATCTCTTTACAGCAATACAGTACATCCCACAATTTTCCCTAGACCTGAAAGCTGTTTCAAATGAACATGAGTCAGTCAGGACTTTTGAGAGCAATGTTGCAAAGCTGTAAGTGTTGCTTACTATTCCCATGAATACTGCCTTTTGGAGGCAGTACGTCAAGTGTCAGAAGTGATATGAAATCTACTTTGTCAGAGTATCTGAAGGCAAAGCGATATTTTCAAAGACATTGCTATGTTTATTCTTGCTAACTTAGAAAAGAAATAGGATTAGGCTGACAAATGAAACGCATGAAATTAATGACGTCTTCCTGCATGATTTAACTATGGGCCCAGACAAACCTCATGGGAACTTTTTGATGCTGAAAAAAAATTCATATTAATTATTAGTTATTTAAATTCAGTCACAAACCTGTTTACTGGAATGATGCTAACATGAAATGGTTTGATTTTGAGCACTCTGATAACAGCTCAGACCTCATCTCAGTTCTAAAATGGTGGCTCGGCTCTTATTCTAGAAGTCCATACTACTATAATTGTGTCAATTAATGAAAATAGCAAAACATTCACTTATATTTCCTTAAAGGTTTTGTTTGTTTGTTTGTTTTTAGTATTAGATTACTGGATTGTTTTATGGAGAAAAAAATCTTTGACCAAAACTTCATCAAATGTGTAATTCAACTCTTCTTAAGCTGGTATTAATGGAGCTCAAATATTAGTAACTTGGGATATTTCTTTATTATTCTTCATCTTAAGGTATTACCATATTTGAAACTGGCAGTGATCATAAATAAAAAGGAAAACATCTGGAAAAAAAAAAGATGATTTCAAAGTATTGTGGAATTAGGATTGGGAACTTTTGAAGCACTGGGAAGTGGAAAGCTATTCTATTTCACTCGCTGATAATACCTCCTGTTAACTTATTTGCTATTCAGAGCATGGTATAATTCATTAGTTTCTAATTAATTGAACTCAACCTTTCTTTTCTGAGCACCATGCTTGAGTGCCACTTTTGGAGGAAAGGTTGTGCCTTTCACTTGGAATAACTACCTTTCAAATGTTGTTCTCTATGGAATAGAAATCCCTCGTTGTAAAACTGTATCCTTCTAGGAGTCAATATGATTGTGTTAGCAATTAAACTTCTATCAGAAGCAGGAAATAAGTGATGATGGCACAAAAAGAATTAAATCTGAATGCAACACAAATAATTTACTTCTTTCTGCAAATACAGTTACCCTTCCTGGAGAAGCACAATTCCTATTGATGACATCACTGTTAATATTTATTTCAGTTCCAGTTTCATTCATGTGGCTTGTCTTGGGGTAGATTCTGTCTCTGATTTCTGATGGCTTTGCTCATTTCTGTCAACACTAATTGGGAAGGGAAGTCATATATTAATCTTTCCAGACCTGTCATGTTTAAAAAGAGCGTGATCTTGACAAGATTACTGTTTCACAGAAATCCCTCTAAAATTCTTGATACTGGCAACTTTCGTAAAAGGAGTGAATATACAGAACTGATTTGTTGTTGTTTTTAGAAGAGCTGGATATAAAAGAATGGGATTTCCACAGCTGTCTACGGTCAGAGTTTCTAAAATCCTTTGTCCTGTATGTCCTTATGCTGTACATAAAATTGCAAGTCTGTGTTTAATGAATGATACATGAAGGGTTGTTAGGAATTTGTGCCGTAGGGGAAGACTATTCTGAGTCATGAACAGTGCTAAACTGTAGGCTCATTAATCTGATTAAAAGCATGGCTCATTACAATCTAGCTGGTTATGCAAGTTTTAAATAACACACAGTTTGCCTGAGATCTCATTCTTTGAAGTTATTATGCTTTGTTTTTATGATGTTTTTCATGGAACTGCAATACTTTTATGTGATTTGCATCATGGCATTTCCACTGGATGTATAAGTGCTACACCTGCATGTTTACAAAATAAACTAATTTGCAGTATTTGGGTGTTAGCTTTTGGGTATGGGTTGGTATTATAAGTCACTCTAAAGATGAATATATGGTACAGTTTCAGTGCTTCACAGAATCACAGAATGACCCGGGATGGAAGGGACCTTAAGGAACATGAAGCTCCAACCCCCCTGCCTGGCAGGTCCACCAAACTTCCATGTTTACTAGATCATTTTACCCAGGGCCCCATCCAGCCTGGCCTTGAACACCTCCAGGGATGGGGCATGGTCCCGATCTACACTTATTTTGCAAAATAATTACCTCAAAGTACTGCTAATGTAGAAGGCTATCACAATCTAACCAATGCTTTGAAAGGACTGACTTTATTGTTAAAGTCAGTTCAGGTAAGATAATAGTTAATAGAAAACATCTGTTGAATGCAGGTTCTCCTGACCCAAGCATACAGAACCATTAAGTTAATGATAACAAAATGCTTCTTTCCATGAATTGCTAAGTTTTATGTACCAAACACAATCAGTAGTAAATAAAGCAAAAATCTGAATCAACTCAATAAATACTGAGTCCAAAGATATCAAATAAAAGTAACTGTAAGAAAAAAAAAAAAACAACAAAAAACCCACATTCTTAAAAGAAAAGTTACAGCAAAAGGAAAAACAGATGAACTACAAAGACAACTAAGTTGCTTAACCAGAGGGACTAAGAGGTCAAACACCACATTTTATAGACATGCTTAGGGTCACCCAATTAGCCCTTTGGGGTCATGCAAGGTCAAATTGGGGTCACTAGAGGTCAAATTCAGCCTCTTGGGGTTACTAGAGGTCAAACTCCAAAATTTTTGGTTGCTTGGGGTCATGTGAGGTCACCCAATTAGCCCTTTGGGGTCATGCGAGGTCAAATTGGGGTTACTAGAGGTCAAATTCGGCCTCTTGGGGTTACTAGAGGTCAAATTCAGCCTCTTGGGGTCACACGAGGTCAAATTGGGGTCACTTGAGGTCAAATTCGGCCTCTTGGGGTTACTAGAGGTCAAACTCCAAAATTTTTGGTTGCTTGGGGTCACGCGAGGTCACCCAATTAGCCCTTTGGGGTCATGTGAGGTCAAATTGGGGTTACTAGAGGTCAAATTCGGCTTCTTGGGGTCATGCGAGGTCAAATTGGGGTTACTAGAGGTCAAATTTTGGCCTCTTGGGGTTACTAGAGGTCAAACTCCAAAATTTTTGGTTGCTTGGGGTCACACGAGGTCACCCAATTAGCCCTTTGGGGTCACGCGAGGTCAAATTGGGGTTACTAGAGGTCAAATTCATCCTCTTGGGGTCACACGAGGTCAAATTGGGGTTACTAGAGGTCAAATTTGGCCTCTTGGGGTCACGTGAGGTCAAACAGTGTTTGGACTTACTGAATGTCTCATCTGAGTAAATACATTTGTATTCTCTTTTTTCCCATTGTTTTATTTTCCCCAAGTTATGTGAAGAATCAGCAACCCCTGAAAGCATGGCTTTCCTTCCCAGTATTTATATTGACTGACTCCATACAACATATAAATCTGAAAGGATTTTGAACAAAGGCAGAGCTCCAGTCATCTTTTACACAGCTAAATGGTGTTGTATTCTGAGGTGTTCATGGCACTATTTTTTGGGGGGGGGCACTATTTTTAGGCTCTTGTTTAAGAGAGGAGAAAGGATGTCCTCAAACATTCTCTTGCCATTCATGCTTGTAAACTCGTTCCTCACAGCTCCTCCTTTTAGAACTGGGTGATGAACACAGAAGGGCGATGAGCTCGTGGATTCCCTTCTGTCACTCAGAACATTCCAGGATAAGTAAGGAAATAGAACTAAGAATGAGAGATATCTGAAAAAGCAAGGCTTTCCCTTGCCACCTGACCTCTCCTGCATGCTCTTGTATGTGGAAGCTGACCCAAGGACTTGTACAAAGGCTGTAATGCTGCAGGAAAGAGCAAGGAAAAAAAAAATCATAAAACTGTTACATAAATGTAACTGTGCAAGAGATGGCCATCAATGTGTTAAGAGTAGACATTCAACTTAGAATGAAAGATCCTGGGCTCACAACTCAGCTTTGTAGCAGCTGCCCTATTAACTCAAAAGCATCAGTGAGCTGAGCATGGAGCAGATAGAATATATTCCAGTTCCTTTCTGGGTCAACACAACCTTTGGCAGCAGGGTATCCCAGCATGGTCTCTAAGCCAGCAAGATAGACAAACAGGGCTCACCAGGACTCCATTAGACTTCCCTGATTTAGCTCACCACCCTTGCAGGGAACATAAGTGTAGCTGCAGCAACTCCATGTGCTGTTCAAGCAATGGCTATCTGCCCTTCTAGAAGTAAAAAAAATCACCACATAATGACAAAAGGTTCTTCTCTGATGGTAGCAACTACATAAGGCTGCCAGTTAAACAAAGCCAAACAGGAACACTCCTCCCGTCATCCCTTGGTTCTTCTCAGGTTGGAAAATAGCACTGCAACTGCAGTGCCCATACTGCCCAGGAAAACAGAGCCACCTCAGAAAAATCACTACCTGAACTCTTCATATCACACCTCCACCCAAGGCAAGAGCAGGGTTTGTAAGGGAAACTGCTGATCACAGCCTGAACCTCTGATTAGCCATCTGAGGCAAGTAATGAGTCAGCTCTGGGAACACAGGTGAAGGTAAGTCAGCTGTGCTCCTGGAAGGGCTGGAGCTTGACTCCTCCTCTCCTAGATCCCTTTTAAGGCTGACCACCAGTGTAACATCTCTTTTTGAAGATTGATCTTTTATGGAGTTTTTGTGGTGAGCCTCAACTTCCACTGAAAACCTCAGCACTGGTGAGTTTTTTTCTTAGATATCCCCTGGCAATCCATTTAGTCTGCAGTTATAACTATACCCTTGTATTATTCCAACTATACATTCCCTCAGCAGATTTTAATCATTTTTATCCTCTTTTTACCAAAATAAACTTCATACATACAACTTCTTCATGTAACTAATGCATAATTTAGTTTCTACCACTTTTTATAGGAAATAATAGATATACTTATTTAGCAAGATATCTGGTTCTGGTCAATTTCACCAACACAACAACCTTTATTGATCTTATCTTATAACTCTATGTGAGGTTTCCAACTCCAAATACAACGGTCACTTCTTAAAGGGCAAAACCAAAGTGAATGAGGAACTTAGGACTACTTTACAGGATGTATAACAGCATTATGTTTCTTTAACATCCCTATCTACTAAACCTATTTGTGATTTTTACACATCAGTCAAACAGACACAGAACTTACACTCGGGGAAAAGAAAAGAATCCATCATATCACTGTTCTGTAGCATATAACAGGAAAACAAAGAGTTTACTGCCTGCTAAAAAGCTAATATTTAAAGGAAATAGATCAGGATGACACAGTAGATCTGTTGCCAAAACTTAGTACAGCGTCTTAGAAAACCGTAGCTAATCAGTTTTGATTGAATCTGGCTGTTTTTACTGTTTCTCAATAGAAGTTTAGATTATGGTTTTGTTGTTTCTTTTTTCCCTCTTGAAAACAGTGAAAGTAAGTAGTAATCAGAATATAAATAGATCCATTATTTATTTGTTTTTAAGCGCTTGAGCTATATATTTTTCTAAGCTGTAGCTGACCATACTGACTTGGATAGGAAGACTAGAAAAACTAACTGGGATCAAGGAGCCATGGCTTGGTATTTTGATTTTAAAGAAAGAGGTTCTTTGTATTGGGCCAAGGTTGGTTGTGCAATAAAGCTTAGCCCAGCATTTTCATCCAAACTGCAGAACAAAATACATCTTAGAACAGAGATAAATTGCCTATAGCTGGCACAAGTGTATATATTTACTGGAGTATTATCTTGACAGATAGTGGTAGAATTTGCCTTCTGATGTCCAATCATAATTCTACCAATTATCCTGACTTTCACAGAATAAACTCATGACCATTCCAAACTACAAGAGCTAGATGTTTTATTTTTTCCCTGGGAATATGCAAGAAGATAATGTTCTCATGCTAGTAGATGCAGCAAACAAAAAACAAAGTGTGGGGAGCATTTTATGCTTTAGACAGTTTATTTACAAACAGTGCTAAAAAGCTGAACCCAGAGGCCCATGCAAGAAGACCATGTATATGTATCCATCCTAATCACTCCTGAATTATCCCATGAGAACCTCTATCATGCTTCAGCATACTGCCTTCATATGGTATACCTTACTTTGGCATACTGTATCTTTGAAAACAAACTAAAGAAACAATGGAAAAAAAAATACATTAAAAAAAAAAAAAGAAAAAAACCACCAAAAAAACCACCAAAAGTCACAAACATATCGTTAAGTGTTAAAAGCATGGCTGTGCAAGGACCTGCAGCTCTCAAACTGAGGGAAAAGAAGGAAATGTACAGGAAGTGGAAGCAGGGCTGTGCAGCCTAGGAGCAATACAGGGCTGTTATGTGTGTGTGCACAGATAGGATTTGGAAAGTCAGAGTGCAGATGGAGCTGAACTTAGTGAGGGATGTGAAAGATAACAAGGAGTTCTACAGGTACATAGGCAGGAGGAGACAGGCCAAGGAGAGTGTCCCCCCTCTGACTGATGAAAGGTCATGGGGAGGTGGCCTCCTCAGACACATTAAAAGCTAAGGTGCTCAGTGAGTGCTCTGCAGCAGTCTTCACGGGTGGTCAGGTTTCCCATGTCTGCCAAAACCATGAGCATCTAGGTGAGGGTGTAGGGAGTAGTTTCTGTCCCACTGTAACAGTGGAACAAGTACAAGCCCTCCTCATGAAAATGAACATATGTAAGTCCAAAGGGCCAGATGATATCCATCCTTGGGTTCTGAAACAGATGGCTGATGCGGTTGCTGAGCTGCTCTCTGTCATATTTGAAAAATCACGGCTGTCTGGTCAAGTCCTGGTGACAGGAAAAAGGGAAACATTACTCCTATTTTCCTATCCCAGCACAGGAAGGACTCGGAGCTTTTGGAGTGGGTCCAGAGCAGGACCACTAAGATGATCAGAGGGCTGGAGGACCTCTCCTATGAGGAAAGGTTGAGGGAACTGGGCTTGTTTAGCTTGGAGAAGAAAAGGCTCCAGGGAGACCTCATTGTGGCTTTCCAGTACTTGAAGGGAGCGTATACACAGGAGGGGGAACGCCTGTTTACAAGGGTGGATAGTGATAGTTCAAGGGGTTTTAAACTGAGACAGGGGAGGTTTAGGTTAGATATTAGGAGGAGGGTGATGACACACTGAAACGGGTTGCCCAAGGAGGCTGTGGATGCCCCATCCCTGCAGGCATTGAAAGCCAGACTGGATGTGGCTCTTGGCAGCCTGGTCTGGTGGTTGGCGACCCTGCAAATAGCAGGAGGAAACTAAATGATCATTGTGGTCCTTTTCAACCCAGGCCCTCCCATGATTTAACTCAGGTCCTTAACTGATCCCAAAGCTAGTGAATTGTAAATTAGCTGTGATCTCCTTCTTGGTATATACTATCTCCTAAGTGATGTATATGAGGATTTTTTTTAAAAGCTGTTTGTCCTATATATAGTTATGTTTCAAATTGTTACTCACCAAAAGAGCAAGTATTTTTGGTTCCTTCTGAAAGTCATATTTCCATAGTGATGCCAAGCTGACAAAAATATGCAGTACTTCATGATGACTGAAAATTAACTCAATAGCACAGATACTGCTCCCAGTTACCACTTACTTAAAACTCAGCCCAGAAATTATTTTACTGGTACAAAAGTCAGTTTTCTTCTGAAATTTAAATATATACTCAATATATATATTCAATATATCAGGATTGTAACTGCAAGGCTTTTCAGGGTATATTGGGGCCTTAAAAAAAAAAGACGAAGAAAAAAGAAGTCTGTCTTGCCCATAACCTTACAGATTCAATAGCTTATAGAGCTTATTTATTTCTTAGGAAGTCAACTCAAATAAATGGAAATACATTTTACTGGACCACTCCCCACACACAGCCTGCAGTATCTGTTTTTCTGCAGTCTGCATCTACTCTGCTATATAAAGGAGAACCAGGGTGTAAATTCAAGCATTCACTCTTCCTAACTTTCAGCTTGAGGGAGATGCCTCCAAGCAGTGCAGCTATGAGGCAATTTGCTTGATGGCAATACAGATGTACTCATAGATGGAATAATTCTATTTACATCAAACAGGTTAGAAAAGCAGTATCTACTAACTTACAGGAACTTACAGTATCCACTATTTACTATTTACAGGAATATCTGTCCCATTTTACCTGTCAAAAATGAACATCTGCTAAAAGGATCACCATTCCAGAGGCAGTATTTCTCTGTATGTGTTTCTCAAATTGATCACACTCTGCTGACTGCTAGGGCTGAGCAGTTACCCTCTTGGAAATACACCAAGGATGAACATAATTACATTGAGCAGAGAGTATATATCAGAAGAAAGGCAGAAGGCAACTCACCTCTGTCATTTAATCTGTGCAGCACCTTCAGTGTTCCAGGAAGGCCAGGTTGCTTATTTGTCTTACCTGGTTAATGGAAAGCCTTTTCCTCACACAGAATCTTTTTGTTTTCTTGACAATAGTTTTAGAAATACAGATTCCTTCATTTTACTCTTTCTGATATTTCATTAGGGCTCTATTTCTGTTCAAGTAACCTTTCAACTGGAATTTCATTATGCAAATTTAGTAATATTTCCTTTTTGTTACATCAGGGACCTAACAGAACTTGGAAGCTCAGCAGCACATCAATCCTTAACAAATAAAAGGCTCTCAAAAAGAATCACGGAGCACTGATTTCCCTCTGAGTTTGCAGAGCTGCAATAATAGGAAATACCCCAGCCACCAAATCCAAAGGTAATTATTCATACCATCTATGGACAATTCTCACAAATGTTATGGAGTTTGGGGTATGTTTGTCTTTATAAAGAATTCATGACATAGCTCCTTTCAATCATCTCACTTCCACCCACACTGACATTTTACAAACCGAACTTACCCATAAGACCTCTCAGCACAAGGCTTTTTCTACACATTTGTTCAGGTCAGCACACAAACACTCTCACTTTCCAGACTTCCAAATAAATAAAAGAATGAAATAAAATTCCACAAGCACCTGCAGCATCGTGCCAAAGACTGCTCAAGGTCAAGGAAAAGGCCTGTGTCCTCTTTAGTTCGCTGCTCTGTGTGTGTAATACCTACTTTGACACACGGTGTGTTGTCTTTGCCATTGGAATATTGCAATTTTATCCTTAAGATAATAGAAGAAACAAAATGATGAATCTTGAACAGTTTTGTCATCTTCCCATTGTAAAAATAAGATCTTTTTTCAACAAAAAGTTATAGAAAATCAAACACAGTCTTCTATTTGTGAAGAAAACCCTCAATGTATCTTACTTATGCCAATAATTATATCATGATTTATTCTTCTATTTTTATTCAAAATATTTATTGTTGGGTTTTTTCCTTGCTTTAATCATCTATTAATCATAATGACTTACATTCCCCAGAGCTGGTAGTGTGTTTTAAAGAAATAAAACCAGTTGAACAGTGCTTCTTTTAACTGAAGCAGGTGTAGCACAGTTTTACTGTAATGGAACTCAGTGTCTTACCCAGCTAACGCTGCAGAAGTATTTCTATGGCACTGTTTGTCTCAGCTGATGACTGGTAGAAGATAGATTGATATCTATGGGAAAGAACAGTGCAAAATCATTAAACATACAAAAAAAAATACAGGTATACAATGTAGAACTTCAAATAGTATAAAGGCAAACTTACATTTACTGGTTCACCAAGAGAATTCTATGATGTTCTGTAAGTAATAAACATTATTCTCTGCTTCACAGATATTTCTGGGGGAAGTAAAATCACTTGTCCATAGCTTGCTAACATGCCAAGGCACCAGTTGTATGAACCTGAGCTTATTTCTGACCAAATAGCAGAAATGAGCTGTATTTGTGCCTGAATGAAGTGAGGATCCACTACTGCATTTCAGCAAAAAGCCCTCAGCTCAGTTTCTGAGTTTTATTAATATACCTCTTCAGTGCTGTGCAGACTCATTCATGAGAATAGATCTCAAAAAGCCATGGAAAAGGGATGCTCAGGATGGTTTTCGGAGGCTTTTCATTTATTTTTAATCTTTGTTCCTAAGTATGGAGCCGATGGCACTACAATGATCAGGAGAACTTTATTTTAAGAGAAAGCAGTCACTTTTATGCCCGCACTGCTCTCAGGTATGGCTGAAATGTTTCATTTCAAACTCCCCAAAAATGTCAGCTTCAGGCAGTTCATCTCAAGTTAAAAATATCAGCCTAAGGACTGAACTAAAATAAAGCAACTGGAAACGTCAGTAAGGCTGAACTATGGATGACACTGTCAGTTCCCCATGCTGTACAGGGTATGAAATATACGTGTGGTAAATGGTGGGATCTGTGATCTGGATATACTTCTTAATGATACCCACCGCTTCATAAATGTCAGATACGTGATATGAATTCCTATTCACATTATCATTTCCATGTAGAATCCTAAATAATCACTATAATCTGTTCTTAGCAACTGTGACCATGGTAAGGGATACGCATCTACTTCCATGGCTTTCTCATCAGAATAAACTTAGGAGACAAGAAAACAACACTAAGAAACAGAGAATCCTCAGAAAGATCCTATAATTCAGTAATGATTTGTAACCTATTCTGGTAAAACCCCTAACTATGTTTTTAATTACAAACTGCCAAATCCGCTGAAGGAACAGTATAACTGTATGCATAACTGCTTTGAATGTGTATGGTATTGTTCTCACAACAATATGATTGAATGGAATACAGTTGACAATGATGAATAATAATCTTTGATTTGCACAGGATAACTCCCTGCCCCCCCTTCCCCCCCAAAACAAAAAGAAATGCCCAAAAATCCACAGCCACACACAAAGAAAATGGAGTGGTTTACAACATAAGGGTAAATAAACTGACTCTATTTAGTTATCAGAGAGTTTCAGTTAGAGAATATAGGTTTTTTAGAAGAATTAGTAGGTACTTTGGGAAAAGGCACTTCTAATGCATTTAGAGGAGATATTGCTCACATTTCTTTTTGCTAAATATCAATGCAAATAGTACAGACTGCAGAATGACTGCTGCTGCTGAAAAAAGATCTCTAGAAGGGGCCAATACAGGGAACAGTCACCAAATCTGATCTCAGGACAAAAATAGAGCTGCAACACAGGAGACGCAGAAGCAAACTACTACAGTGAGTGCAAACTGAGGTCCCACAAAACAGGATACCAGTAAGCACACATTTGACATATCAGAGGAAAACCTCCCCAAGTGGCACACGCTGCCTGTATTTCAGACTTTTCTTTTCAATACTTTACAGTAGTATTTATTCCTTTGCCTTATAAATGAAGGAATGAATTGACTAACTCATTGCTTCTGTTACTAGGTCAGAATGAAGGCAAAGCCCTTTTCATGGTTCAGAACTGACAAAACAAATTGAAACTGTCTTTATGGGATCAATTTATTAATATAGATGTTTAAATTTCCATAAGATGGCAACATTCTGATCTTTCTGCTACTGAAAAGGTTTCTACTAAAGCCTGAAGTAGACTAGAATTGGTATCTTCCTCTTGACTATCTTGGTAAGGAAGCAGAGACAAATAACAGAATAACAAAATCCACAAAACAGGATTTATATGGAATTCTGCTGGAATAGAGTTACTGTTCCTGAGAGAGGAGCAAGCACATAGAAGGCGCTGACTAGGGGCAACAAGTCTTAGATGTGAAGAGTTAATCTTCTAGAATACTAAATTCTCTAACAAGATACCAAATGACAGTTGAAAACACTGCTGATAAGACCATTTCAAGACAGATTTTAGGAATTACTACACACTAGAATTAATGATGACGCAGACTAAAGAGAACAAAATAAAGTGCTTCACAGCACATCTGACTTTTGGTACCACAGTCTAGGTGAGACTGAAAATTGTGCATTTGCATATGACTATTTTATTGAGTAAAGACCAAACAAAACATAAAAATGAGGAGAAAACTTAGCTTTTGTTTTCTGTCAGGGCAAAGAAAACATCACACAAACACATATACAAGTAAGAAAAGCCCCAGTGTATTTGTTTTAGTATCTAGGGCTCTTGACAGCAGTGTATAAAAGTTAAGAATCCTGTCTTAAGTTACAAAAAATTCCCTGAAAACCTCTATTGAATATGGGAACAGCTTCAACAGTATTAAACTTATTTATTCCAGTAACCACCTGAAGATCTAGCCCCAAATACCAAATTGTCCTGTATGAGTTCAGACAGCACAGCAAGCAGACTACCCCTCAACTTCAGTGACAGAAAACCTTTCCTAAGCTTGTCACTGAACCTCTGATTTCCTAGAAGTCTAACTGATCATCTAGCCAGGACAGCCATTCCCACCACAGACACCTTGCAAAGCATCTACATTTTCACAAAATCAAGTTGTGTTCAATGCTAACATCACACGTACACCAGAACCTCATCCAAACAGAATATCAACACTCTAGAGATGGACATCTGGATATTAGAGAAATAATCATATTCTAATAAACAAAATAAGCAAGGCATTTATCTGTTTCTTCTGTTCCATAAGAAAGTAACCTCATGCTTTTCTATTGCAGAGCTTTTGCTTCTTTGCTTCAAAAAACTTCAAGTGTCAGACTGTGCTCCTCAGGTCTATGATGCTAACAAAACAGCATCAGAACATGGATTTCAGAAAGGTAGGACTCAACTTCACCATTCAATATGATGCCCACTGCAGGATGCCTACCTGTGGTAAGCTATAGCCAAACCTTCAGCTCCAAACTCTGGAAGACATTCCCTCAGTGCACCTCCTTTGCAATCTTCTTTCCAACAAGGAAAAGTAGAAAACAGAGGCAGGCCAAACAGTCAGGAAACACACAGCAGCTTTTGCAGTATTCTCATGTGATTCCTGTTCCCACTTATTCAAGTATTGATGGTGACATCTCCTTAAAACAAATCAGTATTGCAAATGATCGAAAATTACTCATGTATTAAACAAGGAAGACCAAGTAGTTTTTCAATAAATTATACATTTTGCACACGTATGACACAAGACTGTATCATCACAAGACTGTATCATGTTAGCACTGACTTTGATGCTATACCAGCAATTAATTTTCTGCCTTTTCTGATTTTAGAATCATTTTATGCGTGGTTTTGAACTTGATTTAGATGGTATGAATGAATGAAAGGGGAATCAAGTAATTTTGTTCTAGAAAGTAATAACATCTGCATAACTTGCTGCAACTAGCAAAGTAGTAAGGGCAAGACAACCCTCCCCATGCAAAGACTTATAAATATGCTTTATTTTAAGATATTGAAATCATCTTGACTGACAGAAATATGTGTATCAGCTTAAGCTGTGGTGTTTGCAAGAACTGTACCTATAGATGTTTAATTTAGTCTGCCTGAAATGAAGAGAGAATTTATTTTTCATACTATCCATATCACTTCTGGCTGAATTTTGAGCATAAGCTTCTCAAATGAAAGTCTTACCTGAAATACTCTGTGCATTTATCTATTAATAATAAAAACAACCTTACCAGAGGAAGGATACAGAAGTATTGGCAGAATGATTAAGAGGAAGATTAGACCAAAATGATCCTGGCTTATTTTGCTGAACAGTAGGAAATCTTCAGGAAGAGAGAAAACTAGAGAAAGGAAAGAATCATATTCCCTAGAAAGATACCAGAAGGGGAAAGGCTACACGGAAGGGGAATGCTTTAATACAAGTAGGCAGGAGCTGTCTATAAATAAGTTTAAAAGAAGTCTTCTGCACATCAAAGCAATGTGGATCTAGAAAAGATCCCTAGTGGGATGAAAAATATTTAAATATATATATATATATAATGAAATGGTGTTGGGCACTATTAGCATCTACTATAATTCTCTGATTCTATGAATAAAGGCTTGGATTTGATGGTCTAAATTTTTCATAATACTGTACTCCAGTTCTGTTTTTAGCTTCACAGTCCCTTCCCTTTCTCCATCTCATGCAGATTTCCTTTATTTAGGCAAGAAGGTGCTGTCTGACACAAGGATTACAATTACATTCCATTACAACACAGACAGGGTATCAAATCTGGATTTAAATAAACACATTTCAAGCTGTGACAGACATGATTCAGTAAAGCATTAAATTCACCAGTTTGAGACTGACAATTGTCTTTGTGTTCCACTATTCCCACTATTTAGGGGTTGAGAGTAGGAGGAATGAACACACAGTAGAGCTTCATTGCTGTTTACTTTCCATTTAGATTTCTTCCTCCCTTTGGGAAAGAACAGAACAATAATGACTTCTAGTTTTAGAGAAATAGATTAGCAAAATCTTGTTTCTCTTAAAAAAAGCAAAAAAAAGCAGCATTCTCCTGTCTATCACCAAACATAAAGGATATTTCCCAGAAGATACAAAGCCCCAGAAGATAAGAATGAAATCTGCATTTTCATAAGAAATACACACATAATTAAATTTTCTCTATTTTTAAAGTTGTATCAGGCAACAGAATAAAAAGATGTGTGTGTAGGTGACTTAATCTGGTACAAGAATACAAAACTGAACTTTGTAATATAAAAAGATATTGATGAACTCAATTCCGCCTTTATTACTACTACTTCTATACATGTCCAGAACTATTTAATATTGTTTTTCATTAATGTATGTTTTAAATGCATTGGTGTATGTTTTAATTTTTTCACATCTACTTTGTATTGAAAAGAATATCAAATTATTGATCTATAGGCAGGGAGAAATCAAACATGGAAACCACTTCTCATTCAAAATAAAGTAACTCTGGAACAACTTTGGAAAAGTTCATAAAGGAAACAGAATAAAAAATTAGGCATAAAATCGACTTCGGTCTTATTCTCCAGTAGTAATATTTTCAGATCCCCACAATTATAAGCATTTATCTGGATATAGGCTTAACTTCATGAGTTAGATGCCATAGTCCTTGTGGCTCTCTAATTTCTCAGAATACACTGTGATGCTATGGTTAATCTGGCATATTTTACCTCCATTAAGCAATTGAAACCCATCACTTAACTGCAAAATATTTCTATCTGCGTAATTATATTTTTAACAGCATTTTGAACCATTCCACGTATAGCATGGTCTATAAAGAAAACTAAGAACAAGTTCTAGGCTCCCTACTTCAAGACAAACAGGGAACTGCTGGAGACAGTCCAGAAGAAGGCTACAAATATTCAATATGTGATTTAGAGAAGTGTCAAGAGAACCACAGACACGGATCAGCAGGATCCCACAGCACAGGTTCAGATATTTAGTTAAATACTAAGAGCACACACAACCTACAGAAAAATACCTTTTGTTTAATATTCAGTCATTTCCATTCAGTTCTTACACTTGCAAACTCACTGACAAAACACCCCATTTCCATACTTCTTGATAATTTGAGAGGAAATCTTGAAATAATTAAGCACAGGACCTTTAAGAATAACTCTGGTCTTGGTGGTTCATCTACTTCAACCTTCTGCTCAGACTATAGTCAGCTGTAATAATCAGACTGTGCTGCTCCAGGCTCGAACAACTCAGATCTTGGAAAAACTCTCAAGATGGAGAACACTTAACACCTCTCAGCAACCTGCTGCCCTATTCTATAGCCCTAATCAAACACCGAACCTCTTATCTTCCAATTTGTCTGCTGTCTTTTGTCCTCCCAGACCACATATGACTTCCGTCATGCTAGGCTACATTAAAGTACAAAGCAGATATTATTTTCTAACACTGATACAATAGTTGGCCTGAGGTGAAATACTTCAAATGAAAATACAGGAAAACAAGATTTCATTCAAAGCTGTTGATTCTTACAAGCAAGGTTGATTCTTTTTTTACAGTGAAATTCTAATGAAAAATAGAAGTAAATAACCCACTGCTTTCTTTATTATGTTTCCATTTCCATCTCCTCTATATGCTTTTCTAGCTTTACATACCTCTCAAGGAAAGAAAAATAAATGTGAGAAGAATAAAAATTAGAAATAAAAATAAATTGAAATGTCTAAAAAGTTTATAATGTCCATTCGCAAGAAAAAAGAAAAAAAAAAAGAAGACACGAAGACACACAATGTGAAATCATTTTTTGTATCTTCAATGTTGTTTCAACCCTACAGCAGCCTAAAAGTATCACCTCTAAGTTTGCTGAAGAGAAAACAATGCAAGTTCCATACAAGTAACAAAGCCACTGCCTTACCTAAGAAACTTCTTGCATCTAAAGAACTGCCTAGAACTTACACAACCCTGCTTGATTCATTAGGTCAGAAGTACAGTGAAGGAAATCTCTGGAACAATTCTCCTACCCATCTTTTTTTCCTAACAAAGAAAACCAAAACAGCAAGAAAGTCAGAAAATGTAGGAAAAAACTGGAATAAATCACCACCTTGTTTTTTGTTCTGTTAGCTATGACAGATACTTGGACAGAATATTCTGTTAATTGAACAGATTTACCATGGAATCATTTCTAGGCAAAGGCTAACATTTTCAAATGTCAGTACCCAAAACTAGGCTTAAAAATCCATCTCCAGACACACAACTAAACAAGACACAGTTTTCAACTGTAAATCTGTGTAATTTTCACTTCCCAGTGAACATCTCATGGCTTCCTGATAAAAGAATCTTTATCTTGTGTATTTATATGCATACGCATAGCTATAAGTTCTGAGAAACCTCAGATCCTGAGGGGAGGGATTCCACAAGAACTCTCCTTCTTCAGATAAATACCACACTTGACCATACATATAGTAGAATCATAGGATCACCAGGGTTGGAAAAGACCTCAAGACCATCCAGTACAACCAACCATCACCAGTATTTCCCATCAGACCATAATCAGCATCTTCTGGAGGTTGGTGGCCCTGCTATAGCAAGGGATTTGGAACTTGATCACTGGGATCATTTCCAGCCCAAGCCATCGTATGATTCTTTGATGTACACATTTCTTGAATACCTCCAGGGTCCACCACTTCCCTTAGCAGTCTGTTCTGGCACCTGACCACACTGTTGGAGAAATATTTCCTAATGTCCAACCTAAATTTCTCCTGCTGCAACTTGAGACCATTTCCTTCAGTCCTATTGCTAGTTAGATGGTAGAAGAGGCCAACCCTCACCTCACCTCACCACAGTCTCCTTTCAGGTAGTTGTAGAGAGCCACAAGGTCACCTCTGAGCCTCCTCTTCACCAGGCTTTAACAGTCCCAGATCCCTCAGCTGCTCCCTCAGCCACTCCAAATCCCTCTGTAGGGCCTTGCTACCTCCAGCAAAATCGACACTTCCTGCCAGGTTGGTGTAATCTGCAGCTTAGTAAAGGTGCACTCAATGCCCCCATACAGGTCATAAAGATATGGAAGAGGACAGGCCCCAGTACTGATCTCTGGGGAACACCAGTCATGACTGGTTGCCAGCTGGACCACTTATAAAATGGTATAAAACTAGTTGAGAGTTACTTACTCTTTTGTGCTTCGCAGGTGGGAAAACAATAAATGGCTAAAGATTACTGAGAAATAAATATATTAAAGAGATTAATAGAAAGTTACGTTTTATGGAGAACGGATAACATTAGGGAAAGTGGGCCTGGCATACTTAAAGAAGTCATTTGTTTCAAACCATCTGTTCTTACACAAAGAGCTAAGGGGATAAAGTTGTTCTTCCTTATTTCTCCTACATAAAATAGATAGTTTTGCTTCTATGTTTTATTTCCACAGCATGCTTGGATCCAGCTTGCTTTAGAAATGGAAGATAATGCTTTTGAAATTTATATAATTTATATTCTATTTGTACACAATAATGTTCCAGACAACAACATTAAAGCACATTTTAGCAGACACGCAGAAATTCTTCTACAATTACTATCTCTCATAGCCCTTTGTAGATCACAAATTTAGAAGTAAGCAGCTGGCTGACAAATCTTTCCTCTGCTGATTCTTTTCTTGTTAGCTTTTTTTGTAAATCTCCCAAGAGTTTCTTTAGCTGTACCATGTGATATTTCACTACAGCTATTTTCTGCTCTTGCAGCAAAACCTAGTATTTCATAGTAAACAAATAGTGTTAACACTTGTGTTGCTTAATGTTTTGTCAGTTTGCTCAGCAAGTGTGAAGAAAATGCAAACACTTCCAAGCCTTTTTTCATGCTGTCAGACTTCAGCAAGTCGAGGAGATCTCCCAAATGGATGCTCTTGTGTGCTGCATTCAGATCATCTGCTGAAAAAATTAAGAGCTGAAACCTGGGAGGAAAAAAACCCTTTCACCTGCAACAAGCGTAAGGTTTTCTTCATGAGTTCACAGGGCATGGACACGTTTCTTAGTTACAGCAGGCTTAATTTTCCTAAAGCAGCTTGAATTCCTTGCCTTCCTGTGAATGGCTTCTGATATATTCCTATGCATAATTTCCTACACACATGGTTTATTTTATATACTTCTATAAAAATCCACACACTATCTTCCCAAGTAGATATTATCTTCAAAACCTCATTTTTTCATTATTGTTTATATAACTGTATCGAACAGTCGAATAGTGCATTTGGGAGATGGGGTGACAAGCTATACCTGAATTAAATGTTTTACAAAATATGGGTCTTCTTTAATTTTTTGTTTCCCATTTGTGTCTGTTCATATCTTATTCCTAAAGCAAGAAACGCATACAAGTATGCAGGGAAGCAAGCAGCAGAGTGCTGGAGGGCTCACCACACAATCATTATTGGGCTGTCAGTGGGAGGAAAGGGTGGAGAGTTAAACAGGCTGTTGCTGAGATCATTTGGCAACTAAACACTATTCTCAATGTGCCAAACAGGTGAAAGACATGAATAAAGGAAGGTGAAAAAGAAAGTTAAGCCGCTTAATCTTAGGATGCAACAAGGGCATGACTAGAAAGCAAAGGAAGGTCAAGGAAGGACCTTCTCTTATGAACCATCTAGTCCCAGAGGCAGGATTTATTACTAGCATTAGTGATTACATATATGTGTTTTTATACATCACAGAATCATAGAATTACTCAGTTTGGATAAGATGTCAAAGATCATCAAGTCCAACCACAACCTAACCATAGTACCCTAACTCTAACAATCCTCTGCTAAATCAAATCTCTGAGCACCATGTCCAAATCTCTTAAACACATCCAGGGACAGTGACTCATCCATCTCCCTGGGGAGCCTATTCCAGTGTTTAACTACCCTTTCTGTAAAAAAGCGTTTCCTAACGTCCAACCTAAACTTACCTTGGCGCAACTTGAGGCCATTTCCCCTCATCCTGTCACCAGTAAGAAGAGACCTGCCCCGTTCTCACTGTAAGCACCCTTCAGATACAGGAAGAGAGTGGTAAGGTCTCCCTGTCAGCCTCCTTTTCCCCAGACTAAACAGTCCTAGCTCCCTCAGCCTCTCTTCATAGGGCTAATTTTCCAAGCCCATGGGCAGCCAGCTTATCCACGTGAATATTATGGGGGACAGTGTCAAAGGCCTTACTGAAGTCCACATAGATCACATTGACAGCCTTACCCTCATCCACTAAGCGGGTCACCTTGTCATAGAATGAAATCAGGTTTGTCAGACAGGATCCACCATTCATAAACCCATGCTGACTAGGCCTGATCCCCTGGCTGAACTTTAATTGGTCCACGATGGTTCCTGAGATTATTCGTTCCATAACCTTCCTGGACACAGAGTTGTCCATCAGCACACCAAGGTCCCTTTCCTTCAATTTATCTCTAGTTAAAGAGATACATTATTTACCTCAGGAGAAATTAATTTCAAAGTAAAGGCAACATACAAGCTCCCTATGGGACAAGAAAAGAAATGGAAAGAACATATCTGAAAGAAATAACAAATCAATGTTACCTAAAACACTAAACAAACCAAACAGTTGCAATGTGTTCCCAAACAAACAAACAAATGAAATTCTCCTAATTCTTAATTTCCTCTCACATAGCACTTATTTTAGTGACACACTACATTTTATGTCTTAAAATATGTAAAAAAATCTCTCAACAACATCCTTGACTTAACGATAGCCATCTCAGAAGGACAAAATACAGAAAATAAGGGCAAAAATAATAATAATAATAATCAAGGCACCAAAATGCATAGGTGAGGTAAGCACTAATTCAATACATGCACTGAAGACTTGTGCCAAATTCTCAACCTTGACTGAGATTTCATAACCTTATTATGACTTAATGACAGATTTCTTTTCCCCAAGGAGATAATTCCAAAGCCAAGAACCAACTGCTACACCTGCAACTCATATGAAACCCTTCAAGCACATACAAGAATAAGTGGGGACTTAGTGGGGAGGGCTTGTAACTCCTGAAGATTTAGAACAGAGAGAGCATTCAGCAGCTTCTGGTGCCACCCAAAGTTTCCAAACATCCATTTAAGCTTCTTAACAGTTAGAAGAAATTGGTTGGGGTGGGGTGGGGGTGAGGGGGGGGAGTGAGGGAGGAAGGATGAAAGCAGACACAGAGTTTTTGTAATAAAAACACACCATTTCCCATTTATAATGAATAGCTACTACAGGAATTGCCAAGTCATATCAGTTATTTTGGTAGGCAGAACTTATTAATTTATCTTTTATATAAAGACTAAAAGTTTTTCAAGAGAAACAACACCAAAAAAAATTAATGCTCAGGCAAGTCTAATTTCTTGCTTCCTGCTGGACTTTTGGTTTGTATGTTTTTGTTCCATTTCAGAACGATTTTTAAACATAACACTGTCAGTCTGAAGCAGATTTATTTGCCCAATGAAGTATGTTTTATCGGAACATTCATTACCCTTTTTGAGTAGAGTGGAGTCAAGGATCAGAAAGCAATTCTCCTTCTTTCCTGTTCTCAAAAGTATGATTTTTTTTTTAATTTATTTTTTTTTATAGTGATGTTAAGCAGCACTCTTTCAAATTCCTTGTACTTGATGTGCCATCTGTTGATGAGTCAAGCCTGTTGTGCTGGAACTCTGAATACTTACAGGTTCCTATAGAGTAATTGATAAATGCTCTCCCTCTACTTACAGATGTCATGGCTACATCCATTGATACAAGGTGTTGACTTTGCACACTGACTCTTCAAATATTCATAGTTCCACTATAATTGCACTGCATAACTGATTTTTTGTTTGTTGGGTTGGTTTGTTTTTGTGTTGTTGCTTTTTCCCCCCAGAGACTGAAGCTTCTACATTAACCCAAACAGAATGGAATTTCATTGCATTTTAGTAACATCTGCTCTACATTTCACTAGGTAATATATCTATATATTTACTGCAAAAGAAATTAAAAAGTGAAACCTCGGTGCCAAAAATTTAAGCTTGTGCAGGACGTTACTGTTTTTGACATACTGCAGATGGAGTGCTTTAAAAAGGGCAGCTCAGCCTTTGCAGCCACGTGTAATGGATGCATGTCCAACCTCTACAGAGAAACAATTCTATGAAGTAAATGTTTAGTCTGCCTTTCTGCTTTTCATTCAATACTACTCAGAGCAGCTGCTTTCTAGTTCATGTAAAACTACTGCTGATAATTGAGGGAAGTGCTTTGTCATTAGCATCTAAATCTTGACTCATATTTTCTATTACAGCTCAACTTATCTCTTTCTTTAATATAAGTGAGTTCATTATGGAAAAAGATGTATAGTATTCACAGGGATAGAGAAGAAAAGCAAGAATATGACACCCCTTGTAGTGATTGCAACCTTCTGTTACAGTTTTTGTCCCCTCTAAAAGCTTTTACATCTTTTGCTGCTTTGGTTAAAGCACAGAAAAACAGTGAAGAAAACCGGAAGGCTTAAAGAAAATGCTCAAGCATGGGGGTACATTCTGAAAGCCTGTACGGGGAAGGGGACAGAACAAGACACATCAATCTCCCAAGGTACTGATTTCATTGTTGCAGCTTAATTTCCAAGTATTGTTTTTTATGTACAACCTTACCACTGCAAGGTATTCCACAGTCAGTAGGTAAACACCTCTCCGACTTGCGTGGAGAACTCATCTGTATGGAAGGGTTCCCCCTCGACTCAGCGAACACCCTGTCCTCATTTACTTTCACAGCTGCTCTAAGAGCCAAACGATAATCCAGTTCCAAACACTCATTTCCTAAAACCCTTTTTTCAGAAGTGTTCAGGTTAATATATTTTGTCAGCTACACAGAAAATAAGGATGCAGGTATATTACTGTTTCAGCACATGTTAGAAAAATCCTTTTAACTTCATTCAATGAACATTCTCATTTCCTGTGCTTTAGTTCACATCATGGTGTGGTCTCACTGATCATAAACTGGATTCAGTCCAGATGGAATTCAATGGGAAGACACACTGCAGGAGCTCACACCGCATTCCAGCTGAAAAGGGGCAGGCAACAGCCAGTGGAGTTAGGCTGAACTAAAACTGCTACAACACAGGCATAATGGGACTGTCAGGTCTCTGACACCAGCTGCTCTATCCTACAGATCCACCCCTATTCATCTAGCAGCTAACAAAGATGTAGCTCCATTGTCCGCCAACTGCGTGCTAAGCACCATTAGTAGTATTTCTTGCATGTGCTCATTCTTTCTTTTTTCTACCTCACAAAATTAGGTGGACTGGCTGTTACAAATAGCACAAGGCATTCTGTCTTCAGCGCCTGAGCAATCTGTCTCCATCATCTTCATGCCTTTACAAGCCCAAAGATTTGGAAAATAAAGCAATCAACTAAGCCCAGCTAAGTCACATTGCAAGGAACAAAGCTGCCACAAAACTCTGGCTGGATTAACAATTCAGAAACATAAAACTGTGATTTCTGGAAAAATAAATGTTGCTCTCAACTGATAATTTTTTCTCTCATCCCCCCCCAGTAAATAGTACAGAGTTACTGTAGATACTCGTTCAGATAGAGGAGACTGAAGAAAAATTAAGAGGTACTGAACATCAAAACGTGGCTTTAGCTAAGCAGCAGGATGTTTAGATCCTTGCTGAAAGCTTATCCCAACTACCAAATCCTACTTGAATCAGCAAAATAATGCAGTACATTTTTAAGCAGGTAAAACAATAGGCACCTCAGCTGTCAGGAACATCCCATCAGCAATGAAAGAATCTGGAGGAAAGTTCTTCCATCATCAAAGGACCTTCATATACCAATGCACGGAGCATGAGTCTGTGTGGCCACAGGGCCATGATCTATCTCATTGAGATCATGGAGACACAATGGGACAGCTCACATAACTAATTTTGTCAAGGCTGTGACCTTTCTTATACAAAGGTGGACCAGTGGAGTTCTTGCTATGTGAGAAAGCAACTGGAATGTAGTGAGTTCCGCCTGGGGATGAACAACAAATGAGTGAAGAGCTTACAGGTGAAAATTAAGGGACAATCTAGTATGGGTGACACTGTTGTGGGTGTTTACTACATCCTGCCTGATCAGGAGGAGGAAGTTGATGAGATCTGCTGGAGAGTATCCCGTAGGAGAAGGATCTAGGAGTCCTGGTGGACATCAGGCTGCCCACAAGCCAGCAGTGAGTCCTTGTGGCCAAGAAGGCCAATGGGATCCTGAGGTGCATTGAAAAGACAGTGGCAGCAGGTCAAGGGTAGTGATCCTCCACCTGAACTCTGCCCTGGAGAGAACACAGCTGGAGTACTGTCTCTAGTTCTGGTCTATGCAGTTCAGGAAAGGCTGAAAACTTCTAAAGAGTGTCCAGTGGAGGGCCACAAAGATGACTAGGGCCCTGGAGCATCTCCCTTTTGAAGACAGGCTGAGAGATCTGGGCTTTTCAGTCTGAAGAAGAGAAGACAGACAACAGGGAGATCTTATCAATGCTTACAAACATCTAAGGGGTGGGAGCCATGTGGATAGGATCAGGCTCTCTAGAGTGGTGCTCAATGACAGGACAAGGGGCATTGGGAACCAACTGGAACACAGGAAGTTCCATTTGCACATGAGAAAGAACTTCACTGTGAGGGTGAGCACTGGAACAAGCTGCCCCAAGATGCTGTGGAGTATCCATCCTTCTCTGTAGATATTCTTATCTCCAGAGGTCCCTTCCAACCCTGACAATTCTGTGACCTATGAATGCTACAGTGCAGGTGACATCTAGTGGTAATGAATGTGGATTTATTTAAATTTTCCTCCTATCAGATTTCATTATATATCACTAATGTTTCTGAATATACCTTGCTTCTGTTCTTCTGTTTAAGCCAGACTTATGTGCATAGTCCAAAGCAGTCTGAAAATGAAGCTTTACATGTGCTCATGATAATGATGGACAATTACGTGTACCAAATATCTACATTCATGTACACACATGGATAATTATCCCCATTTGTGTGCACATATCCCGAAGTGTCTGCAAGAGCAAACATAACATTTGGACATAAGTTCTTATCTGGACAATTACACAAATTCTGTTTGTATTTTAAATGAGTCCCATTTCTTTTTTCTACATGCAGCGCAATATTTGATCAACTGATTAAGAAACAGGAAGATTAAAATACAAGAATTTGTGGATGCTTGCCCATTATGTTTAATTAGTGATTGCTGAAGGAAAAAAAGAAAACTCAAAGAAAGATCTTAGTGAATAACAGCAAAGATCTACACAGCAATAAAAATAGTCTGCACAGTGTTTTGAGTCATAATCGCTGGTAAGCAAACAGGTAAAGCAAAATGCAGCATTCTGCATCTTGTCAGCATTTAGCTTTTGATTTTCACTAACTACAATAAACTTAAAGAGAAGAATTAGTGTCAGAGTAGGAAGGTGCTGTATTTTCAGGGTTTTTTTTTTGTTGTTGTGTTTGCTTTTTGCTTTTAAAGCTATGCTTTATTTGCTTCAGTGCATATTTAATATTTAAACAAGCACACCATATATTAAAGAAAACAAGCAAACAAAAAGCCAGCAGCAGCAGATAAAAGTGCAGCGCTTCTGATATAAAGATCTCAGGTACCTTGCTTTCATGCCCTGCATTGTAACTGAGTAACCGTGAATCATCATGCTGTAAGATGCTGGAAACATTCAAAGGGTTAAGAATGGCAAATCACACTTTGTTGCTATGTGCAGCAAGGATAAAAATCTCCTGGAACCCCCTTTAATAGGTGAAAGGTGGTCTGAGCCAAAACGCACATACTGACGTCCAACCTTTCCCCAGAGAATCAATGATGTTTTTGTGTGATCAATGTAATATTCCACAGCTAAATTTAGGGACTCTGCATCCTATGAAAATGGCACCTCTCTCTGACTAATTAACAATAAAAAACTGTGGTTATCTACAGGTTTAATTATTTAATCTCCAAGGTTTTGATTAACTTAAATCTTTTTAGTAAGGACAAAAAAAAAATAACAAGAAAAAAAAGTGCATTTATAATGCTGTTTATTCAGAAGGGATTCTGTAATTTTCCCTAGTCAGCTTGTAAGATTACACCATCTTTGCTGTTAACTCCCCTAACCCAAGCAACATGCAGTGTGAGACAGACTGCTAATAAACCTGTTTTACTGTGTCTATGTATTATTTTGCTAGATCATAAACTATGCCTACACAACGTCTCCTTCTTCTTCTGCAATATTAAAGCCTGTTTTCAGTAACACAGAAAGCATAAGATTCAGTGTTTTATTTTGCTGCTTTAGAAGAAAGCTGGGAAGTTGAAAACAGACGTCTTTAGCCTCAGAGACAGAAACTGTTTTGGGCAAGCATCTCTTTACACTTAGGTCCACTCTCTTTTCAGTACTGGCTCAGCATCTGCGTGTTTATAAGTCACTGCGTGACCCACGTCGCTTTCAGCAAAGTCAAGGAGTGTTTTCCTGTTACCAGTGGGGCTAGATTTGACTTTTAATAATTTGTTTGGCATGCAGGCTGAAGTAACTGCAGTGATAAAGTGAGTGGGTATTGTACAAAGGACAAAACAGGAAAGAGATGCTCTCACCACAGAAACTCTTCCAGGGACCGGACACCATTGTAAGCCCTGTTTTCTCCCATCACTGTGATTTCTAGGTCGCATGCGCATTACTCACGGTATTACCCCAGTTCACACAAAAGAAGGTAAAACAGACTGCATAGACTAAGTATGAAAGCTCTCCAATAATGTTTTTGTTCTAACTTTACCAACAAATCCTGGTTTATCTACTATTACAGGCCAAATATCTGCACCATCATCCTATGGCAGAACAGATGAACATAAACTTCTCCATCTATTGTGAGCACTCCTTAATCACCATGTTACAGATACAGAGATTTTTAAAATGCTTATATAGCCAAAAAAAAAAAAAACCTGGATCTGATGTTCTTAGTAGGTAAGCACTAAGAAAAAATAAACAGAAAACAAGTAAGAACCCTACTTCTCTAATAGAAATCTCTGATAGAAAGAGACACATGAAGAAATTAAAGCTCTTAGACCATTTAGCTTTGCCTTTCCAAGAGAAGACGAGAGACATAGCTGTTGGGATGACTGCAGTTAAGTGTAATTGCTGCTGAAAATCATAAGGGCTTGGTTTCACCAGCTTTCTCTACAGACTCCCTTCACAGATTCCAGATGCCAACATTTCTCTAGAAATAAAGTTCCAGGGTCAGGCATCCAACCATGCGGAAGCCTGCTGGAAGAAGAGAGCCTTTCACATGACTCCTTCTTGTAGGTAAATAATTGAAAAAAATAAATAAAATGTGTTTTGTTTGTTGTTTTGTTTTGTTTTTTTTTTTCCAAGGAGAAAGAATATTCACTGAACTCTGATCAACCTTCCTCTCAATAAAATGTTTTCTGCTGAACATTAAAATAACCTGCGGCAACTGAAAGGCATGAATGTCTCACTCCTTAAGGGAGAACAAACACCTATGAATGCTCCTATGTCAATAAATTACTGAGCATTATGAAACCTTGACTATCACAGAGTAAAATAATGAAGCCATCCATCAATCGAGTAGTATTCATAAAAACATAACACAAACCTGTAATTTAGCTATGCACAGAGTAGGATATAGTTGGATTTCCAGCAATGCTCTGGCAGGTCCAACTGGGAGCGTCAGCCACTGCAATTTTACCTGCTGGAGAAATGTATACAACCAATGCACTTATCAAAAATAAGTCAATAAATAAAATACTAAAAGACGTTGAAAAATATACTTAAAAGTCTTGCCAGGTCCATGATCCAAAGTCAAAAACTCGGGAAGTTATCCACTTCTCCAACTGAGTTAATAAGATGGAAAGAATGGAGGGCAGATGGAAAACTCATTTGGGAGATCTATAGACATTTGAGAACCAGCTACATTCCGTAAACTCAAGAAGGATGTCTGTGGTAGACCTAACAGATCCTGTACAGCTGAAACACTGAGAAGACAGCACATTTGCTAACAGATTCTAGCTGGCAGGATCTGTAGCTGGTCTGTCTGCAATGACAAAGGCTGAAACAATGGGAGCAAAATTAAGCAAACTGCAAATCTCATATGCAGTTTCCTCAGGTGTTTACTCATTAAACAACCATGTAACCCCAAGTGCTGGCTGATTATTTCCAGTAGCACTCCATTTCAAATCAGTGACACAGAGACAGGAAAAGTTTAGTCAAACTATCCAGATCCTGTCTTTGGAACAAATTATTACTCCACATGTTCAACACTTGAAGAAGAAAATAGTGCAGGCAGCTCTACCTATTTAGACTTAACATTTCTGTAACAGGTGATTACGCTAGAAGAAAAAAAGAAAAGAGCAAGCATGATCATAAGATATTTATCAGATGATTCTGTCATATTCCTGACAAAGAATGGGTGGCTTTCAGAATACGCGTGATGTCTCAGTAGAGTAAGAGAGACTGCTGTTCATTGGAATCTTGCTTTACTTGAAACGAAAAGGAAATAGGTAGGATGAAAACCTAAGAAACTGCAAAAGAGTGGAAAACTGAAGGACAGCAGGTAACATCCAAGGTCACCCACTATATCTTATGACACAGGCAGAAGGCTCTTTGTCTTTCAAATTGCTGAGCCATCAGACACTTTTCACATAATACAAAGAAATCTTTATGTCCTTACTGATCAGCTTTGTTCCTTTTGCAGCAGTGTGCTCACTGCTCCACCCTTTGCTTTACCACCACTAACAGGAAAAATCAGTCATGAAAACAGACCAGCTGCTGGAACAGAACTAACTCAAGTTCTACCCTTTACATGGGTGATACTATCCACTCTTCCTTTTCTCACATTAGTTTCTCTAAATGCATTTCCGTTTAGCAGGTTCAATGGAAAACTACATAATTCTTACATAAACAATACTTTTAAACAGTCACAGACGTGTCACATTTGTTGTTCATTCAAGACAAATTCTTTCCCCGTTGTGATTGTTTCTAGAAGACAGACTTCAGACTTGCTTTTAGGATCTCTTAGAAAAGAAAAATTAATAACCCTTCTGAGCATCAGGGATGTTCAGTCACATGATCAGAAGTAGCCAGGAAAATTCCATGGAATGAACCATTTCCTGACTCAGAGCTCAAATTAGTACATCCTCGGAAGTTGAGTACAACACATCAGAAATTAATCCTGGACCTGTGATTCTCAGGAATATCTTCTCAATGTGATTGCAAGCAGTCACCAAGCAACTAAGATTTGGAGCATCTTGTGGCATCAACACAGCAGCTCTGATGTTCTGGTAATCCCTATTCCATCCCACCTAACAATTCCTTCCCTAAAACGGTATTGGAGATGCAGACTGGGGCCATCCTGACACCACCTACCCTCAACAGAAAGAGGTCTGCTAGACATCTTCGGTCTCAGGGGCAAAAGGAGTTTCACCCTTTACCTGTGCTGTTCTACTACAGGAAAAAAACACCATTACTGACCAGGTATCATTTGCGGCTTACAGTGTGCAGGTGTAATTCCATGTTAACAATACACCATTAATTGTTCCTGGTTTTCTTATCTCTTGTTTCCAATAAGATATAGCCTGACCAGCATAACACAGATGTGCCCTTTATGGGCACCTGAGACCCTCCCGTGAATTAAGTGAAGTGCAAGTAGGAAAAACAACAACAACACACAGCACACCATTTTGTGAAAGGCTGCTTCTAAGTGTTCTATTAGTAATTTAGTCACCAGGGGCAGTCAGAGTGTGAACTCAGTAAGAAGATAAGCAAGCTCTTGATGTCAGTTATTCCTCATTTGGAACATTTTTAAACAATTTTTGAGCTATGGTCACGTGCTGACCATAGATTAAGCTACAAGGATGCTTCCTCCAGTATTTTTTTGCCCTTATTATTATCAACATTGTAGTACTTTTCCTAACTAGCTAGTTTCAGACTATATGACCTATTAATAAATGCACTTTTATAGTTGTGTTTTTCACTGTTGTCTGTCAGACAGCCTATTTTCTGTCATGTTTTGATCTCATGATTATCAGCAGAGAAGTACGTGCATTTCTTAGTTTCCCTTAAATATCAGAATATATGCAGAGAAAATAATAGATCATGTATCCAGCAGAATGATGAACTTTGCTATTTCTCCATGTCGTTACTCATTAGTCAGTTGGCATTTTCAGATAAAATGAGTATATTCATTTAAATAATAAGCAAAAAGAAAACAAAAAAACAGGCTCGCTGAATTATTAGGCAAACAGCTATTGCTGTAACTAAGGGACTTTAGACATCATGAGAAGCCGCTGATGTCTCTTTTCATTCACTTAACATGCACAGTGATTTTAGATAGAATTTTTTTCAGTGTCATATATTAAAAGCAAAGGCTCCAGCTCTCAGATTAATAAACTGTAGGTTATTACTTCAGCTATGTTTGGTAAATACAGCAAATGTGCCTGGGTTTCACATTTTGCCATAGTATGAGGAATAATTAATGAGCTAGCAGAAGCATCAACTGCTAGAGGTACAGTGCCGAACACTGCACAACTACACACTAACATACTAGAAGCTTCAAGTTTCCATAGTCAAACATACAAACAGTAAAGTGATCTGCCTACTATATAGCTAGAACAGAACCTTTCAGCAGGATCTTGAATCACAACATTGTTTATGTTTGGTCATTTTCTTCTATCATCTCTTGCTTCTCTCAGTCATGTTCTGAACCATGATAAGAAAGAAATCCTTTTAGTCTCCTTAGATGCCTTCAGAACACATGGCCTGGGAAGAATACAGAAATGCCATCCTGTAGAGAAGAGAAACACAACTACCTTGTGAGACTGAATATGTACAAGTTTGTCAAGCCAGGTGACATACACCACAAGGTCCTGAGGGAACTGGCTATTGGGGTTGCCAAAGCCATCCTTCATCATATGTGAAGTCATGGCTGTCAGGCGAAATCCCCAGTGACTGCAAAAAGGGACATTTTTAAGAAAGGAAGAAAGGAAGAAAGGAAGACACAGGGAACTATAGGCCAGCGAGCCCCACCTCTGTGCCTGTCAAGATCCTAGAGAAGATCCTCTAGGATGTTAAGCTAACACATATGGAAGATGAGGAGATAATCTAAGACAGCACTACAGATGGTGGCCTTCTATAGTGGAGTTATGACATCAGTGGACAAATGGAGGGCAACTGATGTCATCCACCCAGAATTGTGCAAGGACTTAGACACAGTTGTGCACCACCTACTTATCTCTAAACTGTAGAGAGATGGATTTGAATGGTGGATTATTCAGTGGATAAACTAAACATAAAATAGTGGATGACTGTGGATGGTCATAGCCACAGTGTTGTTGTCAGTGGCTCTATGCCCAGGTGGAGAACAACCACGAGTGTCTCCCAAGCGGTCCACCTTGGGAACAGTGCACTTTAACATCTTCATCAATGATATAGACAGTGGGATTGAGTGTTCTTTCAGCAAGTTGGCACAGGACACCAAGCTGAGCAATGCAGTTGACACAATAGATGAAAGGGATACCATCCAAAGGGACGTGGACAGGCTTGAAAGGTGTACCCAAACGAACTTAATAAGGTTTAACAAGGCCAAGTGCAAGGTGTTGCACCTTGGTCACAGCAATCCCTGATTTGCATATAGACCAGGAGAATTCACTGCGAACAGCCCTGTGGAAGAGGACTTGGAATCCTAATGGATGAAAAGCAGGACAGAAGCCATTAGTGTGCTTGTGAAGCCTGAAAGGTCTACAGTATCCCAGGCTACATCAACAGAAGGATGGCCAGCAGGGAGAGGATTGTCCCCCTCTACACTGCTCTGATGAGTCTAGAGCACAGCACTAGAAAGATGTATTGCTGTTAGAGTGGGTCCAGAGAAAAGCCACAAAGATTATCAGAAAATCTCTCTTTTGAAGAAAGGTTGTGGAATCTGGGCTTGTTCAACCTGGATTAGGCTCCAGGGAGACCTCATTGTGGCCTGCCAATACTTAGAAGCAGCTTATAATCAGAAGGGAGATAGAATTTTTACACTGGCAGTCAGTGATAGGACTAGGTGGGAATGGGTTTAAATTAAAGAGGGCAGACTTAGATTAAAGGCTAGTGTGAAATTTTCCACTCACATTCATTTACCTACAAAGGCATCGCTAATTACAGTAATGCAACTTCAGAATAAACTCACCTCCCTTTTTCACTACCAAGAATTCTGCTGTTTTTTCCAGAATGTGAAGTGCACAGCAGACACGTACCAATGGTAAATGCTAAAAATTGAGGAGATTAACATACTCAAAGTGCATACTCAGAATCTACAGACAGCAACACGATCTGCCTTTTTCAGAACTCCCTTCCTTTCTTTTTCTATTGCCCAACTCAATATTCAAAATATTCTCTTCTGAAAGTGCTGGACTTTGTCATGTGATATAAGGTATACAAATTCCGGCCTACCAAGTAACACCAAGATCAAAGACTAAGCTGATTTACTAAGTCTCAGTGCTGCTGCCCAACCCATTTTCCAAAAATGCTGTCATATGTACAGTCAAGAAAATATTCACATTAAATTCACTGAAGGCAGCAACAGAGGTTAAAAGATAAATACTATTAACACACAGTGCTACTCCTACACCAACAGCTGGTAAGTCCCTCAGAAAAGCATAAACAAACTAATTAGACACAGAAAAATCTTCAGCATAACGATGTCCGTCCACACATTGTATCATCATCTTAGATAAGCAAGGGGAAAAAGCAATCAACACAATTTCACTTGGAGGGGAATGCAACCTCTGTACCTGTGACCTTTAAGTAGCAAGGGTACCTTTACATATCACTGTGTCAATTTATACAAGCATGCCTGGCTACCCCATTAACTGGATACAAATTCCATCAATTTCTCTGCACAACCTTTCAAGAAAACCTTTTTCTGTTCCTGCTTTCATAGGAGTTGCAGCAGCCTAAAAACTCCCAAAGGAATGTGTGGGAGCTTGTGTTACCTGTGTAATAATACTCTGATAGCAAAGTTTTCAATACCTATTATGGAATACTGAAGACAAGTCATTGTACAAAGTGAAAGCACCTATTAAAATTTAATTACAGTATTTCTATTGCTGTTTCCAAAAACCTGCAATGCTGTGTATACTTCTTGGCATGCATGCAAGACTATTACCAGACTTTTATCTAGAAAGGTACATTTTTATTTTTGCTTAACAATGTAATGTATCAGAGTGGGGAGAAATAGGTGAAAGTGGGAAAGAAGAATTCTACAAAGATCTAAAAGGTGACTATTATAAGACAGCCAGCTTCGTCAGCATCCATGCATACAGTTGTATGAACCTGTGTTTACTTTTCTTGGTCATTCAATTGAGTTCTGTTCAGATGGGGTTTAAATTCTTTCACCTCAGTTTGCTCCTTTTCCACTTCAACAGTCATATCACAACACATGTATGTCCCAAACCTGAGAGTTACATTAGATTTGCTTGTACAGTGGATGATTCTATTCTTCCTCAAATAATATATTTGTTTTTCAACTCAAAGGCACATGCAGGAATTGCACAAGTTTATCTACAGAAGATTTGGCTCCCAAAATAAGACAGTCCCAAATCAGCCAGGAAGTATAGTGCTATCTTCCCAAAAAGCAGAACCAGTACCTAAATGCTGGAGATTAGTTACCGCGCTGCTAACGAGTTATGAAGCTCAGTAATAATTGCCTAATTAGTTGTGGCTTTCATTAAGGACATTATGTCCTCTGATACGTACGAGGTACAGACACAGAAGAATATACATGAAGAAAGGTTTTCCACATTTTGTACAAGTGAATGAGAATCTAAAGCAAACAAGAAATAGATTTGGAGTGAATTTAGTGTTGGTGAAACAATCAAGATTTTCTTCCAGGCACAGATTCTCCTAAATTTAGAGATCTGCAATGCTATCTGTCTTTATTTTCTCATTGTTCATTCAAGTAATATCTTCTTTGCTCTTAGCTATATGTAAAAACAATTTATTAATGACCTGCAAATTCTTCTTGGCTGTAGGACTCTGACATTTTGCCACAGTGCCAAAAACTGCTTCAAGTGTTTTGCAGCCACTTGTTGCTCAATGAGCTTTAAACAAATGGAGGATTTTAAATTGCACAACACTTCACACAGACATGATTTTGAAATACAACCATGAAAGGCTTGACAGCTTATGGAAAATTATACCACAGACAAGGGCTTTTTTCTGTACACATCATTACCGATTACACAAAAGCAGAGGGAAAAGGGGTATGCTATACTGGCCTCAACAATCTGCCTCCCATCAATGGTATGAATCAGCATAATCCCCCTCCAGCACAGCAATAGTGCTGACTTGCAGCAAATTTTGGAACACTCCACTCCTGAGCCATCAATTAGGATGCAAGTTCTACCTTTTACTGGCAGCAGTTGGAACATTCCCTTCTTTTTAAAAGGAAAAAAAATAAGATCTTAGGCACCCGCTACTGCATTTTTTACTTTGACAGTAACCTGCCAGCTTCTTCCTATATTTAAAGCAAGTTCTGGTTGTGCTTGGAATCTTAGATCTCAGTTTATATTTGTAATGGGAAACAGTATTCTCCCACAGATTTTTTCAAAGAAAACTGAGAAAACACTTTTGTAAGAATGCAAGTGAATACACTGAATTTTTAATTATTTTGTTAAAAGGAGTAGACCAACAATATATATGTTGGATGTAAGCCATACAATACACTATATATATGTGCTTATTTTAACAAGATACCCTGCTTCTGCAGTACACAGTTCTGTTGCTCCCTGCTGCCCACTCTAATGAACAAGTTAAGCTATTCATCTTCATAGTTCCTGCATCTTAACAGAGCTGTGCTGCAAATATAGTAATTGCAACAGTATGCCATGCTACCAGAGGGATTTATCCATGGCTTTACTTATACTGTTAGTCACTGATTTCACATGACAGTAAATCTGTGGATTTATTGAATATTTTCTTGTAAAAGAGAACATCAGATTTTGAACATTTCCACTGTTCCAACATGGTCTCCTAACTCTAAACAAGGTATGTTACATGACCAATTCCTGACATCTATGGAGATCCCATGACCTAACTATAGAGATAGATATACAAGATATACAGACTCACTGGAGTATAACTTATACTGAGCATATCTAGAAAGCTGAGAAGGTAGACACAAAGCCTCTGTCATATCCTCACAATGTTCTGTGGTCAGGTTCCTGGCAATTTGAGTTCTTCCCACCTATTCTTTAACCTAGATAGGAGCAGATGCACAGAAGGTGCCATGTTAACTAATAAAGTTTTCACTCATTAAGATAATTTTTCAGATCTATCTGACTGTGGCCAAATTGCCACAGAGATATATCAAGGTAGGACATATTGCAGTTCTTTACTTTTGAGTTTGTTGCCTCAGACATTCTTATATTAAAAGCCTTGAGTATTTTAAAGGACACGTGCTATACTGCTTTATATGCCCAAGCTGCTCATCCTAAGAGGTAAGAAAGCACTCATAATATACTTTACCACATGGCTCACATCTGTAGTTTGCTGAAGACTCTGTGGTACCTAAATACCATACAGCATGGGCTTCTATATATGTTTTTTTTTTTTTCATTGCTCAATAAGATTAATGTATCCTATAAAGCACTCCAACTCTTTATCCTCATATTCCTAGGTTAAATTATACACACACTTCAGCATCACTTTCTTTGTCACTGCAACTTACAGAAATCCCACAATGCAGTACTCAAAGTGAAGAGGCTAAATCTCAATTCAAACAACATAAAAAGTGATGATATAAAGGACTGAGAAAAGTTTAAGCCAATGTGGGTGATTCATAATTATATAACAAGCAAGTGGGGTACATCCTGATATTTTAAGCTGAAGACGACATGGGTTGAGAGGGGAAAAGAGCACAGAAGTGAGAGTCAACAGGGGAACTAAATTAGAGTATTTAAAAGTCAGGGATCACTAATAAAAACTTATATGTTCTCCTAAGTCTCAATTTCCTACAGTTTTTAAAACTCAGGTAGAATTCTTGAAAATGTTAATTCTGTTTTTATCCCAAGGGATTAAGTATGCATTTAAATCATATCAGCGCAATTAATTTCCACTAGGTAGGTATTAGGCAACTTGTAGGTAACTTTGACAAACTTCTTCCATTCATGGAAGACACAGCTGGGTAGAAATTAGTCTCTAAAAATACTTTCACACAACCTGCTTGTTTTCTAGTCACTGTCTTCTTATGTTATGCTCGTTCCATCTGTCAATAGAGATGAGTCACACATTCGACCTTTCAGTTTCACTTGCGCACATAAATTTCTTCCAATTTCCTGTGAAACAAACACTTTTAACTCTTTCCAGGCCATGCAATTCACACAGTCTGCACACTAGAACTGTCCAGAAGAAAGTTCATTAGCTTCTACTGATATTATGGGCTTCCCAGTCTGTACTCCCTTCAGTGCAGTCTCTTCATTTTACTGACCACCCTCCTGGCTGCTTTACCACTAACTTTTGACTCAAAACTAGCAAATAGGTGCGATATCAGTTTGAAAGAGACAGCCTCCTATATTTTCAAAGAAACCTAAATAGCAGAGAAGGAGATACAAGTCATCGCTGACATTACCAGACACGATCAGCAGATTCATTGAAGGAATACTACGTACTGTCTCACCATTTTTAAATCTGCAGTAGGCAACATTTGGTTCAAAGCTAACTTAAAAATAAAGACTCATGCCTGCCCAAATGCTACCCACTGACATAAATCATGATGTCTCTACCAACAGATCCTATTTTTTTCCTCCCCAAACAAAGAAAATGCCTCCTCTGTGAGCAGTGGAGGAAAACAGACACAAAGATCACAATGAAATGTGAAAGAGCATTATTCTGGGGTTTGGGAGTATGTTGCCTAACTCTCTCTCCCCCCCCCCCACACCCCAAAATATATTAAGTACATAGTTGTATTTAATCTTCCAGGAAGCTTTCAAAACAAAGGGGAAAAACTGTATCATGTCTAATAAGAAGCACAAGGATGGATTACTGAGAAAGATACCAAATCCTGCCCTCATAAAGAGCTACAGAGACTCAATACCACCTGTCTGCTGACAGACCTCATCGGTCAGCATTAATGCGTTTTTAATAAGATGCTTTAGCAGAACAGTAACTGTAATGGCATACAATGGTCTGCAGTTTGACACCGTGGTTCTCTTCTAAAATACAGACTCAGACCAACTGAGTAGTCCCACTGAAACTTCTTTAACCATCTATGCAATGTCCCTTTGCTGCTAGTGGCTGAAATAGTCACATGTGGACAGTTTTAACATACAAAATATTACATCAGACCCAAAAATGCAGTTTTTGGAAGTGTTGGTTCCTGGATACTCTAGGGCAAAAATGACACTGGAATAGCTCAAGTTTCTATACCCATGCAGTAATATGATAATCTAGAGATGAGTGAGGTTTTATTACTATGATATAACAGCGGTGCTTTAGACAACACTGTAAAAAGAAGAAGCACTCCTGCTACTGACTTACAGCAGTGTATCAGTATTGAAATAATAAAACAGAATATGTGATCTGTTAATGTAACAGTGTTACTTCCTAAGCATCAGCATGAAACTGGAACAGCTTCCTCTCATTTTGTTAGTCTAGAATGTCTTAATGAATGAGGACTGTAGCACTCATTAGCCTAAAGACGTATTTATTTCATTCTAGTAGTACCCTGCAGATGCACATTGGCATTATTACCCCATTTTTGCACAAACTTAAAGTTAAACATCCCAAACTAATAATCAACTCAACAACTGAGTGCATACAACTCATCAGGAGAATTGAGGGCCATCAGCATTTCCTCCCAGCAATATGTAATCTTCATATCATAAATAACAACATAAACATTGACTCTTACTCATATTCCCTAATGATTTATGACACAAGATGATGGAAGACCTACACCCAGACATACCCTACAAATACTTTAAAATATTCATCAAATTTCAGAAGTTTCTGGTATTGGCAATACCTGGATCAAGGGCTACCTTACTTTGTCTATCCTCTTTCTTATCAACAACAGCAAATTTTAAACTCATGGATGAGGGCTCCTGGCCTCATACTTAAGAAATGCTTGTCACTTAAGTAAAGCTGATGTATGTAGTTGCACATACATGGTTTTTGTCTTTAAAAAACATTGTTCTAACAGAAAACACACACACAGGGTTAATTTTACTTAACTTCTCTGCCAACTTAAGCAAATAGCAGTGAATCTATTAATACACTGAAAATAGGCAAGGAATAACTTGATTGTACTTTCCAGACAGCAACTAATTTCAAACACTTCTCATTTTCTGCAGGTTGTTCTGGAACCTTAAGTTTTACCAAGTGCAAAGGATTGGGAATAAACAGCCTACAATTTAGCACACCACCATGTCCAGATACCTTCATCTACATGCTGAGTTTTTGCAGCTAGAAACTGCATCCAGATTGATAAACGTCAACATAACTACTAATGACTTCTAATTAGTTGCATGGATAATACAGTGCAACTTTGAGTTGACAAAAAAAATGCAGCAATCCCAATTGTTGATCACAGGAAAGTCTCCCAAACACTTTCCTTGGTTTATCTAATGAGATGTCTTTGCTTTAAGCTCTTCTTATTAGATGTTGCTTACCATTTCAAATCTTTGTTCTCTGTACACCACAAACAGATCCAGTGATTAAGTCATCATTAATGGTAAGTTACATAATTATACATATAATAATTACATAATTATTTGCTAAAATAAAAGTCCATAGAAAACCTTTAAAATCCTTCCTGTAGAATGATACTGAAGTCTGAAAATCAGTGACAAAAGAAAGCTATACATTAGAAATGAGCAAGTATCTTCAGTGATCATTTCTTATGAGACACTCTTAGAACTGTACACTTGAAACATGCATAGATACTGCAGGGTAAGAGAAACATACCCATGATTTCAAGGGGTGCTCAAAGGGTTTCATTTTGGGCAGGAACAGGGGCTTTAACAGCTGTGGATGGCTCTCTTACTTCGCAAAGGCAGTTGATTTGTTGCTAATTAAGTGATGGGAAAATACTTTGTAGGAGTCAAATACGGATGAGGGCAAAAATAAGAATATTTATTATTTGATTCCAAGCAGAAACAGAAATTTCAAGGTCCATATTTCTGGGATTCCAGTACAGGAACTAGAATGACTGCTCCTACAAAGAGAGGAACTAGAATGACTGCTCCTACTGAGGCTTACAGGTATTTGCAACACTTAGTAGGATTGAGTCTTTTTAACATATGCCTATTCATTAAAGTGATTTTACTGTAAAAAAAACTGTGTCCTTTTATACTGTTGTACTACAGTATAATTCCACATGTCTGTCAGGGTTACATTCTAGAGTCCAAACTTGTTTACAAAAAAATATATAATAATAGTCATTAATCATTGTATATTTTCCTGTTCATTGTTTGACTCCTGCAAACAAATGAGCCATCACTTGCCCAGCAAAGAAGGTTCTATAACAACTATTTTATTTCATTAATGACAGTCCTTTCAGCAACAGCTGTTAGATAAGCTGGCATCAAAGATGGACTGCTAGTACAGGTAATGTCTGATTTTCACCTAAGCATGAATTTAGGCAATGCCTGTTGTTTTCTGTTGTTGCTCTTTTATTTTATTTTTTTTTTCTAGGTCATAACTTAAAGAACTGAGAATAGATCAAAAGGCAAACCAGATAAAAGAGTCTGCTTGTTTCTTTGTTGACAGAAAGTGGCAAGCTGGGAGGCTGCCTAAGGATCAAGAAAAAAATGGCAATAAGCTCTCTCTCAAAGGAAAGAGAGGAAAAAATAAGAGGTCAGAGGAGAAGGTATTTTCTAGATTGGCCATCTGATTCAGAGCTGGCAGAGAAACAGAACAAGCAACCCTGAGATACAAACACTACTGACATTCTTACGCATTTGCAAGGGGTAAACGCAGAGAAGGGGCAAAGTGAATCACCTGAAGGCAGACAGGAGAGACACAAGTACTCACACATTTGTATATTTGGACCAGCTCTTTGCTCGGATAGTATTTTAGAACACTGAAGATTAAAAATACTCCCCTCAGAAGCCTGAGAGTCTCAATATCTTACGATGCAGACTAATTATTAAGTTGGATTCTTTGCTGGGCAGCACCACAGAAGCAGATTTAAAAAAAAACATTTTTTTTTTTTTTTTTTCCTCCACCTTCTCCACCTTCCTCACGCCTCCCCTGCCATTCGTTCCCTAAGCACAGATGCTCATTCAGATGTTCTTCTCAGGTACTTTTAGGGGGGAAAAGAATAGATCAACACAAATGTATGTATTTGAACAAATCCCACTCTCCAGTACAGTTACCTTCTCCCAGGATTCAATGAGCTTTCCAACACTTGCTTGCAAGTTCCCCCGTAACTGTTTCTCTTCATTACACTCTTTTCTACACCCCTTATGTTTGGCTCACTGCCCTCCAACCATTATCTCTGCTTCTATGTCTCTTTGCACTTCTGACATTTCTTAACTTTGCTCACAGTCACTGTTCTTCACTCTCAGTTTGCATTCCTGCACATTTCCTGTGCATTCACCTTTTCCTCCCTGTTATCAAAAATTGGAGCCATCTTTCCTTGAATCAGATTCTCAGAAATCCTCCAAGGGACAATGCAATAAAGTGAGCATCTCTGCTAAGGTTTTCTTCTCAGGACAAAGGGCCACAGAAATAACATTAACAGTTTGCCAGAGATAGAAGTCTTCAAGCTTGCTGCTGAAGTAAGACTTGTCTGTTCTAACCTACAGCATGTACGTTCACAACTAAGAATAAAGAGTAACTAGAGTAATGGATATGCTTGTTTAAGTAATGTAGTCCATGTGTTATTTGTTTTGTATTTCAGACGTATCAGAAAATAAATTTTAGAACTGCTGAGAGATCAGGATGAAGGCTATTAATCACCCAGGATGTGGATTATGTCCCATGCATGTAATAGTCACAGTCACTAGGTTTTTGGCTATACAGTTTAGGATGCCAATAGAGCTAAAGCACAGAATCTTATAACCTATAAGCTAGATTTACACTGCTGTTCTGAAAAAGCTACAGGTCTAGGACAAATTTATGTTGGCAAAGGGCAGGACTAAGTTTGGAATAGGCAGAAATCACTAAACTTGGCTTATAAAAAAAAAAAAAAAAGCGGCAGCTTCTTTAAGAGATTTAAGGTACACATAAGACTGTAAAGTTTTAATAGCACATTAGAGAGAGAGAAGCATCATAAGGATAAAATAGTTTATGGAAGACTTGAAATGTGTTACATCTCATTATCCATGGGAAAGATCAGTCAGTACTAAGGCGAAATTCAAATATGTGCACACATCTTCAAAAAGGAATATAAACATTCTTACCACCACCATTTAGCAGTGCTTATTCTGTAGATGGCTGAATTCCACATGAAAATGCTTTATAAACAGGAAACATATAGAAATCAGACAGCACTGTTCAAGTTATGACCCAGAGCTCAATAAGACTGGAGTTGTAATTTAATTCCAGCTGTTGAATTCTGCTTTAATCACATTCTGGTCAATCTACAGAAACACTAAGATAGGTGAAAGAATCTTTTCACCTTTTCAGGAAGCATCTTTACTAAGCAGAACATGTAAGAGTAAATAGCATTACAGATTAAAGTAATGAGAAAATCCTTCTTTACAATCTGGGGGCTGGAAATAACGCAATTAAAATTGGCAAAAGGTGACACTACAGACAAAATTATCTGTTGATTTTTAGTTTTTCTTTTTTTGCTTTCTGTTTTTGTTTTGTTGTTATTTTGTTCATATATATTTTAACCTTGGGAAGGTAAGAATAAACAAATTCTTCTCGCTGCCTTCGTTATATACATTAGCCCTCCATTTCACATAAGGTTATTTCAGATGTTATTAACTTGACTCTGTTAAAAACTAAACCCCAAATTTTACTTTGTCAACTCTAAAGGGGAAGAAGTATTTAGAAATAATTCTAGTTTAGAAAAAGAAAGAGTCAATTTTATACAAATATCTTCACATGCCGAGATGATGTTATTAGTCCTCCAATTGTTTGTACTCCATGTATCATTTAAAAATTGCTTATAGAGGAATATCACTATGGAGAACCTGTAAAGGCTTCTGTGACAAGTTCCACAATAAACACCAAAGTCAGGATTTGCAGTCAACTAAGCCTACAAAACTCAGATATTTAAGATGCTAATCCTTTATGAAGATTGCACAATCAAGAAAGCAAATGAATTGGTCTAAAGAAAAATTAAATAAATAATATGAACTTTCCAAAGACTATGGTAAGATTCTTTCCCCGTTTAAAGGAAAGCATTTCCAACTTGCTATGCATCAGTAGTCAGGTGCTAACTCTTTTCTTCCATTTGGATGACAGTGTAAACAGCTGCAATTGCTGTTTCTCCTGTTCAGTCAGCCTTTCTTTGTGAATTCCTTTTGTTTACCTGCACTGCGCAGGTGGCTGATCTGTTTCAGTTACACAGGCTGCTTACAGTAATCATACGCAGTCTCAGCACACAAGCAGGTTGCCTTCCGATGAAGTGTTTTCATCCCAGAAATCTGCTGCCTTCACAGAGCTTTGTCCCCCACATCACTGTTAATCCACCTACATAACATTTAGACAACGGATGAATCACCAGATCTAGTCACCCTATGGTTGATAGCAGCTTCCATGCACAGCTGTAAATGCCCCCTAACTGGTGAAGGGAGTTCATGCTGTTTCATACTGATGCCTTTGGGCTAAGTTATAACCTACAAAGACCAGGACAAAAGTCATCCAGACACAAGTTGAACTGACTAGGAATCTATAACCACTCAAGCATCCAAGCACAGGCTACCCCAGGCAGCATTTTTAGGAGCTAATGAAATGCCTTCCCTTTCTCCTAGTTACCTGTTTGGCAGGCAGGTAGAAAAAACAGCAGGGAAGAGGAGCATTCTTCCACTTGCATACAGCTATCACCAAGCAGGCAGCTACAGCAAAGGGAACAGTGAGGGATGAAAATGAAAGTCCTATTCTGTATATTTTTTGAAGTTGTACTACGTTTAAGGAAGATATATGCATATATGTGTACATATGTATCAGAATGGCAGTTCTACCTTACTGTAACTAAATATAATGAAGTTCTGGAAATACCCTACCACTTCTGTCAACAGACTTCCTGGGTAATCCAAGTAATCTTTCTTGTCTTTCACTGCCCATGACAGAGCCTGTGCAGTTCACAGCCTTGCTTCACTAGCATCTGTCTATCAGACAGCCTGTACAACTAAAACAGCCCAGCCACACGAATCATATACTGCAATGGGTACTGGACACCCCTCCTACTCAAAGAAAGTCTCACGCACAGATGGCAACTGGATTTCTCCTCTTCTTCTCCCTGTGGAATAGGCCACAGCCTTCTCTTAAAATCAATTTTAAAGAGCGTTTCATTGTTTAAGATGGGACTATTGCTTGTTGAAATTTAACAAACAATAGACACCCCAAAAACTTCTGAACAACACAAGCAGTGTAACACTAATGTTACTGCTAGAGGTGATTAACAGGGAAAAGAACTAGGTATAAGAGAGTCAATAACTAAGCAGGTTCTCCAAGACTGACTCATTCTCATGGAAGGTTTTTTGCAACCTAGCAGTCAGGGCAGAAAATAGCAAAGTAGTAATGTCTGTACACAACTCTTAAAGCTACTTGCAAAATAATTCTCTTTAGAAATGGATAGGTCTGTGAGGATCAGATTTAATCCAGATTGACATCTGCCTCCCTTCAGAGGCAGATTTCGGTACACTTCAATACAGTGGTGAACACCGATGGCTATACCTTATAATTTTTGTCTTCTGACAGATATAAATACACTTGACATCATCCACTCTTAAACACTGGTTTAGTAGAAATTCCATTGACCACTTAAACTAACACTGGTTAAGTCCTCCCTACAAAGGGAGACGTTTCTACACAGCTAGAGGGAAATTCAGTCCTGACTACACAAAACAGTTTATATTTTGACTAACAATTCTGATAAGACTCAGAATAGATCTTGAGCATCTCAGAGCATTGGTCCAAGGAACAATTTGTTAAGCTGTTCATCTTCCATGGTTCTGCTTCTATTTTCAAAGTGGGAGCCTGAATTTAGAAGGTGCTGCCACCCAAATAAAGTCTCAAAGGCAGAACACTCCAACATTAACAACCTGCAATTATCCTTTTAACAGTGAACAGACCAGAGGAAAAAAAAAAAAAAAAAAAAAGAAAAGAAAAAAAAGTCCATGCTTAGAAGAAGCACAGAAAATTCATCAGATCAGAAAATGACAACTAAAACACATGATTTGTTTTTGCACTACCGAACATCTCTCTTACTACTGTCACTGAAGGTAGCATTGCTGGAGAAGTCACTTCACACCTGCAGAAATATCTTTGTTGATGGTAAGGGCAGGTAAAAGCATAAAGTAATTTTATTGCTCAAGTCTCCTCACAGAATCTGTATCTAGCTGTAGGCACTTCCACCTACAGACTGACATAAAAAAGATCCCGCTGTATACATGCTGTCCTCCTCCACTGGGCAGGAGTAATGGGTGAGGGGAATTCTGTAGTTACAATTCTGCTTAACTGGAAGACAGACATTCCCATAAAATTGTGTGTGGGAGCATTTCGCAGTGAAACCAAAACACTATTAAAAGTAAATCCAGTGAACTACTTCTCACACAGTGCTGTTGTATGAAAAGATTAGTATATTTTATTATATATACACAAACTGCCAGACACCAACACAACTGCAGTGCTGGGCTGCCACCAGCAAGCTAGCACTCTGACAGTACATGGGATCCTCTTTCTGAGCCTGCAGACCAAGCCTGACCTACCTACAACAGACCCAATAGAGCAACATGGTATTATTTTGCAAGTTTTATCCTCAATGCAACAAAATACTGAAAGTTTGTTCTCTGCCTTGCACGTTGCTCAATCTGATGAAGTTGAAATGCTTGATGTTTAAAACAATTGATTTTCCACCCACTAGAAGCAATAGTTATACACCAAAATCATCACTGATCTCCCAGCTCCTACTTTTTTTGGATCACATTTGATTGCTGCATACTGAGCCATGTTGAAAAGTGGCAAAGCAAAGGGGAAAACACAGTAAAGAAAATAATCAGCCCTTCCAAATAACTATCTAGAGAGCAAAGCGTTGGTGACAAAACAAAGCCTCTTAAAGGTAAAGTCATGTTGATTGTTTTGGACACAACTATCTTTGAGCTGAACTGAGTTTCCATTTCATACCAAAAGGAAAACAAAAACTTGCATAATTACAACTGATGTTCATGGAGTTAAAGCTTCAAGCTTCATTAAGTCCAGCTATTGCTTACCTATCATTTCTGGTCAAGCTACTCCAGAAGATACACACTTCCACTAAGCTCCAATGCGCCTTATGTCTCAAGCATTTAGAGCTACTCCCACTCATATTTTCTCTGTGCCTTTGAAGATGTACAGATTAATATTTGCTGTAAAGATTTAATGATCATTATTTTTAAACTGGAGTACCATTAACACGCTACTTTCTTAAGACAACTTAAGATAACGCCTACTATGTACATTGTGCAAGCACTCAGCTATCGATTAAGCTAAACTCACAGGGAGCCAGATTCACAAATTCCACTTGAGATGGCATTACAAACATAAAAGTACTAAAGAAGCTACAAATGAATACAGATGTTAACATTATAGTGATCTTTCCAAATACATCATGCAAAGTGACACACCTGGTGTGAGTAAACACCACACATTATCTATATGAGTACAGATCACTGCTTCACCACGCCAAAACAATTAAAACTTCAGGTTCTACTGTTCCACAGCTTCACAATGTTATTTGTGCACAGAGATGCTGACATTTTTCCCCACAAGGAAAGCTTGTGCTCCCACTACACACATTAGCCAAGATGTATTTCTGGACTGAGCATAAGCAGGTAAAAAGTCAGACTTTTTACAATATTACCAATACTTAATGAAGATTGTTTTCATTTATAGCAAACTTTTGAGATCTCTATTGATTCATATCTGGACAAAGTTAATTAAAATACTGATTGTTTTTTGTTGGCTTTAAGTAACCATAAAAAGCTTTGCCAACCTAAGTTCTCCCTCTTTAATCTTCATCTTGAATGTAGAAGATTTTCCTTGTCCTTCTCAAAGACTCTTCCCCTCAAACTGGAAGTGCAGCTCTGGTAAGGACATATATAATCAGCATATTACCTTCTATTTGGACAAGCATCACAAGCCAGTAAATAGAAAGATTGTTTAACACGTGCAAGTGAATGTTGCTCAACAGTGCACCACAAAAAGTAGTTCTGCTTCACATGCCACCTTTCCCGCTTTCTGGCTCAGGTACTTCTATCAGCTGTAGGTTTTTTGTTTCCTAAATAAAAGAGATATAACTCCATTAGGACACGAATTATTGTATTATTCGACTTGTTCTGGGCTGGGGAAACACCTTGCTTAATAAATTGAACAGATAGCCAGGAATGGGATCGCCTTCCCTCCATTGAGGAACAAATGAGCTGACATGGGTAAATGCATTGGTTTTTTTTACTAAAAATAAATAAATAAAAAGATTCCTTATGGCTAAGAGATGTTTCCTTCTTGAAGAAAAAAGGAAAACACACCTTAGATAATCATCCCAGAATGCTGAAGTCTGCACCAAAGCCACCAGAATCATTAACCAGCTGATTGCAACACCGATAATTTCAACATAGAAAACTCAAGTATGCTTACGCACTACTATTATGAAGTGCCTGTAGCTTGTCATTCTCATCTACTAATCATTTAACTACTAATGCACATCTAGGTTGTTTTTTTGTTTTTTTTTTTGTTTTGTTTTTTGTTTTGTTTTTTTGCCCAGTATTGCACTGGATTTGGTCATATACTTTCAAAAGAAAATACCTGAAACAACACAGAAAAATTAAAACAACTGAATTTGTTCAGAGAGTCCCTTACATTCCAAGTCAGAAGGGACCTACTTTGATTCAGAATTTTCACTCCAAACAATGCAAACGCATCCACAGAAGCAGAAAGGGTCTCACTGTCACAAACAAAGCATCAATTCCATGAACTCTGTGGGAAAAGTGATGCTTAGACAATTACTGCAACTTGTAGAACTCACATGAACATGACTATACATGCTGCCCATTGCTAATGGTTTATCACTACAGGCTCTACAAAACAGGTATGGATTCATCTCTACCTTTTCTAAGCTTTCCAGATATGGTAAGTAAAATAATAATAGTAATAATTTTTTTTTCCTTCAAGTTGGATGAAACCTGTGATGGACTGTGCAGCAAAACTTCCACATTCTGCCTTACAGAGTTTTAATTCAGCCCAAATTTATGGAAACTACTACACTGCTGGTGCTTTGCACAGTGCATAGCATTGTGCCTGTTATAAGGGTCATTAGGGTGTGGTAACACGCTCATTTATTTAACTGGCTACAAGCACTCTACAGACAACCTCACTTCAGATCCTCACAACAAACATACAGAATATCCATATCCAGTACAAAAAAAAAAAAAACAAACAACCATCAACTTCATTCTAGTGCTTAGACAGGAGTCAGCTGATTTTTTTGTGTGTTTGACATACACTAGAGCATTTAATCATGAAATTAAATCAGAAATTACAATTTTTACATATAATACTATGTTCTCTGACCCACAAACTGAACTCAGTGCAACACTGAATTTGCACCAATTCATGTGTGATCAGATTATATATAAAAAAAGCTGCTCAGAATAAGTATTTTGTGTGAATTAAAGTAAAGACTTCCAGTACTACAGAGATTCTGCAGTTCTAAACTATATTAAATGGATTTAGACAACACCAGAACAAAACACGCACTAGTTTCTGGAATGGAATACTTCTATCCTAGAGAACTTACTGCTGAGAGCAAGAGTATCATCCAATCCGTTATCTTCTCCATGCCAAGATCACCAAAACCAGATCTCCCCACCATGCTAGTGAAAGCTACAAACAAAGGCAATCTTTCAGCCTGACAGCAGTTCTTCCATTAGTCTATGCAAGGAACTAGGTCAAAGAAGCCCCAAGGCCTCTCTGAGCTACATAAACAAGCAGAGGCCCATAAAGGAGTACTTCTGCAAGTGCAAAATAACAGCCAATTAATGGTCTCTTTACAAGATGTACCCACGCAGTGGAAGATAATGTCCAAGTTACTTCTTAGTTCAAGAAACATCCTGCTGGCACAGTAAGCAAGTTTAGGGAGGAGGGAAAAAGACTCCACAAAAGAAATCTCAATGGATGCAAGAGGACAGCCCCAGGCTACCCTTCACTGCCAGCTGCAGCAGTAGCCAAGCATTTTACCCACTAGGGACTGGAAGGAGACCAAACTAATCTTTCAGAATTGTCACAGTCCTATTACTGTTTAGTTGCAATGCATCACATGGAATTTTAAACAGCAGCTTCCTTGCAGTTTGAAGGTTCTCTAACCCACCATCAAAGTCTCAGGCCAACAAGAAATCCCCAGCTATCTTTTCTTATAGCAAGATATAAGGAATTGGAAATGTGTATCAAACAGTTTCTCAGAGAAGTAGAGAATGACATTTATTTGGGATGCAACATAGTATTTACTCGCTTAGTTGATTTTAGTAGCAGGAGCGCATATATACAGGGAAAACAAGAAAAAGATGCCACGTGGCACAGGTGAAGCAACAACTCTCTTAGAAGACAGCATCCACTAGCAATTCAGTCCAAATAAATGCCTGAAAACATGACTACGGTTCTGTTTTTAAAGGACATTTATGGAAATGATACAGAGATGCTCATACACCTAACCAATTTTCTCTAGGAGCACTATATGCAGGATAGTTGTATTAATAAACAAATTCTTTACAGCCCCCACTGAAATATTTAGGAATTATCACTGAAGCTAATTCTGCCTTATTAAATGTATTGTTTCCAGAATGAGTTGTTCAGCTCTCTCTATGCTTTCAGGTTTTCACGTTGTTTTGAAAAGCTTGTCTTTAAAAGGTTTCTTGTACATAGCTTTATGTCCAGGGTTACTTACAAGAGCATAGCAATGTGTTAAGAGAAGCAATTCTGAAAACAACAGGGTTTCTCCAAAAAGCAATGGTTTTGTCTTATGTAAGAAAATTTCATGTACATTCTATAATGCAAAGACATAAATACTCAGTTCAGCAACTCTATAAAAGTCAAAGTCTTTTGAGAAGTTTTGTGTTTTTGTTTTTGGTTTTTTGGTTTTTTTGTTTTTGTTTTTTTTTAGGGGTTGTTGACAAATAGTTATTTCTGTATCAGCATAATTCTTACGCACATTAGTTGACCAAATGATTTTTCTCTATGAGATAGCCTTGTATTGCAGAAAATAAAACTACCATAGAAACCCTCATAATTTTGGAGACATAATTGCAAATCACAAAAGAAAGATGAGCCAGTGAGACTCATGCCATGCTTGTACCTGCATCTATCCAAACCCCTCACCTTTTTGACACAGTTCATATTACCAGAAGTTCTCAGTTGCACAACTGCTTTCTCTAACAAGACTATATCAGTGTGCTCCCTTTAAACAACCTTGATGGCTCTCCCTAGAGAGAACCAACTTGAGTTAGATTTTACCTATGAATCTTCTACTCTACAACACTGGCAAAACAAGAAACTAAATATCAAGAACGCATCTGGCAATGTTATCTTCACCTTGAACAGCTATGTAACTCTAGAGGTTGCTCTTCTAAAACTGGAGTATTTTCTTTACGTTCCTTTCCTAATAACTTCGCTGTTTATCCGCAGGCAACACAGCATCACAGTCAACATTACTGTAGTACCTTTTGGTTTTATAGCCACCTTAGTAGCATAATATTGCAAAATTACTGATCACCTTGACACAAAATATGCTGCTTTATCAGAGTATCTATTTTTTGTCCAAGTATTATGTCGCTTAAGTGTTAAAGTTAGCTTCATGCCCTGAAAGTAGTTCTACAACAAGCCTAGAGCAAAGTGCACTCTCACCCAAGATAATAAGAATAATATCACCCCCCTAAGAGTCCCATCGGATACATAATCTTCCAGTCACAAGAAAACTCATCTTAACACGCAGCTTACAATATCAGACACACCACATCCAGCAATCGTATGTCAGAATGAAATAAAAGCAGGGCTTCCCTATGCTTCCTCACAATGTTAGTTAACACACAGAACCTGCTTCAATTTAGGAACAAGGCATAGAAAGAAATCAAGCTGAGGGAATAACCACAGACCAAAGACTGGATATTCTGAGAACTCTACATACTTTTTAATTGAACCATTTTGGACATGTAGGAAATAACTGCTTTGTTTTCTTCAGTCTTCCCTCCCTCCAGTATAATGTATCTCTTTTTCCACCATATTTTTCTCATTCCAAAACAGCCACACTCTCCATACTTGCAGCAGAAATACTCTTTCCAAGTTTTCAAGTTAATACATTCAAGAGATTCTCTCCTACTCACCATATAAGCAGGGCCTAGTACAAGGGACTCTACACTTGGACAATCTCTGGCTTCTACTAAACCACACATTTTAAAGAATTAATGGGAAAACTACCTTGCATAACAGCTCAGTTAAACAAGTGAGCGAGAGAAATACAAGTTAAATCCATCTAGTCTGGCCACACAGAGGAGTATATGGAGATTATTTTCTAATACAAGAGGTGGAACGTGGGAAGAATAAAAAACACATGCAGTTTTGATAGGCAATATCAAGAGGTAGGTGGCATTTGTAGGCTACCCACAGAGAAGAAAGTGAGATATTTTAAAATTTTACTGCAGATGTGACATGAGAAAGATTAAAACAAAGTGATCAGTTTCTAAATCTACAGGAGTTAAGAGTCAAAGTTCCTAGCCATTCAAAAAAATCAGACCTTTCCTGTTACTACTGTGGACACAGGCATAAGTGAGTTACCACTAATGTCTTCTCGCATTCTATTTTCAAGTGCAATTTGAGGGGTAACTCAAAACATACAGGAACATTACATACCACAATAAGTTCTCACATACTTGCTGAGCGCAAACAACAAGGGCAGGGCCTTACATAGTATAGTACATACAATAGCAAAAGGAGGTGCCTTAAAAGATAATTTTAGTCGTACAATACAAACCATAGGAACTAACGTAGCAATCCTTAGGATCCATGAAATAAAACTATAACAAACAAAAACAGCAACAAATTACTCACTTCGGTTGCTTCAGTTCCCATTTCTTTCATGCTTCTTATCTGCAGGTACATATCACAAAACAGCTCATATCAGCAAGTCCAACCTGTTCTGTAGCAGGATCCAAGAGGTAAACTGGTCACAAGGGCTCATTAGAGTTAGGGTAGTATGGTTAAGCACAGCTTGCACCTGTTGATATTTAAGGTCTTTTCCAACCTGACCTATTATATGCTTCTATGAGATAATGCTCACCTGGGACCCTAATCAAAGAAACCTGCTGAGCTTTGGAGAAACCTCTTGCTTTATGCATTTGAGCTGAAATGAGTATTCATTCCTAGTTTTCTAGCTTTGCAATTGTAAAAGCAAATTTTTACTCTTTCCCTTATCTGCTCTTAGAATAAAAGAAATATGAAGTATAAAGTCAAGTCTAATACGCTTTTTAATTACCTTAAAAAAAACAAACAACCAAAAAAGTACTTGCTTAGAGACAAGTCAAAGCTTAGGAAAACAAGTGTTTGGGGTTTCTTTTCTTTGTCTTTTTAGCATTACAACCTTTAATGGTAAATGCTGGCAACGATCTCCGATTCTACCCAGCAAACACACTCAAACCTCACACACGCAAAATCCCTTGATTCAGCTCATAAACAGATGAAGAGCTTGACAAATTCAATGGACTTTGTTCCTGGTTGTAATCCTTCTGAAGTAATGCCTAAACTTTTTTTGCAGTTAATATCTCAATAGAGTGTCTGTTTAGACTTTCCATACTCTTACCACAGATTAAACAATCAGCATCTAGGAGCTCAAAACTCCAGTTCTGCACTTGCAAAACCGATGCCAGGGAGTGGCTATTACACTTCAATGACTTTATTGACTTCAAATGATTAAGCCAAGCATGACTGACAAAGCTTTACTGACCACTTCTATTTATAACATAGCACCATTCCATACACATTCATAGTTACGTGTGGTTCATGCATGAAGCAGTGCTTTACTGCTTTATAAGACTTGGGGGCTTTTACAGTAAGGGGAAAGTTATCCTTTCATATGCATTCATAATGCCTCTTAGAAATTTCTCATATATTCTCAGTCTTGGGAGTGGGGAGCAACAGAACTTTGCTGTTGAAGAGCAGCAATTTGCTTTTAACTTTCTTCATTTAGATTAACATGTACTGCCATCATGTGGGCAGAAATAATAATAAACGATATTTAGTGGAATTCTTACCTCAAAAGCCTCACCTTTATTTTAAAACAGTTCTCCTCGATGCCTGTACTTGCACTAGCTCAGGATAATTGAAACTGCAGGCAAAACAAAAACTACATATATACATATATATATGTATGTATATATATATATATGCATATAGTTTATATTTCTGATGCCAAATAACAGAAAAGGTGGCAGTGCTCAGTAACAGGTGGAGGTACTCTAAAGCTAATCAGCAACTGGGCAGTACGCTGATTCCTACAAATGGCAATTAGCCCAGCTTCAACACCTGGCTTTACACTCTTAGCTGCACGTCTGGACAAGTTGCCCTGGGCTGAATATCAGAGGGGCTGGATAAAAAGAGAGCAAATATATGAGAAGTTAAGGAGCAACAGTGTAAACACACAGTTTACATGTAACTGCTAACGTTGCTAGTTTTTTAACCCATGCATTGGACTTGAAAAATCTGTCAGTTTAATCAGCTACTTTATATTTGTTATGCCTGCTATTGCATGGTGGAAATAACACAAGCATTGTATTGTATAGTTGAAATAATACAAGTATAACGTACAGTTGGATAGTACAAATATAGTCAGAAATAAAGAGCCAGAGGGTAACTAAGGAAAAGAACTCACCAACTCTGAGGCCTCCAAGATAGGTGCTCACTGATGTCGAGACTCACCAAAGAACTCCACAAAGAAGCAATCTCCAGAAAGAGATGTTACCTTACTGGTGGTCAGCCCTTAAATGGGATCTAGGAGAGGTGGAGTCGAGCTCTACCCCCTTCAGCTTACGGCTGAATTACCTTCACCTGTGCTCCCACAGCTGACCCGTCTCTTGCCTCAGATGGTTAATCAGGGGTTCAGGCTGTGATCAACAGTTTCCCTTACAGCTATTACAGGGTCACCCTCTTCCTCAGACATTACAATACTATATTTACCTCTTTGCATCAAGAACTGTTGCACTGTTACAAGACATCCAGAAAATAAAAGATGAATAACTACCCGCAAGCACAAGTCCTGAGCCCTATCACTGAGATAAAAAAGGAAGTTCAAAGGTCAAACTGTCTGTGTTTGAATGGACTGACACTGTTTAAAATATGTTTTAGACTTGTATGGTTTTTAAAGTAACACAAGCACTGCTCAATGTCCCAGGCCCTGCACTAAAGAAAAAACATCCCTAAATTCCAGGAATTATCCTTGAAATACTAGCAGTTTTCAAGTTTGATCACAACATTAAAAAAAAAAAAAAAAAAAAAAAAAAAAAAAAAAAGTTAAATATAGCTCATCAAAAATAGCACTCAAATCTTCTCTAAAGTACTAAAATGTCAAAGTTAAGGCTGAGTTTGCCAGCTTCATAGCCATATCTGCATAGCCATTATAAGCTCTTTTTCAGGCTTGGTCACATGGAACCAATTAGTGGCATCTACCTTCACAATGAGTAGCACTGTACTCCAGAAGGGTCCCACTGAGTAAGTTGCTACTCATATTGAGTTGAGTACATCAGGATCTAACAATTAGTAAAATATAAATAATACACTGATTTCCCCCACTGTGGCAGCTTACCAAGGAAAATGCCTCCAAAGCCATGAAATATGATTCTTATTCCAGAATCTTAGCTACTGCAGAAAATAACTGCGTAGTTGAGAAAACCACATTTAAACAGCATGAGATCCGAGCCTCTATGTTACAATCACTGTGCAAACAAAATAGTATCTATTGTTAACTTGCTAAGTAATACGCATGCCCAGCCAATAACATCATAACAGATATAGGGCCACAAAGGTGTTTTTGGAGATACCATTGTTTGCCAATAAGCATGAAAGATTTCTCTTCTCATTTAGATGCAATTGGCTACTACAGGTGTCTTTTTATTGTTGTTTTAACACACCTTTTAACAACCATTTTGTTAGCAAATATAGATTCTGAAATCTTGATCAGTGTTACAGTTATGTTAGTAAGCTTTCTAATTATTTATATATGGGGCTAACATTTAATTTATTTTCCTTGTGTTATTTCCCTCCAGTATTAGAACTAAATTGGTTCCTACAGCAACTTTCTAACACAGCTGGTTAGGTACTTCAGAACTTGTTATGTCACAGCCTGATGTTTTATGAGTTTGAAGTATATGTCAACGATAAATGAATTTATTTCAGGTGTACTTGTTAAAAATTCTTTCAATTAAATATAATTTGTTTAGATTAAGAAAAGATTACTTTCCCTGCTCATTAGGGGTAACAGCATTATTCTCTCATTTGCCTTTAGATACAAGCTCAATGATCTAGTTTAACAAAAAGTAAATTTTATACAAACCCCGCTCTGAAAGCAATACCTCCTATTTTATTATGTTGGCCCACAATATCAGAGGGAGGCAGTGGTGGTATGGCAGTAGAGGCTGAATTTTCCCACCACTATTCCATTACATTTTGTTGTCATCTGACAGATTACAGCAGAGGGACAGTCTGATAAAATGGCATTTGATGTTGAAGTGTGGATGAAGCAGAGATGTGTCACTGAATTCCTCCATTTGGAAAAACAAAAACAAACAAACAAAAAAAACCAAAACACTCACTGACATTCACTGATACTTACTGAACGTTTTTGGAGACCAAACAGAGGACATGAGCACAGTGAGGGGTGGGTGGTGCATTTCAGCAGTGGCAAGAGCAGTGTGAAAGATGGGCCATGTTCTGGATGGCCATACAGTTATTTATGAGTGCAGCATGCAGGCTTTTCTTCATTGCTGGCAGAAGTGCATAGCTAATGTGGTTACTATATTGAAAAAATAGTATTTTGTAGCTGAGAATTTGCTCTATCAAACAGTGTTACTGTGCTCTTTGGCCAGTCATCTTCACCTCCATCCCTGGTAAGGTGACAGAACAACATTTTTTGGATGCTGTCTCCAAGCAATTGGAAGAGAAAACCATCAGGAGTTGTCAACATGGATTCATCAAGGGGAAAAATCACACTTCATCAACAAGATAACCTTCTGCAATGTCATCCATCACTGAGTAGATGGGAGGAGAGCAATAGATGTTATGTACCTTGACTTCAGCAAGGCATTTGACACTGACCCCACAGCACCCTCATAAAGAAGCTTAGGTAGTGAGGGACAAATAAGTGGACAGTGAAGTACATTGAAAATTGACTGACAGAGCTCAGACAGCTGTGATTAGTGGCACAGTCTGGGTGGAGGCCTGTAACTAATGGTGCCAGGGGTCAGCACTGAGTTCAGTCTTGTTCAACATCTTCATCAGTGACCTCTATGATGGAATAGAGTCCACCCTCAACAAGTTTGCTGATGATACAAAGCCAGGAAGAATGACTGACGTGCAAGAAGGCTATGCTGCCATTCAGAGAGACCTAGATGGACTGGAAAGTTGGGTGGAGAAACCCGGTGTGGTTTCAAGAACAGCAAGTGTATACTCCCATACCTGGGGAGAAATAACCACACACAGCTACAGGATGACCCACTGGAGAGAAGCTCTGCAGAGAAGGACCTGGGGTTCTTAGACAACAGACTGACCAAGAGTCATCAGTGTGCTCTTGTGGCCAAGAAGGCAAATGGTGTGCTGTGATGCATTTAAAAGAGCATGGCCAACAGCTCAAGGGAAATGATCCTCCCCCCCCCCGAACTCTGCCTTGATGAGGCCACATCTGGAATACTGCGTGCAGTTCTGGGATTACGATTTCAGAAAAAAGAGGGAACTCCTAGACAGCGTCCAGCACAGGGTGACAAGACAATAGATAAAGTTACACATAAACACACAGAAGAACTTCTTTACATTGAAGACGACAATACTGGAACAGGATGCCCAGAGTGATTATGAAATAAAGATATTCAAGACCCGATTTCCTACTAATGTGACTTACTGCAGGGAACCTGCTTTAGCAGGTGGGTTGGACTCAGTGATCTGTAGAGGTTCCTTCCAGCCCCTGCAATTCTGTGATCTCTTGTAGATTCCATGAGGATAAACAGGAGGCATTATTTTCAAAGTAACCTACATAGATTAGTAATAAACAAAAATGGGCAGCTTATCGCAAAAGCGTTACAAGAAAATATAATAAGGAGAGAAAGAGCGACAAGAGTAGTTAGACTTTAAACTAACAATTACATCAAATAAGGTGACGAATCATCTATCTCCAGCACATCATATTGCTTCACAACATATCCACCACTAAGACCAATGGCCCAATCCTGACAAAATCCACAACTCCTTCATACAGGTGGATCAAGCACACTTACAATACAGTGAAAAGAAATGGAAATAAAGAACACAGCATGTATTTCATCTATTCCCTTCAGAATCACTCTGTATCAACACATTTCATCAGCACCCTCATATTCTTCCAGTTGAAAATATCTTGATGAAACTTGCTCAAACTACAGCAATGTTGTAGGAAGTCTAAAATATGTTGCTAGTTTACCACTCCTTGTATAATTTCTATAGCACATTAGTTTAAGAAACTCTTCTGACTTATAGCTCAAGCTGCAGGTAAACACATACTGCATTCTCACACCAAAGGATTTTTAACCAATGTTTCTAAATTATTTAAAATTGCCAACTATAGCTCCCCACTGAAACACTACAGAAAGTTAATTTGCAGTTTCAGTGAGATTCATTCTTTCAAGTTACTTTCAAGAAGAGTGCATGACCAGAGAGGTTGTTAGCTATTCAGCAATCACCAAAAACACTGTAAGTGATCTCTTGCACACTACTACTATACCATTTACATCACTAAGACCTGCATGGAAATAGTGGATCCCCAGTGAGCTATGGACCAGAACTATGCTACCACCTCAAAAGAACTCACACACAGGAAGCAACAAATGTTCAGCATTCCTGAGAGAACTAGTAACTAATCAGATATGTAGCAAAGAAAATGTAACTACACAGATGCTTTTTCTACATTAATAACTCTACATGAAACAGCAGTCTGCAAGAGATCAACAGGCTTGACTTCAGTATCTTGTCTTGCATTCTACACAGCAATGTAGCTTAGATTGTAATGATGCTATTAAGAGTCATTAAGAGCATTCATTTATTTCCGAATCAGACCACAACATGCAACAGTGGTGGGATAAAATTCTGATGCTAGCTAATCTACACCAATTACATATTTTCCCTTTTTCCCCATAACACCTGCTAAATTACCATTCCTATCTCTTGACCCACCTAGGTCTGGGCCTGTATTTGAGACAGCATTGCTCAGAGCTGTCTGGCCAGTTCTAGTTAATGAGATGAAAAGCAGGAAGAAGCAAGACGATTGATTGCAGCCACTGGAACTACAAAAGCAGTTCAGCTAAAGCACTAGCTACAGCACTGTATAAATTGGGCTGAGGCTACACGTTTTCCCAGGCTTACAGCTAAGTCACTAGACAGGAAATTTTTCCACTCTTTCCGGAAAGCAAGAAGTTAATACTTTAGGATCTTTACATACCTTAGCTGGAGCCATAGAGTTTAAAAGCTTGCCAAGTGACCACTTCCATAAGACTCAGAGCTTTAAGCAGAATGCTTCACTTCTTCTCCAGCCATTTATGATGTTGCATCATAGGGCATCCTAAGGGACAGAATTCAGACTGAATACTGGGTTAAATAACATTCACCAAATTCACACTGTGACTAGCATTGTGATAAATACAGGTAGATTTGATAACCTAACTGTTCAAAAAGCATAAAATTAGACGTTGTTATTCTTAGCACACATTCTAGGGATGCTTCAAAGATGCTCCCAGGTCTTAAACTTTCTGTAGTAAAACTAAACCTCTGAAACCTTAGTTAGACAGATCCTGGGGCTGCAGTAGTTCTTGAAAATACATTAAGAGTTGCTAAGATACAGAAGCATGGCTGTTAATGAAATACAAACCTGATCTCCACTCTCAATTTCTCCAGAATCCTGTACTTAACACCCTCTTAATCCCAACCAACTTGAGTCTAATTGATTAATGTGTTTCCTGGTGTGATGGATGAAAACCACAGGTGCTTATGTTACAAACAATTAGGAACTATTAAGAACTATACTGACCTGCATACACGAGGGTGAAACAGAAAACACTGATGAGAAAACCATTTTTTCCCCAAGATTTTTTCAAGTCTCTGCCTGAATGATAAGGTTAATTCTAAGAGAACATGTCATGCCATGTCTTAAATCAGATTTAGGTGACCATAGCCAACAAATAACATTTGAAAATCTGCCATTTATTTGTTATTCTTGTTTATTGTTATTTATTTATTGCATTGCTGCTGTTACTGCTAGAAGTCAAGATGTAAGGATGGTTAACAAAACATGAGCCAAACTCCACTGGGGTGTATGTGAACATCTATGATAAACACAGATTAATAGAAAAACTACTTAAAAGCCAGAGATTTGACTAAAGCCTTAAAACCTGTACGTACCACTAGAGGGTGTGCAAGGCTACTCCATTCTATCTGCTCTGATAAGCAGATATATTCTCACAGGGCTCTGAGTTCGCCTGTAACACTGTTAATGCAATCTTAAAGCTTGCACTCCAAAAGAATTAGCTTGCTCTTATTCATATGGATAGAGCTAGCTCAAAACCAGGCACAAAGACAATCTTGGCTTCCTGATAAAAATAACCAATGTGAAATAAGTTTTGCTGGTGGCCACAGTTTTGTGTGTTTGGGCTTTTATACCATTTCTCAGTGAAGAAGGCATCCAAGGTGTAATATTTTGGTCAGCACAATCTTTTGCTCTGCTCAGAATTTCCTTTCTTTGGTGAGGAACCGTATCAAGTATCCATGAGGTATCTGAGAAGAGTGTAAGCTTTTTTTTTCTCATATTCACACACTCACTGATTTCTTCAGAAACTTCTGATAAATTTTAAAAGAAAGATTTCCTCCCGCAGAAGTTATGTTTTCCACTACTGAGTCACTGGTATTTAAGTATCTACAGATTAATTCAATTTATTTTACAGCTTCATATCTTAACACACTGTGTAGATCTGTAGCTTTTCAAACCCCTTTTATTCCTCAAATCCTTGTTAGAAGTCAGTATATTCATTTCACTATTATGCTAATAACTACTCATTTAAGCAGCCTCAAAGAAAAAAGAGCACACAAACAGAAGCAGCAATTTCATAGTTGATTACCTTGCCAGTATTATTTGTAAATTATCGGTCCTGCCAGGTTTAAGATAATTTTATCCATTTGTCCTTAGACATCTCAGCTCTGCTTAGTTAAAATACTGTGTTTGATAAACAAAATATTACTCTCACTCCCTTGTTTTGCCAGGCATTGTTATGTGACATAAACCACAAAAAGGAGGAGAAATGTCTTTCCTAGGTACTTAAACCCACAGTACCTTAAGCCTCCCATCCACTGTGAGCCACTGTTTAAAACCCTTACAAACTGGCATCACAGGCTTTCCTTTCTACCTCATTGGTCAAATACAAATTCTAACTGCTCTCCAGCCTGTTTACTTTACTGTCTCCGCAATTCTTGCTGGTCTGAATGGGCAACAAGTCTCACCTCACACACATAATAATTGCTGCATTAATTATAATCACACAATGTAAAACACTAATGGCAGCCTTGACCCTCAGGGAAGTTTCACTGGGTACTTCTGCCTCAAGTGACATCTTTCTTCCATCTTGATGGCAAACTCATTTATCCCGGGAAGAGTTTGGAAACAGCATCTACACATATTGACAATAATAATTTATTAGTCTATACTTTAGGCAGATGTAGAATAAGATGCATATCTGAAATAAAAGCTAGATGATAAGAACACTTCATTTAAGTATTTATCTTGCAGTGAGTGTCAGCAGAAGTGCACCCACTCTTTACAGTGATTGCAGTGTGATTTGTATTATCATTTTCAATTACCTCTTGGACAGAGAGAAAAAAAACAAGTTACTAACCAAGTCAGAATGGCACAATGGACTCCAGGAAGAAATTTCCAGAGAAATATGAATACAACATGGGCATAAGAAAGAACTTTTTCCTCTCAGGGACTGGAATAGCCTGCCCAGGGAGGTGGTAGTGTCACCATCTCCAGCAGTGTTCAAGAGGCATCTGGATATAGAGCTAAGAGATAGGTTTAGGGGTTTTCTGTAGGTATGGTAAAGGGAGGACAGTTGAACTAGATGATCTTGTAGGTCCTTTCCAGCCTTGTGATTCTATGATGAACATTTTACTCATGTTCAAAGTTACCTAACACGTTACACATAGAAACAAACTGCTTGTACTTAAATATATCTTCATCTTATTAGGATTATTTCATCTTAAGGAAAATATTATTTTCTTGAAAAATCTATGTCCAGAGTACCATTCCTGAAGACTGCAAGACCATGGCAAAGTGAAGTCCTTACAAACCATGAACTAATTTTGCCTACTCAGAGAAGAAGTTTGTACTTAGGGGAAAAAAAATAAATAAAGAGAAATGTAGAATCTAAGCATTTGAAGGTGCACCAAATTAATGATCAACATAAAACTAATTGAAGCATTAAAAATACTTCAATAAATAGAGATCCCAAAAAATTGTTAGGTAAATCTAGACAATTTTTTCAGTTTGGTTGGGAATGCAGATTAGATACTGACAGATCAAGACGAAAACAACAGCATAAAAGAACATAGAAAATAAGCAGTGGATCGAGATGGTGGACAAAGGAATTAGTTATATGGCAGTAATTGCAACCAAATGTAACAACATGTCCTTGCTTGAGTCACAGTTTTGCTTGTAGTCTCTCAGAACAATTACTGTTTTATGAGCACAAGGATTAAGGTAGGAGCTTCAGGGTTATATGTGCTTAATTGAGCTGATATATAGTTTGTACTATAATGTTTCTTCATGGTAAAACAAACAATATTTCCAAATTTGGTTTTATAGCACGATGCCTTTCTCTCTCACAACCATTTGAATGTTGAGTAAATATTTATACATGAATGATGAATCTCTGAAAAACAGATTTATCAAGTAAAGTATTGCAGTGGATTGTAGTGCTGTTCACAGAAGTAACATAAATTACACAAATGTAAATTACTACTTAAAAAATGAAAATAGAGACCTTTTTGATGTGGTTTCTTTGTTTTTTTCCTTCAGATTAATTTACTACTAACATCAAAGTTTTTGATAGCTAAGTGGCATGGAAAAATAAATGTGATGGTTATGATCAATTATGAAGTGACTAGTAGACAGCAACTCACAGAAAATAAACTGCGTGATCAACTGTTGGCATTTCTAAATAAACTTTGTTCTTTACACCTAAAAATGGAGCAGAGTTGGATAAGAATGACCTCAGCTTGAACAGCCTACCACCTTCTCATATTATTACTTTGGTGTTTTTTTTTCCCCCCCATCCCTATAGTAGGGCTTAAACTTTACTTTCTATAAACTTTATTCACTGAACTTCTTACTTGATTCCTGCACTAACTGCAAATGCTCAATGTACATCTACAAAGTATAGACAAGCTTAATGCTGTCACCCACCACCTTAATGAGGTCAGACATGCATCAAATATCCACTCTGAAGAGCATGGTCTTGGGATGATTTACTGATATTTGAAGCATGCCATGAGATAGATACCGAAAAATTAAGAAGAAGCCCATCATTTCTTCTTTGTCCCAGACTTGCAAGTGATTGTGATTACTAATAGCACACTTATTTCCAAAATTCAAGTGTGCTTTGAATTCAACATAACACAAACAGTTACTGAAATTTTTGAAAATTGAGACCCAGAGACTGGTGAATGTTTTATATTAAAACTATTTGATGTCCTAGAGTCATTCTGCAGTAATCTCTAGAGATTTTAACATCCCTACAGTAAACAGCATAGAGCACTAACTTCTATTACAATTTTTAATGAACTATGGAATCTTTTTCTTCTATCAAAAAAAGAAACAACCAAACTTTTAAACTTTTAATTTCCCAATTATCTAAATTATGACTGTGAATATCATTATGGAACACTGCACCATATAATTTCAGAGCCTTGGAATTCAAGCAAAAAATTTGAAAGCAGAACGCTAAGACTTCAGAGAGCTATGTTACATTTTCCTGTTTTAAACTCATGTCTGAAAAGATCAGCAGTATCTAACAGTACAGCTTGAGAGCAAGATGTGCCTCTAAAACATTTTTGTAAATATAACGTGATTTTTATATTCTTACATACAGCAATCTCATTAGCATCAAGATCTAGGATATGAGATGTGAAATATTTATATGTAAGTGGTGGGTTGACCCAAGCCAAACACCCACACAGTTGCTTACTCACTCTTCTCTCATACAAGATGAAGAGAAAATAGAAGGAAGGTTCAAAAACTAATGGATATAGATAATGACAGTTTAATAGGTGAAACACAAGCTGTGCACACAAGCAAAGCATAAAAAGGAATTCATTCACTGCCTCTTATTGGCAGGCAGATATTTAACCACTTCCTGGAAAGCAGAGTTTTAGAGGATGCAGCTGTTACTTGAAAGGCAAACACTACTGTTCTATGAACTTTCATTGCTGAATACAAAGCCATGTGTCATTGGAATACCCCTTTGGGTGGGATCTCCATCCAGCTCTCTTCCCCTACCCTCACCCCATGCTATGTAACAAGTCTTCCTCTTCAAATAGTGGCAGAAGACATTTCTATAACAATGCTTTTTGACCTGCGCTCCCCCCGCAGAAAAAGGAGAAATGGAAAAATCAATGGTGTTGAAGAGAAACCTTGACCAACCAAGGGAAGGCACCCATCAGCTCCAAGGACACAGAACACCACAAGTTTGTAGGGTGGTTGTTTCTACATGCTGTTGTTCAGATGAAAGTAGGAAAACAACCAGCTGCACACAAATTGACCATACAAAATCTAATTCTTGAAGGCTTAAAGAGCCTTTTGTTATTGAGCAGACATAAGTTGACTTATTTAATTATTAAACTTGCACTTGTTTTATTTTGTTAAATCACTTATTAAATTAACACCTTCATTAAGGAAGAAATTTCCACAACACACATGTGGTGCTGACAAATTTTGTAGTTTTCAATACCTCAGAAAACTCCTAACAAGCATAGAATATTTTGTGATACATTTCCAATTCATTTTGTGATAACTCACATGAGATAAACATACCTCTCCAAGGTGAAAACTAACTAATCTGTGCTACTTCAAACAATAAAAGAGTCCAAATTAACCTCAAATTATGGCAAGCTCAAGTTAGCAAATAAATTTATGTATTTTTATTCAGCTGCTAAACACATTGCGAAACCTCATTAATAGTTTGTGGAATTCATGCCTTGGTTCTTAGTTTTATCTGTGAGCTCAAAAATTAATCAGTGAAGTTGGACAAATTCAGAGCTAGATCCACAAACATTCTGTATAGATGGGGAAAAGCAGAGAGAAAAGGGTCTCTATTTTGTGTAGTGAATTCCATGGTAACACCAAAAGCATATCAAAGTATATGATTAATGTTTTTGGCCAGATTTCATTTACAGATGGCTATGTATTGATTAGTTCTTCAGTGCAGCACTAGATAAGCTATTTTGAAGATTTTAGGTATAACTCTAGCATCTTCAGATCCAAGCTCAGCCCGGTGGATTCTGGCTATCACATTTTCACCTGGTTTAAGAAAGCAAAGCTTCAACTCATTCCTGCCAATGCTAATTTTGAAGTCAGAAACACTCTTGTAAATTCTGGAAAAAAAAAAAAATAATAATAGCACCATGTTCAAATCTTTCTGACCTTGTTTTCAAACAGATTGTAAATAAAACAGTTAATACCTTGAATACATTACAAATCAACCCACTTCCAACTAGAATATTTGTGTTTTAGTTATGAGTTGAAATCAATGGAAACATTATCTGAGGAAAACAAACAATTTCAGTCTCCAAAAATCTTTTATGTAGCAGCTCTGGAAAACTGACTCTTATCTATGGAAATGCTCTGGCCATAAAAGAAATACTGCTGGAGCATTACTGGTTCTAATAAGAAGGTTAAGCTTTAAGTGAGGTCATTCACTGCCTCATGGGAAGTGAGCACGAAATGCATGAGAACCTTAGAAAAGGTAAATTTGGTTCTGTTTGCCTGGATATAGTGAGCCAGGTTAGCTTTTCCTGATCTTTCCAATTATTGCAGTAAATAGTGCAACAGTAATTATTAGGACACTGGCATTTGTTCAGAAGCACTGCAGCAGTGCATGTGTACATCTCACCAAATATCAATAGATTAAAAACAAACAAGCACAGTAGGTATACATCAATTAAGAATTACATCCAAAAACTGAATGAGGACATGATTTTTATTAAATCAAACAAATAGTATAATTTGGGATACTTGGAGCCTTCTGTAGAACACTGTAGGGATTATAGATTAGGAGCTCACAGCGGTCAAAAAAAATAAATGGTCAAAAAACATGTAAAAGATAATTTACCTCCTTTCCATTCAAAAACACAGGAAAAAACCTCAGTGCCATATTATCTCAAAAGGTTGTTGCTAACTTACGGAAATTAAGAGTGATTATATAGTATCATAATATTATAACACAGTTCAAGTTCAAGCACTTTTCTCACTGCTAGAGTGCCTAGTAGAGCCAGAAGAAGGCAGAAGTTAAACATTAATTTCTCTACCGGAATATACTAGAAGCATTTATGACTCCTTCACAAACAGGCTGTGAATAACAAAATTTATGGAGCTTTCTTAACACTAAGCATTATTTACATTCTAAATTTCAGCCTTGAAAAAACTCAAATGCTACAAAATGACTAAGACAGCCTGATGTCTACATTAACTAAATTGAATATAAGGAGTGCTCTAAAAGATATATCTCCTATTTTATGATGTTAGCCAACAGCATCTGAGTTGGATGTTGCTGGTACAGCAGTAGAGGTTGAACTTTCCACCAACACCCTATTATGTTTTGCTGCTACATGACAGACAGCAGCAGAGAGGCAGTCTGACAGAATGGTGTCACACATAGAAATGTGGATGAAGCAAAGGTCTGTCACTGAATCCCTCCATGTGGAAAAAAAAAAAATGGCACCCATTGGCAAGCATCAACACTTGCTGTGTTTTTATGAAGACTAAGCAGTGGATGTGAGCACAGCAAACAGTGGGTGGTGTGCTTCAGCAGCAGGGATAGTGATGCAAAACATAAGCCATGTTCCAGTTGGCAATGCAGATTTTTATGAGCAAGGCATGCAGGCTCTTCATTGCTGTTGAAAATGTAAAGCTAACCATAGGGACTAAGTTGAAAAACAGTGGCCTGCAGCAAAGAATCTGCTCTATCAAATAGTGTTATTTTGCCTCTGGTATCTGTTGCAGTTTCCACAGAAATTAATACAAGGCATTATTTCAGAGTGACCTACACATTAATATGACATAGAAAAATCCAATAATGGAATTGAATATACAGATACAGGCTTCTGTTCCTACATTTGGTACAGAACTACTCTACCAAGTCTCTTAATCTCTATAAACTCACTCAAACTCCTCACAGACTGTTCACCTATTTAGAAAAATGTTTAGGAAGCTGGTGCTATGACAGTACAAGAGAAAAACACGACTGAGACCTTAATTGCAAACATAGAGGGGGGGGGGGGGGGGGAAACAAATCTTCAAAACTAATCTTAAACTAGTTCCTAGAAGGACTTGCAGTGCTAATTCCTACACTTGATTTCCAAGTGCAGCTATCAGAAGAAGGCTAAATGGCGTTGCACTGACTCACTTTAAACAGGGATGATCTCAAAGTAATTACCTGTTTCAGACAATTCTTGACATTCAATGGAGAGCACTCTCAGTGTTGAAGTCAGCGTGACTGCTTGCAGGAGGGTAAAGGGAGCTGTGAGAGAAAGCAAACTGCTAGCTTCCTTGTCAGAAACTATTCCTGATCTGGAATTTGAAGGAGGAAAGTGAAAGGGAAGTATTGATTGTGCTGCTTTTAATCTGTGTTTCATCAGTGCCTTTGGGTGATAGCTTTCAAATCTGACCTTGTCCCAGCTACCTGTGGCTGCTAAAGAAAAAGAATCTTCTCCCTCACTCCACAGTGTCCCAAATGACAACCTTTAAATAGAGTTCTTCATTCTAGATGACACATCTCCACTTTTCACAGGAGAACTGCTACCAGTAAAATATTTAAAATATTAGCAGATGGAGTGAATGTAGAGTACACATTGTTAAACTGAATATGCTGTGGTATAACAAGCAAAACACAGTGGGCTACAGTGTATCTGTATTGTGTTTCAATGTACATAATTTTTGTAAGAGAATAAATTACTCCTTCAGTGTTTGTAGCTACATTCACTATAAAACTGGAGGACTGGCTTATAACGAAGGGGATAGGCAGCCTTCCTAGGGTCCCGAACAGACTGAAGGGTAAACAGGGACTCCATGAAGTTCAATAAAGAAGTTCTGAACATGGGGAGGAGTAACTCCATACACCAGTGCATGCTGGAAGACAATCAGCTGCAAAGCAGCTTGTCAGAAAAGGACCTGCTAAACACCACTGAATGCAAGCCAGAAACGTACCATCATGGCAAAGGAAAGTAGTAGTATCCTGGACTGCATTAGGAACTGCACTCCCATCAGGTCAAGGTACCTGGTCCACACAGCACTGGTGTGGTCAGATCAAGAGTGCTTTGTTCAGAGCTGGTCTGTCCAGCACCAAGAGACACACCTTATTCTAAGACTGGAAAATCTAAGACTGAAAACTGCATTTTGCAATGAGAGATTTTATGTCCTTTGCTTTAGTGTCACCAAACACATCTACAAAAACAGAACGCTCTTGCCTCTCTTTACAGTTTCTAGAGCATCCCATTCAGTCAAACCAAATGGAAAAACCCCATAGTGCTTGCAAAACAATTAAATGTATTTTCTAACAGGTAGCAGCACCTTGCTGAAACCCTACTCATGTTGCCATTTCAGTATTAACTGACAAATTAAACAGAAATATATATATTTTTTATTAAGATAAAGAGTTTTGAAACATAAGAACTACACTTTGTTACATCATATAATGAACCCTGGAAATAAATCAGTCGCTTACACAACCTGCTCATGTAACTGCCTTGCAGTTATGAAAGTTTACATTATCTGCTTCCTCTACTAAGAAGCTTACAATATTTGAACCGAAGCTTTTAAATGGCATGCAGGTGAGCAACATAACTCAGAACACCGAAATGCTTGAATCGTATTTTATATATCTGTCAGGTATGCAAATATCAAGGTAAGGATCTACAAATACCCTATAATAAAAGATAAAAGAAGATACCCTTCTCCCCTCTAGCTCTCCCTCTTTCCCCACATAAAACACACACAAAAGACAACAAACTGCAACCTTGAGCTGTTAATAGCTGCAATACATAACAAAGGTCCGTGGTTTGTCACACTCTAGCTAGTTGTGTTTTCCTGTGAAGCTGCAAACTACCCTCAGGATTCACTATATTATCTGTAACCACTGGGCTACACTACTGTTTTCCTAGCAGCTAAGGCACAGTACTAAGTGTACTCCATCTCTTAAAAGCCTTGGAGTTCACAGCACAAAGCAAGCTGCAGATAACAAACCCAAACGCCTGAGCAGGCTAGAAAGGGTAAAAGCACACCTTTTATCGGAGAAGGCTATTGAAGACGCTTAACGGATCTCATCTCCCACCATATGAGTTGTGCTAACGAGTTGCTCAAGTACGATTGGTTTTTGTTTCAATTTTTTGCCAATTGCTTAGAGGCTTTAAAAGGTAAAAAAAAGATGCCAAACACATCCTAACGCAAGCTGAACTACAAGCTCAGGGAGCTTTAATCTCTTTATCCCCTTCACCTCCAACACTAGAGACAGACACCGAACCACGTGGCGCCATTTTATTCTGGAAACTTCGTTCTGCACTAAATGGGAAGCAGAGCTTCACCTGCAGTCATTTATCAGTGCGCTCCGACCACAACCAAACTGAGGAGAGTTTAGTAACAGAAAAACACGAAGGGAGAGCTCTGCATCCCAGTTCTCTGCATTTCTCGTCCCCTGCCAAGGAGGCACCAACGCAGAACTCTCTCAGCTCTCACCACAACTTAAAATAAAGACCGAGAGACACACCAAAGCAAAGCAGCAAGCACACACCACAAAGGAAAGCAAGCCTACCTTCACATGCTCCACGGCGGCGCAGTCCTACACACGGAGAGCCACGCAAAAACTCAGGTCCTGACCATGCTCCGCCTTACAGCTCTGGCGAACACCACACAGTCTGCAAGCCCCCCGCCCCAGCCTTGTATAGAGCCCGGCCCCGACTGCCCCAAGCCGCGGGGGGGCGCTAACGGTCAACCGCTCCCGGGCCGAGTGACTCAGTGGGGGGTGGGTTGGCGTGAAGCCGTGTTGCTGCTACAAATGGAGCTACACCTGCTGAGTTAACGGTGCAAGTGATGTTACTGTTACACGTTGTAAGCAATGCACAGTGAACATGCCCAACTCCCTTAACCTATCTTTGTCGGAGAGTTGTTCCAGCCCTCTGATAATCTCCAGGGTCCTCCTCTGGACACTCAGCAACAGATCCACATCCTTCCTGTACTGGAGGTCTCAGACACTGCACTCCAGATGAAACCTCACAAGGTGAGAAAAGAAAAGAAAAATCTTCTCCCCATCTCTCTGCTGCCACCCTCCCACTGATACAGTCCAGAATACTGGTGACCTTCCAATGCAACAGTGCATTGCTGGCTCAAGTCCAGCTTTTCATCCAATAGCCCTCCCCCCCCCCCCCCCAAAATCCTCCTCAGGGCTGCTTTCAACGAGTTCTTCTACCAGCTTGTACACATACCTCAGATTGCCCCACAAAGACATAAATACAGAGCAATTGGATTGACAGGGAGTATCTAAGAAAAGACTTACCAGTGCTGAGACTTCCAATCAAGATGAATACTCACTAATGTTGAGGCTCACCACAAAAACTCCACAGAACAGCAAACACCAGAGAAAGAGGTCACCTTAGCTATGGTCAGCCCTTCAATGGGATCTAGAAGTGGAGTCAAGCTCCACCCCTTCCAGCAGCACAGCTTGCCTTCACCTGTGCTCCTGCAGCTGACGTGTCTTTTGCCTCAGGTGGTTAATCAGAGTTTCAGGCTGCGATAAACAGTTTCTCTTACAGTACCCAAAGCAAGAAGCCAGTTCTTTAGCTGAGACATTGCAGGCAGATGAAGGACTCCTGCACACTTGCACATTCTGTTCCAGCTCATGTCCTAGTGAGTTGTTAGTATTTTTCAGATTATGGGGCTGATTCGTGCTCAGCTGGTGATCCGTTACAACTTCCAAGATCTGGTGTGAAAAAGAATAGGTCTAACCCTCAATCATTGCTCTTAGTGGTGAATTTGTGTAATTGGTTAAACTGACCTAAGTGCTGTACTTATGTTTTGCCAAGAGAGACTTAGAGCGCACTTTACAGCTAGGCAGAGCCTTGAGGTATGGAAGAAGAAAATAACTTAGACAAGGTTACACAGGGAGCTTGGGGAAGAACTGGGAATCCTTTCTGAGTGGCCACCAGAGGCCTCATCTGCAGAGTCTCCTCTCTCTGTAAGTGGAAAATCATTGAGTTGAATGCTGAAATTACAGAAAGCTCCAATATATTTACATTCTGACTCATTTTCACCAGCCATCTATCAGAGTCTTCTGTGCATTCGTTCTACACATGACATTATCTCTAACTACATACTAAAACCAAAAGTTGCTAATATTTCATCGTGCAAGCATTGTATGAATTAGCAGCTTTTGCAGGCAGACAGGCTGCTAGCCTGTCAGATAGCAGCATCTTTTATTTTGCATTCTCCAGATTTTAATAGCCCTTCTACTCTTTTTCTTAATGAGAGAAACAGGCAGGCAGGGTATAGCCAGGCAGTGTATTCATTATGATTTCTTCCAGCTTTATACTGACAAATAGAGAAGGGGAGGGGGAATGTAGGTTTCAAATGCAATTTCCCCAGTGATGTTTCTGTGGGAGTTGTTGCTGTTAAGCACTCTAGAATAACTAGTTATTTGACAAAGGTCTCTAAAGGGAACGAATCATAGATGAAAAAAAGAACCAAGTACTGTGTTCTGCTGTGGTTTTCAACATGTACCCACCATCGTGGTCACCAACTTCTTTAAACATTTGTGGGGTTCTTTTTTCCATCACAATATATATATATAATTAATATTTTTCTGACATTATCTGCAAAGTTACAACTGATTCAAGTTATATCAGCTTCTGTTGAGTTGCTCTGTCTTGTTCCAGACTATGCGACTATCAAGTTCCCAGTGTTTTATTCAGTTTCTGATCAGGAAAGGAGTTTCCCCTGCAAGTAAACCAATATTTTAAATGCTATAAGGGTTGCATATTGCCTTTGGGGATAGGTGTGTTTTTTTGGTTCAGCTACAGGCAAAGGCCTGTGTATGGGAACTGTCAAGTCATGGCCAAAACCACTGATGGAGCACCTGGGGAAAGGACCCAGTCAGCTCTAAGAGCACAGGTGAAAGCAACTGAGCTGTGTGAGCAGAAGGGGTGGAACCTGGCTGCACCTCTCTCAGACCTCATTTAAGGGCTGACTGCCACAGGGGAAAGATATTTTCTTGCTGGTTTCTCCTGGGTGAAGCTTTCCCTTGTGAACCTAGAATTCTCTGATATGGGTGGGTATTCTTCTTTCCATGCTTTATTGCATTTTTCTATTGGGTTAATCCTATCATTATATCACTGGTGAAACACTGTTTCCTATCATGTTAACCTGTCCAATTGCTTTTGCCCTGCCTTAGGATTAGAGTGCTGGTAAAAATGGCCAATCAGGCATTTCTCAGTTTTGATTCTTCTGGGCTGGGGGGGAGGCTTAACTCAGGCTCACTTGGGTACATGTTTCTTTTTTGGCTGTTTATAAAATCCTTGGTGTATTACATAAATTTGAGTAAGTAAGTAAATCTAATCCTGAATTAGAAAGTTGAATATTGCTTCATTCTTCCAATAAAAATGAATGTATGTTGGTGCTGTGTTAATCCTAACTGCCTATCAAAGTTATTACTAGAGACTACTCCATGGTTAACTCAAACACAGATCTGGAAAATTCTGCTCAGAAGCATTTAGCTCATTGTTGAGATATTGCTAAACTGATACAGATGGATGATTACTCTTAAGCTTTGTATTCTCAGGCAGAAGCCTGGTAGAAATGTGTCACCTATGTTTTAGTGAAGCACTTCCATTACTGTGGCTGGTCTTGCTGGAAGTCAGCCAGCACTGTGTGTTTTGGTCACTCTCATCTGTTGCTGAATTGCTTCTGTACTTTTTGGCTTGAGTGCTTTCACAAATCTCTTATCCAAGGAAGGAGCAAAGGGATATCCTTTTAAGTGACTTGTGTGCTACTTAATGACATTTACATCTTGTCTCTATGTTTTGAAGTTCATGTACAGTACATTAATCTATTACCCCAATGTGCTGGTGTGACTCTAAGGAGTCACCAGGGAAAATCCCCTTGTAATGTGGCTCAACGGATAATAAAAGAACTTCCAGAAACAATTTCTCAGCAGTTTCTGATGTTCCTGATTCAGTATTTCACAGTATTGCTGTGAAACTTGGAGCAAAGAAGGAAGCAGAACTGCTAACTGCAGCATGCCTTTCTAATTAACTACTTTTCAGATCCTCTTTAGTTCCTTCCCAGTTGAGCACTAGGCAGTAATCTCAGCACTAGAGGGTATGGCACTGACTTCTTGTAAACTAAACAGGTTAAGTTAGGAGTAAAGATACCCTAGGTAAAGTCTTATCTCCTCTGTAGTATTTTAAGTGTGATTTCCAGAGGTACATGGCAAAAATGAAGCACCTGTTTTCTTACAAAACAATTGGGGGAAAAAAAAAAAAAGAACCACTCCTTCCCTTCCCTTCTGAGTTGCAGACTGGAGGAAATGTGGTCCTTCTGGCAAAGGCTGATTTGATGTTTCTGCTCCATTCTGTTTTAAATGGTCAAAGGGGGAGACACCAGTTATTGCCTGTGTAGTTTACCTGGTTATTTTCTGAATGAGATAGGTCCAAGTGAATAAGCTTTCTATTTTATTTTTTAGAGGAGAGAAGGGATCTTTATAGGTGGAAAGCTCTAAATATTCTGGTTTTGGGGTCCATTCAGGCACAAGAAATAGCTGTCCTTTAATATCTCAATCCCAGGCTTTAATATCACAATCCCTGTATGCCCAGGAGCATACAGGGCTGGGTTCTGCACCCAGAGAGGCATGGCACATGCTGTGGAGCTGGGTTCTGCAGCTGGATTTCAACCAGCCTGCATTTTACCTCTCCCCCTCAATGTGTTGTCTGTTCCTGGACAACACATGAACTGAAGTTGAGATGCGAACCTACTCCAGAAATCTTAGCAAGGAAGGGGTAACCTAGGCCAAGCTTCAGAGTTCACTGTTTGTGGGTTATAGCAACTTGGAAGTGGCCTTTTGGGTAGCCTCATGGGGTATGCAATGCTGCTTTGTGAGACTGTTTGTGACTTTTCAGTAAGTATTGTCCTTGCAGTACAGCAGAAGACGTGCACCAGGGTAACAGCTTAGAAGCTGAGTAACTACATCAGATGCATCAGTGACTGATCAACTTTTGTATGTTTATCTTCACACAGGCACATCTAGGCACATGAAATCCTGCAGGATGGTGTCATTATTCATCTATTTCTTATTTGGAGTGCACTGACTTTACTTGAGATGGATTCCAATAACAGCCCAAGATCATTTACAAATCCAAGGGATGCCAGGTGGTCAGGAAACTGAGGTAAGGAAAGACTGTGCAGTGAGCAGGAAGTGGGGTTCTGCCCTTTCCCAAACATCATTCATGAAAGCGTGTGACAGTAAAACATTGTAAGAGTTCCCCAAGCAGAAGGAACATTTAACCTACGCAGAAGTAAAACTAAAATGCTGGGTTCTAAGTAGCAGAGTAGTTTTTCTCTCAACTGTATTATTTGCAGATCCCCACCACTACCACTTCCTTTCAGGTAGTTGTAGACCAGTAATGTCCCTCCTGATCATCTCCTTCTCCAGGCTGAATAATTGCAGTTTCCTCAGCTGCTCCTCATAAGGCTTGTGTTTTAGACCCCTCACAGCTTCTTTGCCCTTCTCTGGACACTTTCCAGGGCCTTGATATCTTTCTTGCAGTGAGGGGTTTAACAATGAACAGAGTACTCAGCAGAGGCCTCACCAGAACTGAGTACAGAGGGCTGATCACCCCCCTGTTCCTGCTGGCAGCGCTATTTCTAATACAAGCCTGTTGGCTTTCTTGGCCATCTGGGTGCACTGCTGGCTCAAGTTCAGCTGAGCACTGACCAACACCCCCAGGTCCTTTTCCTATGCACAGCTTTCCAGCCACTCTGCCCCAAGCCTGTAGTGATGCATGGGGTCGTTGTATCTGAAGTGCACATCCAAGTCCAGCAAAGAAGATGGACACATATCTCCCAGACATGTAACTTAGTGTAACTCAACTCCCTGCCTGACTTAAGTGGAGATGCTAAGACAGGTGTTTTCTGTCTATCCTGAGATCTTAAGTGTGAGGGGCAGAAGTAATTCCTGTTGTAACACAAGAAGAATTTTACAGAGCAGCAGCCATGGATCAAGATAAGGACTTCACAGAGTAGTAGCTGCAGAGCAGGATAAACAGCATGAAAACCAAGGACACCTCTAGGAAAAGAAAGAGAATGGCTTGCAGCTTTGAAGGGCATTTTAGGATTGTTATTGCAGTAGCTTTCCTCCAATTAGTGTGTGTGGTTGTTTTATTTTTTTTTTTTTGGGGGGGGGGGGGGGGAGGAGGGGTGTTTTGTTTTTTGTTTTTTTTTTTTTTGGACACCCCCATCTGTCTGATATAAAAGTATGTCTTTTTTGGCATTTATTGGATGCAGCTATGTTTAACCATATTGGTTATGTGGCTGTTTGTCTGAATGCACTGACCTTTTGCCTTCAGGTTTGCCAACAATTGGCCGCCAACGTGGGGCACCCCTTTTATGTTTGAAACTCAACACTTCACTGAAGCAACAGGAGAGTGAAGTTGGAGGAACCGGGACCCGAGCTGGTCTGGTAAGGTCTCAAAGCACCGTTCTGAGTGTAGACAGTGGGTGAACTTTGAGAGGACAGCGTTGCAGCAGACGGTTGGCTCCATGTAGCATAAATCTGTAAGTGTTGCAGTAGCTTGTATTGGGGTCGCGTCCCATTCTCTGCAAGCCATGATGTTGTGGGAAGCTGTGGAGGAACTACTCAAATGTATTCTCTCTAAGAGAGGGGAGCAGGTATCTCCTAAAAGCATATCTGACCTGATAAAATGGACTCTTAAGAGTGGACACCTTCAGGAGGTGGCACTGATATTCAGTGTAGCTGAATGGCGAGAAATAGGAGACCGTATGTGTATTGCTTTGTAACCTGTTATACTGCAGATAACAGTGGTCTGACATAATGGGAGAATGTCTAGCATTTCCAATGCAGTCTCAGGAATTAGAATTATTAGGCATTACCTGGGTCATTGTGTGCTTCTTCTATTTTAGTAATAGTTTGAATGTGAATCAAATAGGATCTGATGTTACCTATGCTGGAGTATACAGGAATAGCTCTTTTAATGTATTAGTAATACTCAGTCATGATGTTATTAGCTATCAATTAGCCTTTTCTTAATTTGAGAAGATGAAACCTGGAATGAAATCTTAGGTGAAGGGGATGGCCTTGTATCACAGACTGATCACTTCTTTTCATCCCACTAATCATTATTTTTAAAGTATGACTGTGCATCACTTGAGACAAAGGTGCACGCTAATAGTGCTAAATTGGGTAGTTTATTCTGTTTTCAAAGCTGGTGTTCCATTTGGGCTCTGTATCACGCACTGGCCATGCGGATATGGTGTACAACTGGAAAATATCCTTCAGGCTATGAGAGAAACAAAAGCAGGGGAGAATCTGTGATGGGTGAGAAAGGTAAAGTGCACTTTGAAGCAGGGGACGCCCTGCTGGCACTGCCTGTTGCATCCACTGCAAACACATTTTTGGCACATTTGCCCACTAATAATGATTCTATCTGACATGCAACTTCATAAATTTGTGCAAATCATTAATTATCAGTCTAAAAAGCATGGCTGTGAGCACTCTACAAGTATTTGCTGCACAATTTTTAGTGATCATTCAAATGGGTATGTCAGAGTATGCAAAAGTTGAAGGTCTTCTAATCAGCTACAGATCAACACAGAATGTACCCCCTTATAGATTTATTTCCAGGTTGCAGTAAAAATGTTTCTGAATTTCTGAAAACTGGGTTCTCTTTTGATGGGGAACTTTGGGTTAAAATTTGTACAGAACTCCAGCAGACTTCTATTGCTAGAGATAGAACGGCTGCTAAACTGTTGTCTCTTTGGTACTAAATAATGGAAAGGCTTAATCAAATTTGACAAGGAAGAATGTCTTCAAACTGTTCTTGCCTGGATTCAACCTGTGCCTCATTTACTGCCCCCCTCCCCCCCCCCCTTCCCCCACCTGTTTTCCCCCTTGTTTGTTGTGATGCTGACAGGTATGTTATGATTTCAGGGCTTGGCAATACTTCAGGCCCAGGCACAGGTGGACAGGTTTTGTAATACGAGAAGAATTTTACAGAGCAGCAGCCATGGATCAAGATGAGGATTTAACAGAGCAGCAGCTGCGGAGCAGGATAAACAGTGTGAGAACCAAGGACACCTCTAGGAAAAGAATGAATGGCTTGCGACTTTGAAGGGGGGTTTTAGGGGAGAAGGGAAATCTTGCGCCCCCACCCCTTCGTTCTGGCCCCAACATCAGCTATGCCTGTTGTTGCCAGTGCCGCTGCTGCCTTCCACCCCGCCCATACCCACGACTGGCTCTACGTGGGTTCCAGTATTATATGTTTAGCCTTATCTCAAGGCAGAAAATAGCATCCAGCCTTTATAGTAACTGGAACTGTGTGCGTCTTTCTTAGTGGTATGGCTTTGTAACTTGCTGTGTTATAGATAATGTTAGTAATAGTTTGACATAGTGTATGATTTTCTGTGTTACCAATGCGGTCTTGAGAATTAGAATTTTAGGCATTCTCCAGGTTGTTCTGTGTTTCTTCTATTTTAGTAATAGACCAAATGTCTATTCAACAGGATTTGATGTAATCAATGCTAGAATCTATGGGAATAGCTCTTTTAGTGTATTAGTACTGCTAGGTTATGATGTTATTAGCCTATTAATTGTCTTAATTTGCAAAGACAGAACCTGGAAAGGAATCCCAGGCAAAGGGATGATCCTGTAACCCAGAATGAATACTTCTTTTACCCCACTAATTAGAAGTTGTAAAACATGACCATGCATCACTGGAGACAAGGCTGCATGCTAATAGAGCTAAATTTGATAATTTATTTCATTTTCCAAGGTGTTCCACTTGGGCTCTGTATCGCGCACTGGCCATGCGGATATGGTGTCCAACTGGAAGAAATCCTTCAGACCCTGAATGCAGGAGGGAATCTGTGGTGGGTGAGAGAGGGGAAGGTGCACTTTGAAGCAGAGGACGCCCTGCTGGCACTGCCCGTCACATCCACCACCGACACAGTTTGCTGTTTCTCAAGGATCAATAAGTAATAATGCCCCTAGTGATACTCTAGCACATTTGTCCTCTAAAACTGTTTCTATTTGTCATGCTACTTCAAAAAGTTGCACAGCCATTTATCAATTATTAGCCCAAAGGCATGTTATGAGCATCCTAAAAGCATTTGTTGTACAAATTTTAGTAGTCATTAAAAATCAATATATCAGAGTATATGGAAGTTGAAGACTTTTCTTAACTAGTTACAGATTAACTCAATGGGACCCTCATGGATTTATTTCCAGGTTGTAGAAGCTTAGGTTGCAGAGCTAGTGTGTTTGTTCTTTTTAGTAGGTTTAACAGTACTGTTGTTACACTGTGTTTGATTTGTTTCTTTCCTCATGTTTAGAGTGCTGTCAGTCGAGGCCTTGATTGAGTTAAAATGGTTATGTTATTAATGTAAGTAGTGTTGTTATTCTAGAGGCAGTAGCTTGCTAATTAATAAAGGGATACAGGTTCTCAGTAAGTGAATAATGTGTTCTGTTTTTTTTATTATTATTTTCTATTTTAACTTAGCAAGACCCCATCTTAGTTTGATTGTGACAAAAACTGCTGACCAATTCTGGGACTATAAGAGGATCCAGCCACTCTTAGGCTCCTTACCTCTGTGGTTCAAGGAGTTTAGGAAGCAAGGGTGTTCACTCAGAACCTTGTGACCCAATGTGAGGGCCCTGTATGTGTTTAATTCTGCTCTCTCTGCAGAACATCAAGTGTACCCAGCTGCCTTGACTCTTGTTCATATTGTGATACAGCAGCAATTTATACTATGTTATTGAACATATTCCTGGTTGTCACAGTTTTGTAATGTTGCTGTCACTATTCCACATTATTACATCATGTGCAGTATGGATCATTAAAAAGTTCATACTCCAGCTCTATGGAATAACAATGTCTGGAATACTCAGCTATGTATTCCAGAGGACTTTGGCCAGAGATAAATCACAGGAGGAGGACAAATGAATGGCCATCCAACAGAGACAGGTTGATATTGGTTGTTCCCTGTTGCTCTTTAAAAGGGGAAGCAAATGAACCAAGTATAACCAAGGAGCACTGGTAAGCACTTTGTAGCTCAGTAACAGTTTCCACAGCAAAAGGCACTTGACTAACCAGCAAAGTATAAGCCCACAGGCTTGTCAAGCAGGAAGGTGCGGATGGCTGCACGTATGATGTATGAGAAGCAAGAACAAGAAGTAAACTCAACAAGAGTGCAGCAAGAGCAGAAGAGGGTCTTCCTTCCCATAAAAGAGAAAAAGAAAGCACTGAATCAGAATGAAGGAAAACAAAGGTGTACCACACCACTGTTTTTCCATCTCAAGCAGTGATCTAAAGTCCTGTTTCTTGGAAGTTATGCAAATCAGGGAGTATCAATGCTATCTTATTCACAGATAATTTAGGATGAGTTTGTTGTGGGCTGCTTGTCTGTTGATGTGATGTATGCTGTAAATAAATATTAACCCAGTGACGTGTTACTGTGGAACTTAAAACTGTGCTGCTGTCTTTGGAACAGTGGCTGAGTCTGGAATTGTGCTGTGGAAGGAGCAGTGTGCACACATACAGTTGTACCAGATAAACAGTGGGCTTTCTTCTCTTTCCAAACCAGCTCAGTATCTTCCTAGCCTGCTCATAAAGTTGGGCTCAGGGAGAGGTGATGAGGGAACAGCAGTGGTTACTGGTAGGGTGAGGAGCAGCATGGTGATACAGCAAGGACTGCCAAGGGTGGCTTTGAAATGGGACCACTGAGACTCTTCCAGGAGCTAAGATGAAGGATAGTCACACAACCGTGACTATGGGGCTGCAGCAAGCACTGGCAGCCTAGGGAAAAAAGAAATGCAGCCAGAGAGGTGACACAGATAACACAGGTCACAGTAACACAAGAAAACAAATTGGTTGAAATCAGATGGAGTTCTAGTTACCACCAAATAAAATTTCAGAAAAATTGGAGTCACTAGAGATAGACACTGGGCATTGGGATTGCTAGAAGTTAGGGAATACAAGAGTACTGGCTTTAATTCTTCATTAATAGATTTTAAAGAATCTTTCTTCAAGGTGTTAGATTTCAGCTTAACCCTTTCTTTCTCATCAAAAGATTTTCTGAGGAGGAAACGGAGGACTAAGAGGCAGTAAACCCTCTTTGCTTTTTTCTATTTTTGAATAGGTCTGGCATGTGATGAGAAGTTTGTTGTATTTACGGTACAGCCCAAGAAAACTGAGGGCTGAATTAAGTCTATCTTGGTTGTAGACTGATCTCAAGAGCTAACTTTGGAACAGATCACCACATTTCAAGAATTTTTTACTCCAGTCCTAAGGGTTATGGGAAGTTCTAGTTTTGTAGGGATAGAAATTATGAGTAGCTGAGAAATTCAAGCGAGACAGAAAAAATGCCTACATTCACGATGCATATGTATAGTGATCTAATACAGTGCATCCTAAGTAGCTGTTTTTCACTGTACATTCTGCAGACATCTGCAGAACAAAATTGATCATATCCTTTCTTTCCCTGTCGATCTAGAGGGGAGTCTAAGTGATGAAATTAGATATCTAACTTTTAGAGAAACATGAAAAAAGCAATTCCTCTTTTTGTTGACTGGCGTAGTTGTTGCGATTATGCTTTCCACTCAGCAACTTTGAACAAATCTAGCTTTCAGGCCTTAATGACGCTGAATGCTGTTCTTTTTCCACAGGCTTCTGCTGGGAAGAAAATTTCCAATAAACACATGGCACTTCAAAACTTTGTAGAAGGTATTCAGGCATAAATGTTAGTAGTCTGACTCAATCTGGCTGCTTTGTAAGGCTTGTTTTTTTGTTTTTTGATTTTTTTTAAACTTCTTTCCAGATACAGCCAGGTGAGTCGTGGTGGCTCTGTAACTGCACCCAGGCTATATGTGTAGAAAACAATACCGTTGTGATCGTTTCAGTAATCTGTGAGCCACCTCCTAAACCCACCTGTTCCAACGGGCTCTCTCCTGTGCAAGTCATGGATGAGGATCAATGCTGTTGGCACTGGGAATGCGATTGTAAGTATAATATTCTGTGTAATATTTTATTTCCCGTGGATACAGTGTGCCCCCGGTGGCGCAGTGGTATAAAGTGCTGCTTGCGTCACTGAAGGGCCCAGGTTCGAATCCCCCCTGTGGAGCATGGGGTAGAAGTGCCGCTTCGCTACACAGGGGGCTCGAAACCTGGGAGTTGGACTCGATGATCTCTAAGGTCCCTTCCAACTCGCACGATACTATGATACTATGATATGATATGATGATATGATGAACAGTACAACTGTAAAAGAGCACTTTTTATTGGGGACAAATATTGTACAAGATGTGCTTTAAGACTTCCAGCGTTGGTCTGTTTAGAGTGCTTCATTGGTTCTTTTTAGCTAACTGGGGGATTTTACTTTGATTTCCATCATTTCTGTGTAACTGTTTTGCTAGCAGAACCTATCTCCTAAGATAGGTTCTAAATGTCTAGATGCAGACATTTATAGACTACAAACCTGCATGTAAGTTAGTTGTGTATGTAGTCTGTAAAGGTACTTCTAGGGCACTACTAGTCCCATTCTCTGTTGTCATTAAGAGATAAGCTAGATAAACAGTGCCTTGCAAATCCCTGGATTTTTTTCTATTTTTGTGAGTTCTAGAAAAGTGCTCGTGCATTGACAGATACACTTTAAATATTTTAATTCTTAGAGTAGATGAATTCCACACCTACAGATTGTATTTGCAGTCTGACTAGGTTCTGGACGTTACCATAAGTAGCTAACCTGGCTTTGTTTTTGCAGGTTACTGCATTGGCTGGAGAAACCCACATTATATGACTTTTGATGGACTATACTACAGCTATCGAGGGAATTGCACATATGTTCTTGTGGAAGAGATGGAAAAAAACAGTTGACAGCTTTGGTGTCTACATTGATAACTACCACTGTGATGCACGGGATGTCGTTTCCTGTCCACGAGCACTCATTGTGGGAAAGGAATCGTGCATTGTAACAGTGAAACCAAATACTGTGGAAGTAGAGGTACTGGAGAAAGTTGCCTTTGAATTCTTGACAGAAATATTAATACATTATCAACTTCATAAGTATAGTCACAGCACTTGAAGAAAATGGAAAATTGAATGCATATTTTAGATTTTAAACCATTTTGGATTATTAACTTGTACTGCACTGAAGGGATGCTTTTCTGAATCTGAATCCTGGGAAAAGTTTCAGTAATTCCTTCCCTTTCTTATTACAGATTTTTGCAGTGCGTTCTCTGTCAAAAATGAATGAGCACAGATGAATTGCTAAGAGTTAAGGTTATAAAATAAATTAATTTACAATTTCTATTTGTTTTACAAAGGAAAATACTAGATTTTGATTGGGAAGATACAGTGTAAACTAGACATTGCAATTAAAGAACTGGACTTAAGCAGTTTGAAAAACAACTGTTAATAGCTTTGATTAGTGTTACTTCTTAAATTTTTCAGAGACTCCTACATGTTTTACTGATAAATATCGTTCACAGCTTTGGGGATTCAAACTTGAGTGCAAAGTGTTTGTTTTTAGACTTGACTTATCCATTTTTCATTGAACATTACTGTGTAGGAATAGTACAAATAAGGTTGATGTAAATGCATCATATAAGAAGTTTGATGGTACCCTGGGCTGTATTAGGCAGTACTTAATGCCCTAGTCACTAGTAAATTTGTACGGTGTTGAAACTCCCAAGTATATTCTAATTTATTAATGGCTGACAGGACTTTCTGGCTTGGAGAAGGCAAGTTTGGCTCATCACATTATCACATTAGGAAAAACAGGAACATTTCTTAACAAACTGAAGTCTTTCCAATTTTATCCCTGATGCAAATTAATGAACAGTTAATTTTTCTTTAAAGTCAAATTACAGGTATGTCTCTTTTTTGTTTTCTTTTATTTACCAGGTGACTGTAAACAAACAGGCTGTGGCTTTGCCTCATAAGAAATTTGGCTTCAAGATCTATGAGTCAGGCATAAATCGTGTAGTGGAAATTCCTGAACTTAAAATGAACGTGACCTTCAACGGCTTGTCATTTTCTATCAGAATGCCCAACAGCTTGTTCAGAAACAACACTCGAGGACAGTGTGGTAAGGCTTATTCTTATGTATTTTTGTGCTTTCAGAAAACTCTGAAGAGGTAAATTATAGCCCCAACACAAAGATGAATGGTATTTGATAATTAATCTGTGAGCCAATTCTTTCTCTTACCCATTTTAGGCATTTGTAATAACAACACGGCAGATGACTGCAGGTTGCCAAACGGAAGTATTGCAGAAAACTGTGAAACTGTGGCAGATCATTGGCAAGCTGTCGATCCCTCCAAATCTCAGTGTTCTCCAGGTCTTGTTACTACAAAAGCACCTAGCATAACAACAGGACAGCCTTGCAAAGAATCTTCCCTTTGTGAGCTCCTTTGGGGAAGGTAGGCATGCATCCCTCTGGCATTTATAAGCAATACTGGTGCATGGGCAGTTGAGAGGAGAATATTTTAAAATACACTGCAGTGAGTTAATGCTTTTGTTTCTAGTCTTTATATATTCTTTAGGGATAGAAAGGAAAATAATTAGTTAAGCATCAGAGACATGCAGTAGAGAGACAAGAAATGTTTTGTTAAATTTGTGTGTCCAGTGTTAAATAAAATGTATTTTAATATTGCTGTGACACAACACAATTTCTATTCCAGGATTCAATATAACTGCACCTACCGCTCTTGAGTTTAGAATCTTTTTTTTATTTTATTATTTATTTATTTATTTATTTTCAAATAACAATCAGCTAGATAGCAGAGTTATCTGCGGCTGTGTGGTTTTCATTTTGCAACAGTTGCCTATGATGTTGGAGACAAAGAGAGAATAGTGTAACATTTGCTCATGGTTTCATAGCAAAGAACTGTGATACTTTTCTTACACTTGGTAAGTAGGTGCTAGAAAAAATACATGAGTGCAGTCCCCCATCCAGTACCCGGTGCCTGGATTCAATAGGAAAAATGGGTCCTCTGTGTGCAATTTGTTTCTTTGGGGAGGGTCTGGAATATTTCCTAGCAAGGAAATATTGCTTAAATGGGGACTCTGAGAAATACTTTTTCCTCTCCTTCCTGTAATTTCATGTGCTTTACTTTTAGGGTTCTTTCTTTTTTTCCTTTCTTTCCTTTCTTTCCTTTCTTTCCTTTTTTTCCTTTCTTTCCTTTCTTTCCTTTCTTTCCTTTCTTTCCTTTCTTTCCTTTCTTTCCTTTCTTTCCTTTCTTTCCTTTCTTTCCTTTCTTTCCTTTCTTTCCTTTCTTTCCTTCTTTTCCTTCTTTTCCTTCTTTTCCTTCTTTTCCTTCTTTTCCTTCTTTTCCTTCTTTTCCTTCTTTTCCTTCTTTTCCTTCTTTTCCTTCTTTTCCTTCTTTTCCTTCTTTTCCTTCTTTTCCTTCTTTTCCTTCTTTTCCTTCTTTTCCTTCTTTTCCTTCTTTTCCTTCTTTTCCTTCTTTTCCTTCTTTTCCTTCTTTTCCTTCTTTTCCTTCTTTTCCTTCTTTTCCTTCTTTTCCTTCTTTTCCTTCTTTTCCTTCTTTTCCTTCTTTTCCTTCTTTTCCTTCTTTTCCTTCTTTTCCTTCTTTTCCTTCTTTTCCTTCTTTTCCTTCTTTTCCTTCTTTTCCTTCTTTTCCTTCTTTTCCTTCTTTTCCTTCTTTTCCTTCTTTTCCTTCTTTTCCTTCTTTTCCTTCTTTTCCTTCTTTTCCTTCTTTTCCTTCTTTTCCTTCTTTTCCTTCTTTTCCTTCTTTTCCTTCTTTTCCTTCTTTTCCTTCTTTTCCTTCTTTTCCTTCTTTTCCTTCTTTTCCTTCTTTTCCTTCTTTTCCTTCTTTTCCTTCTTTTCCTTCTTTTCCTTCTTTTCCTTCTTTTCCTTCTTTTCCTTCTTTTCCTTCTTTTCCTTCTTTTCCTTCTTTTCCTTCTTTTCCTTCTTTTCCTTCTTTTCCTTCTTTTCCTTCTTTTCCTTCTTTTCCTTCTTTTCCTTCTTTTCTTTCAAAATTATTTATTACAAATGTAATATCCATGTCCATAAAAGATGCTACGGTCAATGAGTTACATATGTTATGTATGGGGGGCAGAAAGCGAGAATCCAGCTACAGCGTGGACGCTGACTGTCCTCGAGCCATCTATTTTGTGTAGTTTGATAGTATAACTGACAGTTCACCTTGGGAGGATTAGCTAAGAAAAGTCTGTAGTAATGCACTTAATGGAATTACACTTTATTTTTTCTTCTTTTTGGAGTAGTCTAGCCCCGAAAAGCACAATTCTAGAGCGTGCATCAAGGTATAATCAATTAATGGGTTAGTGTGTTTTCACTTATTTTTCCACAATGCATCTATCGGTGCTGTCATTTTTATCTAATTTTAATATCCAGGGATATGAACGGCAACACGTACAACACATAGAGGGTGAGTGTTGTGGAAAATGCGTGAAGACTAAGTACATACATCCCACAGATCCAGTCTCATATTGAATGTAAGTATGCTCTACATGTTACCTCTCTACCAAAATGTGCATCTGAAATGTCAGCTATGTACCCGAAGCAAAGACAATCTACAGTATTTTGGCCTGAGGGAAGTATTAATGAAATCAAAATTTCTGCTAGTTTTTTTCTGGAATGATAAGCCAGTAATATCATGGAAAAGTTTGTGTGTCATTTTTTTAGTTATTTATGTATGGATGATTAGAAGCTTGAAATGTTCTCTGTTATTTAGTTTCCGTGTACTGAAGAATGTTAGAAACACCTGCACGTGAAACAATGTTATTGCCGCTATTTAGCTTTCCCTAGGCAAAATCCACGGGTACCGATGACTTTGTATTGTTAATGTGCTTTAAGAGATCTGGGTGCTTTCTTTTTCAAGGGAAATCCCACAAGATTCTCTCCGCTTGTGCCATATTGCAATGTACACAAAACTCTGTATTCAAAATTGATCTTCACCTAAAAATAACTGACTGTGAAACAATATGAAAGTCATTTTCAGAGGAGAGGAACATTTCTCTGAGCTCCCTTCACCTCTTCCTAACACATTTTGTATTTCACTTGCAGCCTGACAAGTTCATGAATGATCCTTACAACAACTGCACCATTTCTAGTTGTACACATCTCAAGAACCAGCTTATCTCTTCCACATCTGAAATTACATGTCCTGCATTCAGTGAGGAGACCTGCAAACCTGTAAGTAGAGATGGAAAACATACCCTCTAGGTCATGCATAAATTGTTTCAGTTTAGTTCAGTCACCTAATAGAACAACATCCCATTGACTCTGACGACTGTCTCCAAAGTTTCTCTGTCCCACCGGTGCAGATTTCTGCTTCACCTATGTGCAGACCTATAGAGTGTATTAATTAAGATATCTGACGGAGAGTTTATGATTCTTCAAAAAACCGGTCAGAATTCAGATGACAGTACTCGCTGATTACTTCATGAGAGGTCATGAGTAAAAAAGAACCACATTTAACTTCATCTGTACCATTTTGATGCCACTGCAGGGTTTTCTTTCTGTCCCTCCTAGTAATGGGCAATCTCCTTCTAGTTATGGGAGTTAGAAGATTCAGTGTAAACAGTATCCCTGCAGATTTTGGCTTTGCCACTACAGGGCAGTGTAAGGCTAAGAATGTAAAACGAGTTCAGAGGCAGTAAAAAGCCTGCTGCCTGCAACAGGGAGTTTGTATTTTATCAGGTGAAGAGGTTTACTTCTGAAAATAGCAGATGCTGATATTTTCCCACTGGACTTGTATGCTTTTAGTAAGCATTAAAATAAATTCTTCTGGTAGGAATTTATACATACGCACAACATGGTGTTCTTTACAGCACTTAGGAATACAGCAGCTCCTTTGGTTTTGCTGTGCTACCTATAAGTAGTTTCCTAAGAGCAGGCACAGTCAGAGAATTCTAACTTAAGAGTGCTTTGCAGTTCCAGGTCAAACTGTACACGTCAAACCTCCTTTCTGCACTCTGTTTTCCATTTTAGTCGATGGCAAAGAGCTTCTGTTAGGTTTGTTTTTTATTTATTAATCTTAAAACTCTGTTGTTGGTTTCCTAAGTCACAGAATCAGTCATACAATCATAGAATGGCCTGGGTTAGAAGGGACTTCAAGGATCATTAAGTTCAAACCCTTCTGCCACATGCAGAAGGAAGGAAGGGCAGATAGCGGCAGGCTGAAATATCCCAAGGACAGATTAGAGCTATAATTTATCCATGGCAAGATCATTGTCTTGCTCTCTAGAGATTGTGGTTTTGAATCCCTGCCTCAGATGTAGGCTCCTCTGAGGTGATCTGAAGCTCAAGCGAATCCTTCCTAGGCAGCAGCAGTTTTACAGCCCAGCACAGGAGACCGCTACAGTATGCTGGAACAAACCAGAGAGGGTTGACTGTACCTCAGAGATGGTGTCATTGCCACATGAATGAGGAGCACTGCAGCTGGGAACCTCCGAGCACAGCTCTGAAACACTCGTCTACTGTAATGAGCTGAGGTTGCCAACAAGTATTACCTGAGATGCACCCCAAGTCTTCTTTTACAATAGGTTACATGCTTCGCTGTAAGTAAGGTGAAGTATGCGCCATGTCTGGAAGTACATGGGTTTTATTTCCAGGCGGTATCATCTCCAAGGTGATGTCCACCTTAAGATTAAATCTTGGACAGCTTCTTCCCAATAATTTGTGTCTGCTCTGGAAACTCAGTGCTGTTCATATGAATCTACCATTAATAGAGGGACAAATTCTAAGAACATTTTCTTTTGAAGTGAACACAGGTCTTTCTTGAACTACTGCTGGACAGTTATTTCAAGGGTGCTCTGCACTGCATTTCCCTACTTTTAGAGAACCACTACCTCTTCATTTTTTCCACTCTAACTCATTTGCTTTTAATCTGACACTGTTCTCTGTCACTTCCCTTTTTCTCTGAGATGAGCACATATATTTTGTTAGAGATTACATCCAGTGGGGGAGCAGGAGAAGCGTGAGCTAGAATTATATGCTGATGAAAGAGCTTTACAGCAGGTCAAGCTTCAAGAAACTTACCCTGAACAAATCCCAACCTTGAAAGATGTTTGTTTTGAGAATCATCTATTTTGTGGATGTTTAAGTTTTAGGCTACAAGTAAAACTCCTGGACAGGATTATCTGGCTAACTTTATCTCCATTTGTCCTTTGCAGAATGTGATATAAAAACCTGCATTATCGACAAAGCAGCATGCGACTTAGGTTTCCAGCCAGAGGTAGCTATATCTGAGAATGGTTGTTGTCCTATCTTCTCCTGTAGTAAGTACCACATTTCCCTAAGATGCTCTTTTGAAATTTTTCACTGAGAGGGCATTGAGGCCCAGGCCCAGGCTGCCCAGAGAAGCTGTGGATGCCCCATCCCCGGAGGCGCTCGCAGCCAGGCTGGATGGGGCCCTGGGCAGCCTGAATGGGTGATCAGCAGTCCTGCCTACAGACAGCAGGGAGTTGGAACCGGGTGATCTTTGAGGTCCCTTCCAACACAAGCCATTCTAGCATTTTATGACTCTGATTTTTAATTCCTTGAACTATTGCAGTTTTTCTAAATGAGTCACAATCGGAAGAAGTAGCCTCTTTCCTTCTCTCCCTGATGTATTTTGTAGAGCATGAGTAAGTGCTGTAAGTTCTCTGTAGATAATGTTCAGCGAAATATCAGCATGTGATCGATCGAATACTGAACATGTATTACAGTCAACCTATCCAGAAGTTCTGCTGCCTAATCTTGTGTCTGCAATCACATACCTCACCCAGCTCCCCATTTACATAGTAACCAGCAAGGTGGCTCACAATAAAGAAAAGCTTAGCTAATGTCAAATATGAGTAAAATTATGTGAAGTAAGTAAGTTTTGCATATGCACAATACCAGGAAATAGAATTACTGCAAACTTTGTGCATAACATTTCAGCAGATGTTACGTGTGGGCTTCAGAATGACAGTTAGCAATGCGTACTAGCTATGCATTTCCTTCCACCATGCAGGCTACGGAGGCTTAGCAAATAAACTCAGTTCTACTCTCTGCCTTCTCTGTAACACCAAGAATTCCAAGCTGAGTATTATAACTAACTGGTTATATCATTCCTAGCACACCCTTTTCATTTTCTTTTCTTACAGTACCAAAAGGCGTATGTGTTTCTGAAGGAGTTGAATTTAAGGTAGGTCTTCTTCCAGACACTTCTATCCATGGGTTGATGCAGCCTGAATCAGAATTTTATAAAGTTGTTATTGTCAACAGCCACATAAGAAACAAGATTAAAGTGGTCCATAACTGTTCCCTGACAGTAACCTTACTTGTCACCAGAAATAATCACCAGGGTGATCCTGGAGACCAGTAGCTTCTTTAGTAAATGATATAATTAAAGATTGTTAGATTTTAGAGTGTGAAAGTCAGAACGGTGATGGATCACAAACTTAAAAGCTACATTGAGTATAATCATTAACTTTCGATAGTCCGGGGGACATATGTTTCTACACACCCACCAATTTCTTGCCAGCACATTTTCTCTCTAATTTCCTTTATCTTTTCAGCCTGGGGCAGCGGTGCCAAAAAGCTCTCTTGAAGATTTTGTGTGCACAGATGAGCAGGATGCTGTGATGTAAACCGACTGCATTCAGGGAGTCCCAGTGAAATGCCAAACCGCCTGCCAGCAGGTCAGTGCTGAACACAGCCCCTGCCACCACCAATGGCTGTTGAGAGGGTGTACCGTAAAGCCAGGGCAGTACAAGTGCTGTCTTGCTGAAGGATGGCAGGATATAATCTTCTGTTCAATTTTTGTAAAGTCCTTTTTACAGCGCTGGCCATTTTTGCTCTAGCAAACTGCAGAAATTACCCTCGGAGGGATTCCCTAATGATGAATGACTGCAAAGCTAGGAAGGAGAAGTCTTACTGCTGAAAGATGATGTTTATGCCATTCTGTTGGTGTTGTTTTTAGCTCACAAATTAAGCTTGCTGAGAAACCACGTGGCTGTTTATGTGTTTCCAGGCATGATTCAGTACTCACGAGTAGACAGTCTGAACAAAAACTGCTCCATCTATTTCCAAACATAAGCACAGAATGGCTCCTCTTTCTCAACCTGATAAGGCTAGACTCTCTACCCATGTAAAAATAAAAAATAAGAAAATGGATAAAACCATTATCCTTTATCTTGAAGCCAGACACAGCCATTAAAAGACCAATAGATACCTAAAGCTTTACATGGTAAGTGAAGTGCCCTAGAGGTCACATGGGAAAGAAACTTTCAGCTTTAGTTGTCAGGCTTAAAGTGGTTCCAAAGGCGTTCTAAAGGAAAACAGAGGTGGGCTCATTTTCCCTACTATTGCCAGCATGTCTTGGATTCAAAGCTGTTTCCTGAACCAGGTGACACGGCTAAACAGTGACCTTCTTCCCACAGGGTTTCCGCTACGTGGAAAAGGAGGGTCAGCGCTGCAGCCGATGTCAGCGAGTGGCTTGAGTGGCCAACTTCCCATTTGGCACTGTGACCGTCAAGGTGAGCGCTCCCTTGCTTTGCATGCCAAGCTGAATTGATTTCAATGCTTTTTGAAGTGGCGTCATACATTTTGAGGCTGGGAAGACCTTTAGGAGATTAGAAAATATCTGTATTTCCAAAGTAAATGTCAAAGTTTATATGGCCGCTCTCTTTGCTGAGCGCATCTTGCAGACACTGCTATCTTGAAAATAATTTATCTCTGTCAGGAAAGGAAATCATGTCACTCCCTCTTCCTGGCACGCAGCAGAGAGAAGGAATTTGTAGGGGGCGGTGACATTGTGTAATACTGCTTTTACACAGATAAGTGAGATGGCTTCACATGATATTGCTCCATTACTGGAAGCAGAGTCATTATCTTGCCCTGAAGATACAGGGCTAAATAGTTTGAGCGAGCCATGTAACAGTACTAAAGCTTGTTACAAATTTGCCTGGGCAGAAATTGGAAGCATCATAGCTGCTGTAGTGCATGTAGCGCACCTCACTAATGCACCCAGGTAATACATTAGGTCTTGTCAGCTTAGCATTGCATAGATGTGAGCTGGCAGTTTGCTTTTATTACCTCCTGCTATTGCTCTGAGCAGTTAATGACACTGTCTCACCCAGTGGCCGTCTTAAGCGATATTTTTCCTCTGGTAGCTCTCGAGCTCTGCATCTCTTCTGTGTCATCCTTTCTTTCCTTGAAAAGTTTTGTTGCAATTGGCTTCTCTTGTGCTAATGCACAATTTTTATGCTTCCGCTTAAAAGGTGGTCACCGTGAGGAGGTTTTGCTTTTATCCATTAACCTCTATTACAAAGAGTATTTTCCTCTTTCAAACTATTTGCTTTTCTTCCATCTGTTAACAAAAAAAGCTGAAATACTGTAGAATTACTTTTCTTTTGTTTATATTTAATTCCACCTATATTACCAGATATATTCTGTGGTGTCTCTCAGCATTTCTGTTCATACCTCTAGATCTATTCTGCCTCCAGCTCGTGCTTGTTTCCACGTAGGTGTCCAGAAAAGGGATTTTGTGGAGGCTGGTAGTGAGCGAGCTCGGTAGCTGGGAAATAAACATCTCGGCACCATCAGATTGATTTGGACATCCCAGCCCTTCTACCAGGGTCTGCTTTACTATTGCATTATTCTGTTCGTGCTATCTTATTATGTTATGATTTATTTATTCTTCCTGTTGTTTTTCAGGTTGGAAAGAGTTATAAATCACCATATGATAACTGTACTCAGTACACACGCACCGAATCAGGGGGCCAGTTCTCCTCGACTAGTACAGTTAAGGTCCGCCTGCCAATCGAGGAATCAAATTGTGTCTCAGTAAGTATTTCAGAACTAAAAAGAAAGTCTCCTGAAATGAGCCGTGCCATCACTCTGGGAGATTTCTTTACTCTTTCTACACTTCTTTGTGACCTTTTTGAGTCAATTATCCTATTTGAAGGAATATGCCTATGAAAGAAATAGTAGATGAATGAGCAATAAGGATCATTCATGACATGGCTGTCAGTGATCAGTGCAACCACTGATCTAAGTGAAAGCGGTAACTTTCAGACAGGCCTTGACAGCCATTGCATTGAATTACCTTTGGGGTAGGTTTTGTGTAAGTCAGGCTGTTTGATTTCAGGAGCAGGTGTCATTCTTTGGCTTCAGATTTGCCTCTTTTGAGCTGGCTTCAACAGAACCTAAAAATAAAAGCAAAAACAAAACAAATCAAACAAAAAAAAAACATAAAAAAAACAGTTGTGGGGGAATTGAACCTTTGTTAGTGAAAATGCAAGTTGTAAAACTTTTAGACTACTTTTCTCCTTCCCCTTTTCACTGTCTGCCTTGGAAATTTTGTAACATCTGTAAGTAATGAAGATAGAGGTGTTTAGCACATACAGCAGAGTCACCAATAGTTTTATAACGTAACTTTTGTATGTTGCCAGTCACAGTATCCATTATACAAAAAGAGATTTGATCCCTTTAAGTGATTTTTTAAAATTACACCTGATTTTAAAGTTTACTATAGTTTACTATCTGTTGTTGTCAAGGTAACGTAGCACTTCTGTCAGAAGGATGCTCTGCTCACTTAATATATGAAAATGAATGTTAGGTTTTAATAATAAAGCAATAGAAAAACTGTTAAGGATTGAATCAGAAGTTAGCCACTGCTATATAGATCCTCTTTTTTTTGTATCACAAGATTTGATCATGAATTGTCCTCCCTACTTTAAATATTTCTACAGATTCCTGAAGGCATCTTGAAGAACTGCGTATCCCAAATATCTCCACCTTGAAGCCAGTCTCTCGATAGCTACAAGATAACTTTAGACTTCAGGTTATAAAGTGCAACAGGGAATGAGAAACAGTGGATCTGGCAGGTGACTACGCCTAAGCCGGGTAACAGACTAATGCCAGGAAATGAAGCACTGGAAATCACTGCTGACAGCAACCAGAGTTTCTCACCTTGTCGTCAAACGTGTGAGAGATAGCACAGGTCGGCAAAGAGACAACGGGCTATCGCATCCGGGCTGGACATCCGCGGTCTGCTCACCACTGTCCAGTAGCGCACCGCTGTGCCATGCAGCGCTCGTACGCCACTCCAGTGACTTTCCAGTGAAGAGCAAACTATATATTTCATGTGTTATTTATGTTGCCTACAGAATTTACAGATATTTATATCGTGAAATATTATGGTGTGTATATAAATATATATATGTATATAAAGAAACAGGTTTTAATTGTAACTGCAATGTATTTTGTTTTTGTATTGTACTAATAACTTCAACTACTGAGGTGTAATGAGCATAATGCCTCGTCCGCGTTGCCCCATCTCGCCTTCCTTGCAGTTGGATCCTTTACACTGAATTCTCATCGTTTTTCTGTGTTTTTTTGTTTGCTTGTTTGTTTTTTTGTTTGTTTTGGGTTTTTTTTGTTTGTTTTTTTTTTTGGTTTGTCGTGATTCTGTTATTTTTTTAATGTACTTTGTGTGTGTGTGTTAATTTTGTATTTACTGAAGTAAAGGTTGTTTTTGTGTAAACATTTAATCTTTAAAAAGACATAAAATAAAAACTAATTGTGTTTCTCAAGTTGTCTCTGCTAAAATACGCACTAGCAAGAAATTTGTGTTGTTAAATAAATCAATCAGTTGTTAAATGTGAACGCGTGTCTGTTGTTACGGGGAGGGGAGAAAGCCCTGCCGAAAAAGTGTCTGAAATCGCAGTTGCAGAGGGCATCTGGAGTTTGCCAACCGTTTCCCGGCTGTGTCAGGATGCAGTTTGGGTACTACCGAATCAGCACTAGTCCTGTTTTACAGTTTTATTTTTCGTTTCATCTTTTCATCACCTGTCACGTACCTTATGAAGCTGCGTGTTTGGGACAAGGTGAATTTAGATGACATTGTGAAAACGGGGCCAAACTCATCAGTTACGGCTGACGCGGGCCGAGAGCGGCCAGGAAAGCCCGCAGCAACCGGGGGAGGGGGGCGAGTCGGGGCGGGGGGGAGAACCGGGGTTGGGGTCGGGCCGAGCTAGGAGTCAGCGCAGCCCCGGCTAGGGCGGAGGGAGCGGCCGCAGCCGCCGGGCCGCTTCCGCGCCGCGCTCGGCCGGTCGTGCCCTACCCCACGAGCGGGGCCCGTGTGCTCCGGTGTTCCTTTTGCACCCTGTTGCTAGAAGTGAGAAACAGCGACAGCTCGTCTTAAAGAACTTGCGACAGGTTATCGGAACCGGCCCCGCCCTGTGCCGTCTCACCCGAGTTTACGAAACGCGGGTCGCTCAAGCCGAGCGGGGCGAGGAACCCGTACTCAGCGCCCACTTCGTCCACCTCCGCCGAGCACCCCCGCTCGCTCAGGCCGTTCGTTTAGAGCTGTGACGGAGCTCTGACGGCGCTGCTTCCTAAAAAGAGGTAGTTAAAAGAAATGAAGCGAGAGACCTTCAGCTCGCTTTCGAAGTGACGACTGTGCAGATGGATGGATTTCATCCAGATGGAGTGAAAGATCATGTTTAGTTTCTATTTTCTTTGTCTCCCATAAAAACTCGCATACAGCGTTCAAGTAAGCGTCAGGATTTTTGTCGGCTGCGAGAAGAGCCGTCACCGAACTGACGCTCGTCCTGGAGAGCAGCGCGACGTTTCGCGTGCCCTCGGCGGGTTCTCCCACCTCACTCTGCACGTTCAGATCTCCCTTCTTTTCCGTCTCATGCTGCCGATGGCTGTTGAAAATATACGTGTAACAGCGTGCAATAAAAACATTCACACTTCTACCATCGTAGACATGAAAATGAGCGGAGTCCAACTTTCAGGAGTTTCAATTAAGAACGAAACCGCCATTGAAAGTGCATGTGATTACAGCAGTCTTTACAGAGTACCCGTGTCCTTTACTGGAGATAAGTGAAGTCTCACCCAAATCATTCCAGCTGATGTTCGCGACACACGAGCGCAATCCCAAGCGACACCGCACGGAACCGCTCGCAAAGCCACGCTTCACATTTTACCGGTCGGGAATTTTCTGTAGCGCATCGCAAACCCACCGGGGAATCCGTCACATCCCCGCTGCCATGCATGTTTTCCCTGCTGCCTTCAGTCACATGTTCTGGGTCAGGTCCAAAGAATTCACAGGTTCAACACATCTTTTTTTTTTTTTTTTTTTTTTTTTTTAATGAATGGGGGAAGGAAAGGGGAGTAGAGACAGAAAGGAGCAGAGGTCGCTGGAAACCGTTATGCCGGGGACATTCTTTGGAAGGGCGTGGTGAGACGCAAAGCGAGTCGTTTGAATGAGGCACGACGATTTCACTTATTAATGAGGTGTGCAGAAGTGGACAACAAACTTGACAATGCAGTTCAGATCTTTAGTGCAGATCGGAAGTCCGCGTGTCGAGCTGTCAAACCCCCGCCCGGCTCTAACGAGGTAGCGACTCCCAGGTGCCGCGGGGGCGGCGCAGCCGCGACTGGTTCGCAGCCGGGGGCGGGTCCTCCCTCTACGCCTCTTAAGCTCCTCCGGAGGCCGTAGGGAGCTATCAGAGGGATCCGGGATTCCATAGAAGATGGTAGTCGGCGTGGGCTCCGCTTCTCCGTCAGGTTTGGGGGCTGCGAAGCATGACGAGGGGCTGCTTTTTTACGGGAATTTGCGATTGGACTTTTTTATAACGTTCTCTCTGTGTTCTGCTGTTTTGTTTCAGGTTGTGGTGGGACGTCTCCCGGTGAAGGTAAGCTCGAAACGGTGAGTTGTCCGGGTATTAATGGGACCGCGGAGGCGGCGAGAGCCGAGGAGCCGTTCGGGGCCGTCCGCCCGCAGCGGGCTGCAGCCGCGGAGCTCCCCCGGCTTCTCGGAGCCGGATGAACGTCGTCGCCCGGCCGCCGTGGCGTTTCCGGAGGGGACTACCGCTCCTTTCTCCCCTCGAGGCTTTTCATCGAGGGCTACGGGTTCTCTCGGTGTTATAGGTAGGAGCGAGCGGGACGGGGTCGTATTCTCCCAGCCTCGGCACGACTGGGAGCGCAAGGGTGCAGCCACGCAAGGACTGCTGAAACAAGTTTGTTTTTTTTTATTGCAGGCCGAACCAACCGCCCGAGAAGGGTTTGGCGGGTGCCGTGGCCCCTTCCTCTTCCACCGACAGGAGCGAGCTGAATATTTCACCCCCTACCCTTTATTTCTGATTTCAGGCGTCGAGGACAGCTCCATTCTTTCCAAGAGAGACAGCCGAGGGAACCGGTACGTCCTGATCTCTGCCTACAGATAAAGGAAGAAAATCCTGTAGGTAAAAGGCTTGCGAATTCTAGAGGTACTGAGGTGGGAGGAGATGTCCAAGATCGTCGTTTCCAGCGGCAGCTTAAGCATAGGCGTCTACAAGGCTCAGCTCAATCTTTTTTGGAAGCACCACATCCAAAGGGCTCCTCAAGACATCTCAGGACGCGACTATCTCCCGGGGAGCCTAGTGCAGCGTTTCCTAAGGTCCAGGCTAAAGGTATCGAGTGGCAACGGTAGGAATTTTTTTGTCCTTCTGTCAGCAGGAAGAAGAGAGTATTCCGGTCGTCAGGATAAGCAGATGTGGTAAGAGATCCCTAAGGTATCCCCTGAGCATTCTTTCCCTAGAGCTTACTGGGCTACGCCTATGTCCGCCGAGGAAGCGGGCAGAAGCGAGCACTCGAGAGGTCGGTACGGCGTTTTTTGTGCCGTTTGTTACAGGCAAGGCGGACGAGGAAGGACGGAGAGCCCAAAGGAGCGCAGCCTTCAGCGAGGGAGGGAAGAAGAGCCGGCGTCACGTCCCCGGGTGTCACGGTGTGGTGAGTAATGGGCTGTTTGGAGAGTTTGAGTCCTCTTTGCTGGGGTTGTTTAAGGCTTGTCTTTATTGTTTTTTGGCAGGGTGAGCAGCGCAGCAGAGCATTTGGATGGAGGGCGGGTGAGCCCCGCGAGCCGGCTGTCGCAGCGGTTCCTCAGAAGCAGTTCGAGGAGCAGAGGTGGCATTGGATCGGAGCAGCTGCACGGAGCGAGGTGAGTGTGTCCTTGTTTGTTTAGTGTGTTGCTTTTTGGTGTTGGGGACTTTTTGTCGGGTGATGTTTTGTTTAGAGCACTGTCGGTTAGTTAGTGGGTGCTTTTTTGTGGTTTTTTGTCTTGGTTTTTGTGTTTTTGGTGTTTTCACTTGGTGTTTTTTTGTGGTTTTTTGTCTTGGTTTTTGTGTTTTTGGTGTTTTCACTTGGTGTTTTTTTGTGGTTTTTTGTCTTGGTTTTTGTGTTTTTGGTGTTTTCACTTGGTGTTTTTTGTGGTTTTTTGTCTTGGTTTTTGTGTTTTTGGTGTTTTCACTTGGTGTTTTTTGTGGTTTTTTGTCTTGGTTTTTGTGTTTTTGGTGTTTTCACTTGGTGTTTTTTGTGGTTTTTTGTCTTGGTTTTTGTGTTTTTGGTGTTTTCACTTGGTGTTTTTTTGTGGTTTTTTGTCTTGGTTTTTGTGTTTTTGGTGTTTTCACTTGGTGTTTTTTTGTGGTTTTTTGTCTTGGTTTTTGTGTTTTTGGTGTTTTCACTTGGTGTTTTTTGTGGTTTTTTGTCTTGGTTTTTGTGTTTTTGGTGTTTTCACTTGGTGTTTTTTGTGGTTTTTTGTCTTGGTTTTTGTGTTTTTGGTGTTTTCACTTGGTGTTTTTTGTGGTTTTTTGTCTTGGTTTTTGTGTTTTTGGTGTTTTCACTTGGTGTTTTTTTGTGGTTTTTTGTCTTGGTTTTTGTGTTTTTGGTGTTTTCACTTGGTGTTTTTTGTGGTTTTTTGTCTTGGTTTTTGTGTTTTTGGTGTTTTCACTTGGTGTTTTTTGTGGTTTTTTGTCTTGGTTTTTGTGTTTTTGGTGTTTTCACTTGGTGTTTTTTGTGGTTTTTTGTCTTGGTTTTTGTGTTTTTGGTGTTTTCACTTGGTGTTTTTTTGTGGTTTTTTGTCTTGGTTTTTGTGTTTTTGGTGTTTTCACTTGGTGTTTTTTGTGGTTTTTTGTCTTGGTTTTTGTGTTTTTGGTGTTTTCACTTGGTGTTTTTTTGTGGTTTTTTGTCTTGGTTTTTGTGTTTTTGGTGTTTTCACTTGGTGTTTTTTTGTGGTTTTTTGTCTTGGTTTTTGTGTTTTTGGTGTTTTCACTTGGTGTTTTTTTGTGGTTTTTTGTCTTGGTTTTTGTGTTTTTGGTGTTTTCACTTGGTGTTTTTTTGTGGTTTTTTGTCTTGGTTTTTGTGTTTTTGGTGTTTTCACTTGGTGTTTTTTTGTGGTTTTTTGTCTTGGTTTTTGTGTTTTTGGTGTTTTCACTTGGTGTTTTTTTGTGGTTTTTTGTCTTGGTTTTTGTGTTTTTGGTGTTTTCACTTGGTGTTTTTTTGTGGTTTTTTGTCTTGGTTTTTGTGTTTTTGGTGTTTTCACTTGGTGTTTTTTTGTGGTTTTTTGTCTTGGTTTTTGTGTTTTTGGTGTTTTCACTTGGTGTTTTTTTGTGGTTTTTTGTCTTGGTTTTTGTGTTTTTGGTGTTTTCACTTGGTGTTTTTTGTGGTTTTTTGTCTTGGTTTTTGTGTTTTTGGTGTTTTCACTTGGTGTTTTTTTGTGGTTTTTTGTCTTGGTTTTTGTGTTTTTGGTGTTTTCACTTGGTGTTTTTTTGTGGTTTTTTGTCTTGGTTTTTGTGTTTTTGGTGTTTTCACTTGGTGTTTTTTTGTGGTTTTTTGTCTTGGTTTTTGTGTTTTTGGTGTTTTCACTTGGTGTTTTTTTGTGGTTTTTTGTCTTGGTTTTTGTGTTTTTGGTGTTTTCACTTGGTGTTTTTTTGTGGTTTTTTGTCTTGGTTTTTGTGTTTTTGGTGTTTTCACTTGGTGTTTTTTTGTGGTTTTTTGTCTTGGTTTTTGTGTTTTTGGTGTTTTCACTTGGTGTTTTTTTGTGGTTTTTTGTCTTGGTTTTTGTGTTTTTGGTGTTTTCACTTGGTGTTTTTTTGTGGTTTTTTGTCTTGGTTTTTGTGTTTTTGGTGTTTTCACTTGGTGTTTTTTTGTGGTTTTTTGTCTTGGTTTTTGTGTTTTTGGTGTTTTCACTTGGTGTTTTTTGTGGTTTTTTGTCTTGGTTTTTTTCTGTGTTGGTTTGACTTTGAGGGGGGAGAACACAGCTCACACTGGGTGACTGCTCTGGTCACTTAGTGTGGGCTGTGTTCTCCCCCCTTGGAATAATGCTGGAGAGCCGGTTTTGCACTATCTTTAAAAAGATATAATTTTTTTTTTGGGTGGGATGGTGGGTGCAACATAGTGGCAGATAGTTTTTTTGTGGGCTCCCCTGCCCCCTTGGGGGCCGCCCCCTCGGGGCCCCTCCCTCCCCTGTGCCCCTCCCCTGTGCCCCCTTGGGGGCCCCTCCCTGTGCCCTCTTGGTCCCTCCCCTGCCCCTTGGAGCCCCTGCCCCCTTGGGGGCCACCCCTGCCCCTTGGAGCCCCTCCCCTGCCCCCTTGGGGGTTGCCCCCTGAGTCCCCACTTGGGCCCTGCCCCTCGGGGTCCCTCCCTTGTCCCCTTGGGGCCACCCTCTGAGTGGGGTGTGTGGGGAAGAGCCCCTCCATGGTGAAGGGGTCTCTTCCTTGGGAGCCGGGGTGGCTCCTGTGTGGTGGTGGTGTTCTTTGTCTTCAAGGAAGGAGCTCGAGTGAGGAGGAGCTGTGTTCCATCCTGTGGAAGGAGATGACTTGGTTTATTTCAAGCCTTGGGAAAGAACTTTTTGAAACAACTCTTGCTCTGCGCCTAAGGGAATCTATGTGGATTTCTTTGTTACAAAGGTTTGGGCTACTGGCTGGAGATGAAATACTGAGATGTGAGCTACGGGCATAAGTCCTATATCTGCTATGGATGGTTTACTGTATTGATGGTCTAGGTAGGCTGAGTGGGTACCGAGGAGGGAAGCTGCGGCTCTGTTCTCTGTAAAGTTATTTCTATTACCTCTTAGTGAGGGGAAAAAGTATAAGCTAATGGGGAAATAAATGGAAATGCTTGTGAAAGCTGTTGTGGGAGTTCTCTGAGGCCAATTATTTATATCAATAATTATTATTTATCAATTATATTATATACTATGTAAAATATACTATGTATTATATTATAATACTATATACATTGATATATAATATAATATACAATTGTATACTTAAAATGTAGAAAACTATTTCCCTGTGGGTAGAGTTTTATTCTTGTTTGTAAGAATGTCACAGATTGCCAGATGGGGGACTTAAATATCTGAATTTAAATAGTTATAAGCTAGCTCTCCCTTAATAGTGTGTCTCCTGCTTCATCTTGCTCAAGTAGAACTGTGAAGGAGAACTTCAGGGTAGATCTCTGTTCTTTCTCATTTCAATTTTTACCTCTGAAATACTGATAACTAAACTAACTTCTGTAGTGTGGGAAGTGGGTGATAATTCCCCTTTGCAGAATTAATGCTGTGTGAAGGCTTTGCGGCAAGGTTGTTCCTGCTGTGAGTGCCTCTATTCTGTGTTGAGTGTGGGATCTGAAATGCCTAAGAGTATCTGCCCTGTACTAGAAATACTAGCCTTAGCTAACTTGCTTTTGCAGTGAAGTGTATACCTGTCTGTCTGTGACTTAAAACAACAAATTCTTGCTTACCTCAATAAAATGGATGTGTCGTCTACTTCTGTGCTTTGCCATCGTTTGTTTGCTGCTGAAGTTTTTTATCTTGGAATGTGAAGAACAAAAAAGATCCCTTGAGCGATTGGCTATTTGGCGCTGCATGCTCTGTAAAAGAAAAAGTGAGACTTATATCAATAACAAATATTTTTACAAGTTACCTATGGCAGAGGTAACAAGTACCAGACTTGTTTGGCTCAGTAATTGAAGTGGCCAAGTGTGTTGCTCTGTATGGTTTTCTGAGCTCGTTGGTGGTTACTGCCTTTTTCTTAAATAAGCACATTTAAAAAAAAATAGCCTTTCCATTTTTAATGAGTTCACTGCAAACAAACTCTGTTTTCTCACTAGGTAAACTCACCTAGTGCTTCCCTGTACCACCCTCTGAGTCCAACATGTAATGTAAGTTAGTTCCTGTAAATCTTTGTCTTGAGCTGAGAATCAGCTTTAACGCTAACTAACTGTACAAATACATCGTGCTCTGCATTGTGTATTTTAACAAAAGTTAGCACTGGGGTTCTGCCATACATGAATATATTATATACAAGCACATATATCTTTATGTGGGAGTCTGCAATTATTAATTGGTTAACCGTGTCAGCTCTGGGCTGTGATCGCTGCCTCGGGGAAGCCTGTTCCAATACCTCAACCCTCTTTAGAAGAAGGTTTTTCTTCATCTCCAGCCTGTACTGGCTACTGTCTGGACCCTCTGCTGAGCCTTTCTACCCCTGAGGAATCTGCGGCTCCTCCTAATTCAGCATCATTGGCAAACATACTGAATACGTACACCTTTGACTCCTGTATTAATTACAGAAATGCCTAAGGGAACTACTCCTGCAAAGAAGCCCCCGGAGTCTGACCGGTGCCCGTCCCCCAGTGTCTTGCGTTCTGATTTCATTCTAGTAAATGCTTGAAGCCTCTTTTGTGTGTCTCTAAATCATTGCTTAGCCATTTGTTTGTCTGTTCCTACACATTAGTTTATTGACTCAGTGTATTAGACAGTTGAAATTAATGGATGTATTGTTCCACTGGTGGAATGGAATAAAATCTGATTAATTATCCAGAATTTGGACATTTTTACTATCTCTGTCATTTCACAGATCACATTTTCTGCATACTAACGTTATTAGTGTGTAGCATGCCATTCATATCAAGAATGGCTGAGCAAAAAGGATGGATTGAAGCTATAAAGCTTAAAACTGCCAAAAACAGAAAAACCAAATGACACCACCTTCCACCCCCATAATGAATGTCATCATGTATTCATATGAGAGATTCCAGTGTTCATACCAATCCTTACGCTGCTTTTCTTTACAAACACAAGTACAAACTCTACCTAACCTCACTTTAAGCAGAGGGGCAGACTGTGAAATTATATCCTTCTGTCAGCAAAGACAAAAAGGGACTGACTTTCTCTCTCTCTTATTTATTTATTTTAGTGATAAATCAGAAACAAAATCTCTAATCCTTACAACATATTAGCTTGGTGAGAACAAATGACATTAGACTGCGAGCAGCTTTCAAAACCAAATCTTCGTCCTATAATAATATACGATACCAATCATTCACTAGGCAGCAAGCAAGGAAAATTTAACCTATTCAACTTTCTATGATCACGTGTGGTAATTACATCCACAGTAATCTCCCTTCCACATCAATTTGGGTTCCTGAGCTGAAAAGTCTTTCCACCCAAACCTACAAAATTAATGTCAAACTAATTAAAAACTTAATCCTTTTTTTTTTTTTTTTTTTTTTTTTTTTTTAATTGGAAAAAAAAAAATTAAAACCCCAAACATTACAAGGACAAAAGGAGGTCTTAAACTTCTTTACCTGATTTAGGTTTTCCCAGCAGTTTGTGGGTTCTCCTCCCTCACTGGCAGTCAGCCTTGAAAAGAAATTTAAGAGAGCTGGAGCCTCCCCGCAGTCGAATCCTCTTCACCTGAGCTCCCTAGCCTGACCCGGTCTTTTCTTTTGGGTGCTTGCTATGTGGTTTGGACCCTGACTCCGCAGTTCCCTTACAGTCATGCAAATCTTACTGCTCACAGTATAAGCTGTTTAGACTGAGATACCCTGTCCTTGAGACGCCAGACAGAACTGCTTCCCTGAGGGAAGCTGAATTGCTTATCCTTCTTGTACAGTGGAATAATGCTAGAATAGTAATGTACAATTGGAAATAGTACAAGAATAGTGGTAAATAGATAGCCAGAGATTATATATAGATAAAAACTCACCAATTCAGAGGCCTTCGGGCTAGAGGGAAAATGTTGAAGCTCATCACACACCACTAAGGAGAGCTCTCCAAAAGACATGCTGCCTCAGTGGTGGTCAGCCCTCAAATGATTCTAGGAGAGGTGCAGTGGAGCTGAATAGCCTCCACCTGTGCTCCCTCAACTGACCTAACACTTGCCTCAGGTGGTTAATCAGAGGTTCGGGCTGTGATTAACATTTTCTTATACACTTCTCAATAAGTTTCCACAGAAATGAGATCCCACACACTCGGCTAGCCTAGCAAAAGCACATAAGAATGGGTCAAAGTCTTAGGAAGAAAACCTATTTTGTCACTTGGTACCGCTGGGGAAGGCAGCCGTGGAGACTGTTGCTGTCACGCTGCTTTTCTAGCTCTGTTCTTAACTGTAGCCCCACAAAGTAAGATCATCAAACAGAAGAGCTCATGCCTGGAGTTGTGGTCTGACTCAATAAACCCTCTTCTCAATTACTTACAGTAAGATAGGAGACCACATCTGAGCTTTTGCTGAGAAAAACCAGGGAAGAATTTACTCTGTTCTCAGTCAAGACAATCATCTACATCTTTAAATAAAATTAATTGCTGTAGCCTCAGGGACTAACTGGTTTCCAACCCATCTGATTTTCAGCTATTAATTTGCAATGGCAGTACTGAAACTCAGACTACTTTCCTAATTCCTTTAAAAAATAAAAATAGAAATGCAGGAAAATACCCATGTATGCAGCCAAACCCATTAATGCCACAATGCATTCTGGGCTAGGAGGAGCCTTATCTTAATTAATCCTACCCAAGATTGACACTGTTAAGAAGGCCCACCTGCAGAAACAGACAAGAAGATCACAAGAAAAAAACAAAAAAACATCTATATACATATTCTCAACTGCTGAGTTATAAAAGAACATAAAAGGAACTCCTTAAGGATGCCTTTCTAAGAGCGTGAGAGTTCTCCTGGCCCCAGCAGGGTCCCCCCAAAATCCAAGCTCAGAAAGTGGGTTTTGAAGGGGAAACTGCTCAGCAGACACTGAGCAGACAACTGTATGTCCAGGTGGGGGGGGGGGGGGAGGTGACAGTGATGCACTGTTTTCCCCAGTGGCCTGTCTTGGAATCTGTGCTCTTCAACATCATATCAAATGATACGAATGGCAGGACTCAGCACCCCCTACACACATTCCCGATGACACCGAGCAGAGCGCTGCGGTTCATACAATAGAAGAGAGGGATACCCTCCAAAGGTATTTAGACACACCTCAAAAGTGAGCCCTTGTGAACCTAGTGAGGTTCAACACAGCCAAGCATCACGCTTGGTCAGGGCCTTCCTAGGTACAACCACAGACCAGGAAAAAAGACACACTGAGATCAGCCCTGCAGGGAAGCATGCGAGGGTTCTGGAGAAATAGAACTTTAATGTGAGCCAACAGTGTGTGCTTACTTAGAACCCAGAAGGCCAATGGTAATAAATAATGGTAAGAAATAAAGCGGAGCTGCCACAGTAGGTCTGGAGAAAGGCCATGAGAATGAGCAAAGGGCTGCAGCACCTCTTTTATCAGGAAAAGCTGAGGGAACTGGGTTTATTTATTTTAGAGAAAAAAAGGCCTTATTGCAGACTCCTTGCACTTGCAGGGAGATTATAAAAAGGAGAGGGACAAGCCTTTTATATGGTCTGTGTTTGTAATGCCACAACATGATACAAAGCACAGCAATAAGAGCAGCACAACAAAGTCCTGGGCTGCAGCAGATCAGAGCGATCCCAAACACAGGAGCAGCCAGAGATGCAGAAACCAAGAAAAGAAGCTGCTTACCTTCACAAAACCTCTACTGGGCCACAAACTCTCACCACCGCTGCCAGACCTTAAATGAGATCTGGGAGGGGGGTGGATCCTGGCTCCACCCCTTCCAGTCAATCATCTGTATTACGTGCACCTGAGCTCCCCTGGGTTAGCCCTGCCTTCCCACCAGGTGTTCAATCACAGCTTCCAGATGTGATTTGACATTTCCTCTACAGCCTCATAGTGACAAGATGAAGTGGAATAGCTTTAAACAACAAGAGAAAAGATGTAGCTTAGATGTTAGGAGACACAAATTTTTCAGTCGGGTGGTGAGGAACCGGCACGGGATGCCCAGAGAAGTCCTGTGTGGACAAAAGTAAATCAAATTGCCTTGAAAACAGAAATATTTTAAAACAGAAAACATTTAGGTCACATGTGAACATGTGAGAAAATATCTCAACATTGTTTAAAAAAAAAAAAAAACAAAAAAAAAACAAAAAAAAACCCCAACAACAACAAAAAAACCACAACAACCCACTTATCCCATAACTCTAACTTATAGCAGAAGTAAAAATCTGTTCCTTTTTATTTTGAGTGATATTAAAGACAAGTTTCCTGTGCTCTCACCCAGAGCTATCAAATTTAGCTCTATTAGCGTGCACCTTTGTCTCCAGTGATGCATGGTCATATTTTACAACTTCTAATTAGTGGGGTAAAAGCAAAGTATCCATTCTGTGATGTTTCTTGAGCATTGTGAAGGCCCCAAAATGACAAACCACACAAGCTGTGTCTGTATGATCACGATCCAAAACATTCAGCACAAGCAAAGCCTTGCATAGTTTTTCTTGTGGTGTGTCTCTCATATTCCCCCTTTTTTGTTTAATGATAAGAATGGATTTCAGTGTTTGATAAATACTCTCAATGAGAGCTTGTCCAGTGGAAGACTGAGCAATGCCCGTAGTATGTCGAACCCCCCGTTCTTGGAGGAAAGCTCGAACGGCCGGTCCGTCCTTGTCTTTAGCGAAGTTCCGTGCAGGCTACAGAGGCGCAGCGACAGGCGATGTAGACGCGGCGGAGAGACACGGTCAGGGCGTGTGACCTAGGCTGGGTGGGAGGCGGCAGCGGCACCGGCAGCGTCGGGGCCGGAGCGGCAGCGCAGGGGGCGGCTGACGTCGGGGCCGGAGCGAAGGGCGGGGGCGAGCGGGGGGGGGCGCGACTTCCCTTCTCGCCAGCGTGGAGGGGGGTCGGCGCCGCGCATCGAATCCCGGCAGGGCCCGTTTTCGGCACCGACGGTGGGACGGAGGGCAATGGGGAACAGTCAGAATCCCCTCCTTGACACATTTGTTTAAGCTCGGACAAACAGCCACACAGCAATATGGTTACATAGAGCTGCGTCCATTTATTGCCCGAAAAGCCATACTTTGATAGCAGACAGACGAGGGCGTCTGAAAATCACACGCGCTAATTGGAGAAAAGCTACCGCAATAACAACCCTAAAACTCCGCTTCAAACCCGCGAGCCGTTCATTCTTTTCCTAGAGGTGTCCTTGATTCTCGTGCTGTTTGTCCTGCTCCAAAGCTGCTGCTCTATGATGTCCTTATCTTGATCCCTGGCTGCTGCTCTGTAAAATTCTTCTTGTATTACAACAGCTGGCAATACATTAATGTACTGTCCCTAAGGAAATGAGATGGAATAAGGTACATTTATTTCAAATTATGAAAATTAAGTGAAGAATCAAAATTCCATTTTTAAAATTTCCTTACAACACAACTTATAGTCATTTTGTAATATATATACAGGAAGAAACAAGAAAACAGACTTTCAATACATTAATTATCTGGTATGCTAGCGAAGGCCAGCAACACATCTTACTATTTTGCTCAATATCACATAAAAGGGACCGTTGAAAATCACCGTCAAGATCCCATTTGTGACCGATATCACGGGCACAAAATTAGTTCACGCGCTATGTACGAAACATCTGACTTCCCGTTACTAAAGCCCTCCTGTTGTGTTGTGATGATACTCAGCTTATTACCTGCACGCAGGAACGCCGGGACAGTTTAGCCCTTATTATTAATTTTATTAATATTACTTTGATTCCATATGCAGCAAAACATACCAGTCATCATTTGCAAGCATTCGATAGAAAAAATTAACTTTAAAATTGTATGGGAAATTTGTAATCGCAGCCTGAACCTCCGATTAATCAGCTGAGGCAAGTGTTGAGTCAGCTATGGGAGCACAGTTGAGAGTAATTTAGCTGTGCTCGCTGATGGGGTGGAGCTTGACTCCACCTCCTCTAAGACCTCATTTAAGGACTGACCACCACTAAGGCAGCATCTCTTCCAGTTTGTTCCCTGGTGGTGATTGCTCTGGCTTTTTCTAGGAAAGGCGTCCATATTGGTGAGTTTTTTTGTTTTTTTTTTTTTACAATTAACCTTTTGAATGTTTGCTTTCATCTTAATTACCAACTTCTTATTATTCAACCTTATAGTAATATATTAAAAACAATATATCTGATATGTAATATAAACATATTTTCAGTGTAAAAATAAAATGATTTCAAGCTGTGCCTTGTGAAACCATTATAAGAAAGGAGTGTGCCTAGTGTCTCCGTTATATTAGTTTTCACAGAACAATGCAAACAGAAATCCTCGCTGTGGAACACATATCGTAACATTTTGAAAGGGCTTCGATGCTTTTTTAGGCCTCAGCTTTTGCCACCCATGTGAATTCAAAGCACTTTTTTTCAGATATAGAAGATGCTTGTGGTACCTCTTGTACCTCTTTGTACAAATTAAGTTGTTTATCCATAAACCTAACATTCAAAACAATCAAAGCCCAACCCGAATGCATGACACTAGGAAATTACATCATTACTAATTTATAGTGTATTGTGGTCTGTTGCCCATTTCATTTGGCAATTTTTTTGTCTTGGGCCTCATCTTTTCCTTTTTCACACTTTATACCATTTTGTATCTGTTTACTCAGTTCATCACTCTGTGTCCCACTCTCATTTTCTTCTGTTGGCTAATTTATTTCCCACCCTCATGAGAGAAACACCATTATACTTTTCATTAGGAGGAGTCTGTATTAACTTCACACTCGGTTACAAATTTGTGGAAAACCTTCTGAAATTCATAAAGAAGAAATTCACTCCAACAGATTAAAAGCAGAGGAAAATGAGCTCATTTTCAAACAAAGGCATCAGCACACAGACTTTCTGATTTACATCATTTATTACATTCATCGTTACATTTATTTTAAAAATAAATCTTAAAAATAATATTTGCAGTTTTGTCAGAGTACTCTATGGTACTCTACAGATTACATAGGAATTCAAGGAATAAAGGTTATTTTCAAGCATATGAGTGAAACCAATTTTTTTTCCTCTGAGCTGTGGCTAGACAACCTCTATTAGATCACTCAAATGATTGTGACATTTGTGCATCCCTTCTGAAACAACTTCTTAAAATTGCTGGAACGATCAAATCCCAACAGCGATAATGCTGAGAAACGCACACCTTCATCTCAACCACCTGGCACTTAAAACACATAGCTATTATCATTCATACAGTCTATTCTCTTCTGCATCTTCAAACACCATTCTTCTCTTTGTCTTTTTTTTTTCTTCTTAGCAAAATTTGGTGTTCATAGAGGCAATGCAAACGTCAGTTGCTTTGGTTTTATGCTTTTTTTTGCTTGTTTTATGCTTTTTATTTTATTTATTTATTGCTTTTTGGTGACAGTCATCTATTTTACAACTTATGTAGTACTGCACAATTTAAAAGAACTGTCAAACAAATGCTCTCTTGTGGTGCAGGAGAAATTTTGCCATTTGGACTCTTCTGAAAACACAGGCTGTAGATGTTTCTGAAGAACAGCTTAGTTAGTCCCTAGAAAAATATCGCATTTCACAAAATCCAGTCCTTTGTGAACATTGTCACCAGCATTTAACCACATGAGAGGGGGAAAAAAAAAAAAAAAAAAAAAAAAAAAAAAAAGCATTAAATAGGACGTGAATGTGAAAAAAGTGTGACCTATGATGCTGGAAATCACTGGAGGCTTCCCCAGTTCTGCATAGATACGTTACAAAGTGCTTCACTTGAGACATTTTTGTTCTGTCATCTTTATTTATTCTTAGAGGGAAATTTAGATGGACTGTAAACATACATGTAACAGTAAGGCAAAGTGGTAAACAGGTGAACTGGACTACATATTATTTTTCAAAATGAAGGCTAATTACAAACACAAAGTTCGGTATTTTATGAAATAGGCTGAATCACTTTCTACCATTTTGTCAGTCGACAGCAGAGATTTACTTCTCCAGTTAAAACACGATTTCCACGGTATAACTCTAACAACAGCATCAAAAAAATGAAGGAATACAATTTTGTTGCGGATCACCAAATATATGGTCTTTACTTGCTAACTATTTCCTTTGATTTTCCTCATTCTCATGACATGTGGAATCCAACTCCATAACCCGTTAGGATATAAAGAAAGTATATTTAATACAGAGAAGTGTATGCAGCCCTGGCGTAAGGAGCATTAGCTCCAAACTTGCACACTGTAAGGAAAAAGCATGTTATGGATATAGGCTGAACTAATACATAATAAATAGTCTCCCCCTGAGTTTTGTTACATATTCATTATACTCCCTGCGACCCCACAGGCCCCTTCTCTCCATTGTTGTTTTGAAATGAAGATTCCTCTCCTGTTGTGAAAGCTCCTGTTTTCTTCCGGTGTTATTCGGAAGTGTTATCCAGTGTGCTCGGATTACCAGGTCAGTAATAGTTACTGTATAATCCTGCCTTACAGCTTCCTCATCTCTCAAAACTGCAGCTGTCAGTAAACCGGGCATCTTCTGCATCTAAGGGTTCGTCCTTCAGGTCCGACTGACCGGAATGCGCAGCTTCAGTTGTTTCAGAGCAGTCATCGTGTAATACTGGTTCTCCGTGAGTTCCGCTAAGAAAAGATACCAGGTAGACAGTATTAGTTACAATTATTACTGCATCACTCTGCTTTACCAAGATGGCCTACTATTTTGGGGATCTTTGGGGTGAGAGCCAATGTCCCCCTTTTGCCTCCAATACAGTTAACGCTGTATGAGATATTAAAACTGTTATCCTTTGGCTTCAGATAAAAGCACATTAATACATGCAGTTGTGTAAAATTTCCTAGATATTTTTAAACAGTGTGATTTGTTTTCTTATAAGCTTTTATTTTCAAATGACAGTGATTTCCTGAAGATGCACACTTAGCAGGTACTGAAATGTAACACGAATACCTGCGTTTCACCATATTAACTGTTGTTTCCCTAATAGAAATAGATCTTTCTAGGATGGTTCACTGTTTTCTTGAATTTACTACCTTGTGGCCATTTTCCCACTATGAGTCAGGATTTCATGTAATTTTGCGCCTAATGTCAAGTTAATTGTAATTTTGGTTTGAAATACATTCAATGGCTTTTTTTTTTTTTTTTCCAGTATAATTTTTGTAACATTTGCATATTTTCATTCTTTCTCCTCTATATCTTAAATACAGAAATGCTACATTTACTTAGCAGGCTTTATTTATATCTAAGAGCATACAGATGCTTAAGAGCATATAGATACAGTCTAACAAATACCTGATACAGTTAGTTTTAACGTGGTTAATTCTAAAGCTATAGGGACTCATTTCTTTGGAAATAAGTGGAGGCACAGATGATCACAGAGATTATAATGCATATAATTCTGGTTTCCCTAATATTCTCATTGGTGCTTTTAACTTGTACCAAAGCTTAATCCTTCTTTGGTTAGTTGGGCTTTATTCATTCTGGATCCACTATATGTACACAACACAATAAATAAATACATAAATACATAAAAAATCCACACAAAGACCTCTTACCCCTACTCTTCACATCAAAACCATCCCATAACTTCTATGAGGAAAACAATTCATCATTAAAAGGGAACAGCAATTACCTTGATGAAGTTTCAACTTCGCGTGACTCAGGGATTTCTGTTACCGGTTGATGCCTTAATATAAAAGACTGACTTGTTCTTGGAAATACTTTCACACAATTCTGTGTACAAGAATCACAAAAGTCATTGTCCATCATTTCTCTTTTAAACTTAAAACTTAAAAAATATGTCGCTCATACTGCAAACCAAGGTCATATAACAATTCATTACAGGACCTGTGTTTAATGCATTGTGCACTATCTAAAAAAAAAATTAAAAAAAAAAAATAATTGAAAACTAATACTTATTTAAGTGTCTTAAATGCTTTTAAGATAATGCATTGTCTTTTCCAGGTAGGAATATTTCATATTTCTCTACAATTCCCATAAGTATCAAAGGTACTAAGATTAATATATATATAGGAAAATACAGAGCATTTCCATTTGAATAAAGCTTGGAACTAGTGTATACAGTCCTCACCCTGAAAATGAGGCTGACAAGGGATTGCTATTCTAAGAGAAGAATCAAACAGTACCTCTATGTTAGATATTTCTAATTAAAATCAACCGTAAGTATAAAGGCCTAGTCATGCAAACATCCTCTGAATGAAGCAATTGTGTAAACAAGGATTTTTCCTATTATCAACCTAAATATACTAAAACAGTGGGTATTATAACTCCAGAACACAGATATTGCTTTATAAATACATGAAACATTTTCTAAGAATTAACTTATATCAATCAGCTATCCATGGGATGTTTATTTTGATTCATCAGTGTCATTCTTAGTCATGACATTAGACAGTGATGGGCTCTGAATCTGTCTTCCTGGCCACCTACCTCTGTATCCGAGCACCACGTGTTGCCTTGCTTCTACTACTCATTTCTGTTCTTGCAGGATATGCGCTGGATCTCTAAGAGACACAAAGAATGCCACCGATGTGATTTCTGTGAGTAAACATCTCTACCATGGGTTACTCGGGAGCACTGCATTCATTCAGTTCTGAATACATGAGAACAATATAATCTCATCTATCATGTGACTGGATTAACATGGTTCATAAAAAAAAAAAAACAACAAAAAACACAACACAAACAACAACAAAAAAAAACAGCTAAAACTTGGAATAAAAAAGATTAAAAAAACCCACCATCTGATGAAATGAAAGGATTATTCTATATATAGTCGTGATAACATTTTTGCATTTCTTAAATTAGTCTCTTGACATGGGGCATGATTTTACTTCCATAAATATTTCTTAGAACCAGCACACTGTTAAAATACTTTTGGATAGAAATGCATACTGAAAAAGAGGACAAAAATAGTAGTCAAGTCTAAAATTGAGCAAATGTTAACAATTTTTTTGGTAGATATCCCCTCAGTTTATTTACAGACCGAGACATGTTTAACTATCTTTCTGGACTGCAAATGAAGAGTTCCTTAAAAGATGTATGTAATTTGAATATGTATTTGTATAGCTAACAATCTTACGGATATGATTTTTCAGTATACAGCTGCTGGTAATACACGCTGTTTACAAAAGTAGAACGACAGTCATTTGGATTCCTGACACAAGGGAGATGTGTCATTACTATGAAATGCATTTTTCTTTTTTGAATGGAACAACAAATCAGATTACTCTAGATAATGCTCTGAAACCAAGAAAAAAAATTGCATTATTGTATTAATACCTAAAATGGAAGGCCCTGAAGAGCTATCTGAGCCTTTCTGATATAAGGGAGTTGCAGTCAATTGTTTTATGTTTGCAGTCTTTCTTTCCAGAAACCTGTGGTCTATTTATTGAAGGGATCTGCAAACAAAACGTAATTATAAAGAGGAAACATATTGTATGTACAACTAAATCTTCCACTAGGGAAGTCTTTATGAGCATTCAGAAACAGGCAGAGGCTGGAATCCATCAGTACTATAGCCTTGCCTTGCCTCAGATGAAACAATTTTTACAGAAATAAGTTTGAGAAGCAATGACAAAAAGATAAAAAATGCAAATTCTCTTCTCTCAAATGGAAACCAATGGCGTACTTCTCTGAACAGGTTAAGAATGGTATGGAGGTGGAGACTTTCAAGCTGTGTGCTAGGGATTATAAAGCAGCCTTGTTTTGTTGCTGGCAGGGAACCATTCTGATATGAATCATGTGGGTCTCTAGAGAAAACTGACTGTTAAGTTCCAACACAAAGGCATAGGCAATAGCCACTCTGAAGAGAATGTGACATTATGCAGAGTAGAGAAAGAGTAATATTGCTTATATATGAGTTCAAGTAGAATTTCTCTTCCTATTTTAATCTTCAATACTTGTGGATATTAGAAATAAAACAGCTAACACTGCAAGCTTACTGCTACCGTATGTACACAATACTTAGACACTGAAGAGCCATATATAAGTTACTAAGGGTGAAGCTATCGGTTCACATCGGCTGACAGACACACTTCTCGTACATGCACTGGTACAATTAATTTTTTTGCCACAAAACAAGAAGCATGGGTTACATGAGTTAGTTCTCATCCTGCTACATTGGGCAAGCATGTACCTACAACACATTTTTTCTACTTTTCTCCTCAAGAAGTCTCATAATTTCTTCATGTCCTAAAACTTAATGGAATGACTTACAGCGCTAATCACATTTACTTGAATGGGACGATGAATCCACTGAAAACACTGCATCCATTCAGCTCTGACCACGTATGTTTCCAGTAAGAGGGAAGATTAAGGAGTTACATTTTAAGAAGAGGTATTAATCAATTGGGCTTTTCTGCTTTCAATTTTAATGAGGCAGCATTCTATCTTTATACTTTCATTTCCATCCCATGAATTAATCATAAAGGGTTATTGATACAAATACTCTCAATGTTTTTTTAGTTCAGATATTAATACATTACCCATCACTACGGTCAGTTAAGAAGAAATAACCTCTGCATTTTTTTCTGCATTATTCTAGTAGCTTACCAAAAGTTAAAACAGATTTTGTGTTGTCCTCTGTTAATGTGTCATTAGCAACACAGCACTGAAGCTGTAAGCTCATATCTATGGGAGTTTTCATCGTTCTCCCTTTTGCATTATTTTCCAGATGTAATAAGCATTGTAATTGCAGATATGTTATGAACTTAGAATACTAATATATACTCAGTAAACTATGTAATAACTATGATTGTTTTCTTTATTGCATTTCAAACTAGGAGCTCTCAGAAGAAACGGGCAATGAAATACTCCGCTGGTTGTATGATAAAATATTCCAAGCTACTTTTATGTCAGAATATGTTTGAATAGGTCTGCAAGAACCGGGCATGCTGTAACACATTTCTCAGTTCTTCAGATGATCTAAAGTCTACCCTCAGAATACAGGTACGCTTCCTTTCCTAAGAACACTTTGTATTTAAAGAAGCCATGCAGATTAAGCATGCAGCAGTTTCTGAGAAATGTAGACCAATGAGCATTCTCAACAGGCAGAGGACAACCCAGCAGTGAATTTCAATTTACTCGTCACAGAAGTGTTTGTAAACCTCACCCCCACTACAAAATAAACACATAGTGACAGACTATCTACACTGCTGGCTACAAAACATATGGCAAAGGATGAGAGGTTAGAACAGATTGCAGATTAGTATATGAAAGCCTGACCTGATTCTGGTAAGATCTCTTAAAAAGTAAAAGGAGTTGCAGTGGCAGGTGTGGGTAGGAAGGTTACAGTGCGGAAGCGCTGGATCACTTTCTGCAGAAGCACAAAGAGCTGTTTGTTAGACCGGCAGTCTTGGGATCTCATGAATAGATTGTGTTCAAAAGTAATCGTCAATTTCATTCTCATTAGTGCTGTCCATTAACTCTACTTGTGCATGATGCTAGAGCCCCTTATATTGTAGCATTTCACAGGCTAACTCTGGGTAAGACCCAAACAGTAAGAACAGCTCTTCCAAAGACAGCAAACACTGTTGTCAGCAGTTTTTGTTGAAGTAACAACAGGCACAAAAACCTATTTTTACTCTGCAGCTGAAGAATCTCCTTCTAAAACAAAAGCAAACTGCAGGACAACAGAAAACAAGTAGTACCTGATTAAATAAAATGGAGGGAAATTCTATTTTCACGGTTAGCTGCCCAATACCAACTGAAGCATTAATTCTGTAAATAAATGGAGAAAGAATTTTTAAGGAATATCATTGGGTATTTTTGCCTAGATTGTTATTCAAATCTGATTCCTTTGCCAAATGATCATGTTTCTATAATTGTACATACACTGTCACGTGCACTTATGCATAGAAAACATAGTATGACCATTTTTTTTTGCCATATATTTCACATGGTCACAGTGAAGTTTGATGAATAAAAGGCGTTTGCGAATCTTTGAATGAAAGACATCATACAAATATTATCCAACAGCACTTTTATAATTGGTATTACTACAAATAGTTATATAAAAACCAGTTCTGTTGCCAGTTCTGACCATTCTGCTAGAAAAAAAAAAGTTCAGATAAGCAGAGAGAAAAACAATTAAAAAAAATGGAGACAAACACCAGTTTCCAAACCTGAGCACTGCATTTTTCTATGACAAAACTTTTGGATGGAATTACTATCAGACTTCTTTCTTTACTGATAATGACAGAAGATAGAGATCAGTTGTGAAACTTATGCCTGTAGATTTGCATTTATACTTATAAAGACTATGCTTACCTTTTCTACTGTCTGACTTCCTTGCAGCAGCTCCTGCGCAGAGATCAGAGAATGAGCTGGAAGGGAAAGCAGAACCACTAAATCCCATACCACACATCATTCTTTTCATTTTAGGAAAGATGGATGAGGAAGTTGGCAGTGCACTCGATATCTGCAGCTATATCAAACAGCACCGTCCATCTCATACAACTGATCCAGAAACTGCAGTCAGAAAATAAAGAAAAGCTTAAATATTAAATTTATGCATCAGTGTCACAATGATGAGTGAAAAGATGTTCCTTATCTTGGTATGGATTTCCTTGTCAAACAGTATCTCAGACAGATAAGGACTTCACACTTTGATTTTGATTCTAGCATAGAATGAAAACCACTATATTACTGATATAGAAGAAGAAACTGTTATAGAAGAAAAAAATATTACTGATATAGAAGAAAGTGGAAATATTTTTTCTCACTCTTTTTTTTTCTCCCTTCTTACCACACTGTACTTCTGTTGAAAACAGCAGAGCTAACATACAATGCTCAAAGCTACAGAAGGTAGGCAGGGAGCAGCAAAGGGAGGAAAAGAGAGAAAAGGAAAGGGAATACATTATGATTTTTCCTTCACTGTGCAATCAGATCAATACCAATACTTGCAGCTAGAAAAGAAGAACAGCTATTTTTGGAAACAAGAGAGAGAAAAGCACTTTTTTGCACACAGTGGAAAGAACATCTGGGACGTGTTGTGAAAAGATGCACTATGAAGTTATGGAGACTGACGCTATGGGTAAGTTCAAGAAAATGGGGGAAGAATAAGAAAAATTCATGTCCAAAACACTCACAAATATATTACCTATCTTCAAATCGTATATCTATGAAGATATTAAAAGGATAAGAGATTTACCTTTAAACATCCATAATATGTCAGCAAGGGATGCTGGGGAACAGAACACAGAAACAGACAGGTTTCAAGTCCAATCTCCTTTTCTGTTGGTAGGAAGAAATTATTGGCCTGGAAGGACCTGGAATCTCTTCTGTTCTTAAGTTCTTCTTTGTGGGCCTGAAACAGTTCATAATTCTTATCATATATTATAAAATAAATGCTTGAAATTGCTATGAGGAAAAGCTATTCAATCAGATATTCCCAATACCGAGTAAATATCTCTGTGTTTTTTTGTTTTAAAATTAACTCTATTGAATCCATATCTATCAGTGTACATATTCCGTTTTTTTTTGTTTGTTTGTTTGTTTGTTTTTTTGTCCAAGAGCAAAATAACAACAGAATCAGATACTAATTTATTTGATTCCATCTGGGATTTTGAAATTTCATAAAACACAAAACGCCCATTTTAATAATTCTATTTTACTATGCAGAAGTGGTCCCAGGCAGGTTAAATCACAGATGTAACTGAACCATATCATGAATGTTTATTAAAGGGGATTTTTTCGCAGAAGCTAGTTAAAAAGCAGTGCTGCATTTTCCACTTATGTACCAAAAATCCATAACGCTTTCTCCTTAATGAAGCCGAATAGTCTTATTGTTGGTTGCTGTTTCACATCCAGCTTGCTGTTTGCTTGGCACTCTCCATATCTGGGTACCTTACAGTTAGTGCCTGGTATTTGTTCTCCATCCTAAGTCAGAATCCACAAGATAAATATAAAAGCAATTCAGAAAAGTGCAAGAGACCACACAGATGCCAGTAGACACCTTGGATATTATGCTTATAAATGCTTACTGCAAAAAATAACTGTAATTAGTATAAACTCATATTTTAGTATTCATAAAGAGTTGTTAATAACATATGTTACACATAAATTATGGTCAAAAAGTTAGATGAGCTTTGAAAGACTAGCCACCTACATGTTAGAAAGATTTACGCCTGGTGTCTTGAGTATTAAAATTCTAGAGTAAAAAACCAACACACTACAGGATGCCAAACCTGAAATAGGGCAGTGAAACATAATAACTCAGCAGCAGATTTGTTCTTCCTTTGTAGCTTCATTCTTGCAGTGATGTCTAAGTAAATGATAGGCCCTAGCAGCTCTAGATCCTGCATGTAGCAACCCAAGGCTCTGGTAGGACAAGGCCCCCAAAAACTTTTTTTTTTTTTCTCTCCATTTCCATGCTCTTTAAAGGAAAGAAGTTCAGGCACCAGCTCAGAAACGCTGTAATGACTGGTAAGCTAAGACTGTAGGCAAACCTCCACCATGCATTTGGCATGGTGTCTGTATCTAATCAGTGCATCAAAGTTGCAAAAGGCACAACCAACAATCCTGGGAGCGCTACTTAAATATTATCTCCACACTTTCTGTAAGTCCTCTTTCCTAGAACAGTCCTGAACTTATTAAATAATCCTCCCACTGGAGCATATGAGGAGATACAGCAAGGTGTTTGGACTTACCAGGCTCCTAACGTACCGGGCTCCTACATCTGATACAGCAAGGCCACAAAGTAAGGAGTAAGTTCTGTATGCTCTGGACACCCTAAATAGAGACTAAACAAAAGGAGATAGACATGCTTCCTCATTCCCTGCATATTTCAGGCAGAAGGGTTGCTTGTTTCCTCCTGAATGTAGTTTGCAGTTATCACTAAATACAGTCACTTATGGTCTAGAATATTTATTTCTACGAACTGAAAGTCAGCAGTTCACCCTGACTTCTGACTCCATCTGATGAATTACCTTGTCTGCAGTGCCTGAGCTATAAATAAATGCAACATCTGTTGGAATGCTAGGTCTAAAAGTCTAGCTGAATAAATCACTCTGCAGAAATTCCCAAAGCTACTAAGGCTCTTTCTACAGCTTCTGCCCTCTTTCCTCCCCTGCCATGCATAGATTCATCCTTTTTCACATCTAGTGGGAATTGCTTTTGTACTGTTGCTTGCTTCATTTCAGTTTCTTGAAGGCCTGCCCTCCATGGGGCAGGTGGTGGTGGTAAAGAGCTATTGTTCTGTTGTAAAGCAAAAGAAACGAAGTCACAGATTAATCAGAAGGGTTATAAGTGCTGTTTTTAACCTCTGTAAACTAAATTGGGAGTATCTACGATTATAATTGTGCTCAATTTCTTTGGCAGCAGTAAACAAAATAAGAACAGATTTGGCAGGCTCTTCTTGTCTTGTCTGGCTTTGCCAGCTAATGTCTCCTTCCAGTCCTCAAAGATATTTGTTGGGTCGCAGTAGGGATTGCAGTTTTTCTCTTGTAAGCTCATATTCCTCACAGTAAGTTATGTAACTTAAACAGATTCAATGTCCATGTTTAGAGAGGGAAGAGCTACAACTAGCCTTTATCCCAAGTGTCAACTTCTATCAGGAACGGAAGCATCATATTTTGAAACCAAAATCTCCTATCAATAGTTAAAAAAACAAACAAGAATCAGAAACAACAAAAAACAAACAAACAAACAAAACACCTTTTTTTCCCCCCTGAAATAATACTATATTCTGTTTCAATTAAAAAATAAATAAATAAAAAAATAATTGACATGCTCTAAAATTAGTGTCAGAGATATGCATGATTTTAGTATTAACCTGGAATTTTGAATTGGACATCAGACCTCTTGATAAAAGATTTGGGCAATTAGCCTTTGGCTTATAATGCTTTGCTGAACAAACAAATTGTCTTGAAGTGCAGACAACTACCCAGGTATTATAAATCTATTCACTTTCTTTCTGAAAGAATGGAAAATGTAATGCTTCATAAGCTGGTTAATTACAGACCCTGCATAGTGATCCTCTGTACACATTTAACCTTAAATCTGGTTTGAAATGCAGAATACAGGAATAAATTGTCTCCACTAGGTCAAGTCATGCTGTATTTTTCCTTATTTTTTTAATATGATCTGTAAGCTTCCTATCTCATCAAGCTGATCAGGACAGCAGGGAAACATGGTCCAGTCTCTGAACTTTCTAAATTCCATAACCACTGACCCCAACATCAGAAAGATTAATTCTGCATATGAATTAATACACTAGAATTCTCTCAGGATCACCACTAGCAGCTGTGATTATATACTGCAGCAGAGTACTCTACTGAAGCTAAGACCAGTTTAAACACAGAGTTAATTCATATCGAACAGTTGATGGTAGAAGATGACATGGGACTCACAATAAGGTTCGTCTGTAGATTAATCATGGCATGCAATCCTATATTTGAAGGCGAGTATCTTTAATTAAGCTGGCTTTAGTGTTCCTGAGAAAGTAGAAAACTCATGAAAATTAGTTGAAAATACAATTAGCAGAAGTTACTTCTTAACATTTGTCCCCAATGAATTATTTTCACTTTCATTAACAGGTTAAGAATGTAGATTACAAATACTGAAAAACGTTTTAAAAAAAAATGATACTGACATCCAGTTTTCTACCAAAGTAAGAATTTGTTTCCTCATTAGGAACTGTAAATTGCATGCACATTTTTTCCTCTTAACTGAGGAAGTAACTTTGGCACACACTTCACACACCTATTCCAGCTGTTAAACTTCAAAAAAAAAAGCTAATGAGGGAAGAACTATTTATAGCTTAGCCTTCGGCAGGAGGAATTCTAGATGTTTTTTTGAATCAAGCTTTATAAACTTCAGAAGTAATAATAAAATAAAAAAAGAAAGCCCTAAAGCTAGAGGCATAAAGAAAGGAAAGAGAAGATCCCTTTTTCTATGAAAGTACTGGTGTTTATGTTTGAGTTGGTCAGCTTTGTCACTTTAACAGCAGCTCATGAACTCTACATTGATGGCCTTTGATGCGCTTCACCGACTGCAATGAATACACCTTAATATTTCTGTGAAGCAGTAAGACAGTGTCCTCAAATTTAGGATGAGAAAATGAAATATGCACGCAAAAAGGATTTGTGACCCAGTTGTCAAGCACACGAGCCACTGAATCAGTCTGTAAGAAACGTTTAAGTGACCCAAAACCAAGCATGTAGATCACTTTAGTGATTGAAATTAGATTCTAGAAAAAAGACTTCCCCAGGAAGACGTAATATTATCTATTTTGGTAACTACTGACATCACAAAAGGGGATACTGCCCTATTCAAGTTACTTTCACTCATTCACTTCCTTAAAAATATATGGTTTATATACCATTTAATGTACATATGTATAAAACTCAGTCTAACTATTGAAAACCATTACTTCCTTAAGGAACAATGAATCCAGGAGAAAAAAAGGTATTTCTATTAATCAGTTATTCCTGTGATGCTCATGTGGCAGAATACAGGACTATGAGATAGGAAATGGAATGCAAAAGAATCAAAGCTTTTTTTAAAAAAAAAAAAAAAAAAAAAAAAAAAATTACATTCTTTGATACATTTAAGATTTTAGAGGCATTGTGTGGTGTGACAAGGAGGTACCTGATAAAGTGCACGTAGTTAAGTTCTGCTTCCTTTCTACCACTTGAATGACACAAATGGAGCGCATGCTCTGCCCTCTGTATTTTAAGAACCTGGGGACACAATGCTTATCCTGTTCATATGCTAAAGAGACACAGACACTGAAAATTCTCTACAGATACAGACAAGTGATTGCTTTCTCCGTAGGCGATCACTTAAAAGTGGTACTGACAAGAAATGCTCTAAGATTCACTTTCTGACAGTCTGTGTTAAAACAGTTTCTTCCTCTTGGTCCAAAAAGACAGTCTGTTTATTACTGTGAAGATTACAACAGGGTAGGTGGTAATCCCTGCTGGACAGCCTGGTTTGAAAATAGCAAGCCATCTCCTTATTTCATGCTATTTATGCTGGACTGATTTAGCCTATTCATAAGCTTATGCACTAAGTTTAATCCTCAGAATTCTCAAAACAAACAGTCTACAATAATCATATGCAATGCTGCGTGTTGTTTTTTTTTTTTTTTCAAGCGCAACAGAAGAGATTATTCAAATCCTTACAATCTTCCTATAAAATACTGCAGAAGTCAGACAGCATGTTCCAACACTGAAAAGATCAAACACCAAAAACATCAAGCTGTAGTTTCAAGAGATCTATTCTGCACATTCTTTCAGGGAAAGAGATAAGGAAAGGAATACAGTAATATCAAAAGGCAAAATGTCCATGCTAAACTCAAGATTTTCTGCCGGCTGTCTGAAGTATCACCATCCCCAGTCAGGGGAACACTTAAATAGAGAAACCATTAAGACTAGAGAGAAAGTATTACTGAAGGACTAATTTGTCTGGGTGAAATTCATATGAGAAGACAACAATTTGTGCACAATACTCACATCTTAAGAAGTTCTTCTTTAGGCCACACTTAGATGATTGTGTCCAGTTCTGGGCTCCCCAGTTAAAAAACAAACAAACAAAAACCAAACAACAGAGATCTCCCAGAAGGAGTCCACAAAGATGATAAAGGGCATGGAGTATCTCCCACATGATGAATGACTGGGTAATCTGAGTCTGTTCAGCCTAGGAAAAAAAAAAAAAAAAAAAAAAAAAAAAAAAAAAAAAAAAAAAAAAGATATTGGACATGGTAAATGTTTATAAATAAAAAGGAGATTCATAAAGGGAGATGGGATGCAAATGCATGAAGCCAGACTCTTCTTGGTGGTGCACAGCTGTAGGACAAGGAGTTAATGTTCTAAAACGTGAACATAGGAAGTTCTGTACTAATATGCAGAATAACTTCTTTATGGTAAGGGTGACAGAGAACAGGAACAGGCTGCCCAGAGAGGTTGTGGAATCTCCTCCTATGGAGACATTCAGGACCTGTCTGGATGCCTACCTGTGCAACCTATTGTAGGGTTTAGCAGGAGATTTGGACTCGATCTCTTGAGGTTCCTTCTGACCCTTGTGATTCTGATATATTTATTTTGTGCACTGAAAAATGTCATAAGTTTGAAATTTCTGACTCTCAGTTACTTGATCACCTTCCCCGAGATAGTTACAGTTCTCTGAGATGGTTCCCTTGGTTACTTTTGAAACAATCAGCACAACAGTTTCTAGGTTTAGGAAGTGCTGCTCTTATAGAAAAGAACAAAGGCAAATAAAGAAAGAAGGATTTGTCTACTGGAATCTGTGCGGCAGTAATGCATGGAATGGAACAAAAGTTCCACACCAGGAGGTGCTTTTTTTTCCACTATACTTTCAAAATGCCTAAGTTCAAGTTCCATCATACAGGCAATATGTTAAGATACGGAGGGAGAAAATTAGAAAGACAAAAGCCAAGCTTGATGTCAAACCTGGACAAAAACCTTTCTTTACAAATGCATTAACAGTAAGAGGAGGGCTATGGAGAATCTTCACCCTTTACTGGATACGACAGGGAATGCGACCACTGAGGATAAGGAAAACTTCCCACCAGGAGTTTCAGAAGGTCATGCTGAAATCAATATAGCTAGGGTACAGAACAGGCACCTTAAAAACACAGCACTTAGTAACCACCCTTAACAAACCAAAAGTCTTTATAGTACAGTATTTCTCTCCAGACTTAGAAGTATCTATTCAGTATTGCATGTATCCAATACCTTATTCATTTCTTAATACACCCTAGGGGCAATTTTGTTTCTATTAGGACTAACATATCTTCTCAACTAATGGGAGAAATGGTTCAGAATTCTTGAATTTAGAAAGGTGGCAAAGCAAGAAATTAGTCACTCAGATAATTCAAGGGACAGTTAAAGATGTTAAGACCAAAGTACCTCCAGTTCTAACAATCCTTCTGAAGTACAATTCCTGACTGAAGCCCTCTCCCCTAAGTAGGAATTTATTCCTGCATTTCTGTAGCTGTTCTACAACATTCGTAGATTATATCAGACGCTGGATCAAGTTAAGTGAACAATATTAGGAAATACAGTTTTCAAAATAGAATAGGCTGAAACACCTGGGTGGGACCATCACTTCAATGTTTTCCATTTTCCAGCTTTTCTAATTTTAGGAATGTAATGATAGAGAAGCAGTGTCCGTTCGGTAGTTCTAGATGCAGCTTTACTGCTATTTATCACCCTGGCAGGCAGAACTAGACAGCTTATTCTATGAAATGCAACATTGTACACAAATAATGTAGCTACACACTGAAAGACAGGTGAATGTTGCCAAGAGATATAACTGTCAGTCAGAGTGTATTTCAAAAAATATATATACTGAACACAGATGGGAGCTGAAGATTTGTGTTTCTACTGAGATTCAGGTCATGTCATTTAAAAGCAGTCCACATGTTTTGGTTTAATCTTTCTCTCCCTAGCATTAGCAAACAACTCTTTTACCACTGTTGCAGAGGCTCAGTACAGCTGTTCTGTTATGCATGCAGGTCTTTTGCTGGCATATCTTAGAATATTCAGGAACATCCATACACTTAAGTATATTCTCAAACAAGACTTCCAACCAATGCATGATTCAAAAGTTAGTCTTTTATATATTATCTGTTTTCAGTGTACCCTTCATGTTCTGGGGTATCAAGACACATTAAGATCTTGTACTTCTAATTTAAACATACCAATCACATTGCAAATCTCACAAGTTTGCACTATTATGCACAAGAAAAATGTTTGTGCAGTGTTAGATGGTTTCACTGCTACCTTAGAGTCTGCTGTCACAGACCAATTGCCATGGAAAACAAACTTTCCATCTAACCTGGTGAGATCTTTCTTAGGTACCTACAATTTGCTAGATTTCTTGGCAATGCATTTTGATAATATATGCTTCTTCATAGTATAAAAATAGAAAGGAAAAAAAAAAAATTAGACCATCTGTTCAAAGAATTTACAATTTGAGAAGAAAAAAAAGAGATTGAAAGACAAAACAAATCCTTATAGACCATGAAACATGCCAGCAACAGAAGCTGCCAAGAGGACTTCAGTTCCCAACAGTGATCAAGATCTCCTTGATCCCTGAGTCCAAATTAATTGAGAATAACATACTGTTATCCAAGGGCACCAAAAATTCCAGAAGTGTAAAGCAGTTGGTGCAGCTGCCCAAATACTAGTAGAAATACAGAACATTACTATAAATTCACCAGAAAATCAGAAAGCCAAATGGACAAAAACAAAATTAACACTCATTACTTAAGCACAATATTTCAGGACTACTGCAATATATCATGCAGCTCTGTAAATCTGGCCTGGAAGAGCAACACTTATTATACATGCACCCATAGACCACCTGCTATTGCTCACTGAAAGATTTCTGAGTATGCAAACACCTACCTACCACAATTAACTGTTCCATTAGAGACTAAGTCACTAGGTTTTATTTAGTTTTGAACAGGTCTTCTCCTCCTAAATTCGATTTCTGTAAGCCTACAAATACATATTAGAGAAAGTCACCAAGGCTTTTCTCTTGATAAATGTGATATATGGCCCATGATAGAATATTTTTGTTTACTTAACAAAATTTTGTAATTTAAAGAGATGGAAGACCATATGGTCAGCAGGACAAAGAGCTGCTTCATGAAAAATGGATTTAATTTTTTCCATTGCTTTAAATCTTATCACTGACAAATATCAACATCGTAACAGAATCTGTGTTGGTTTACTCTCTTATTATATTGAAAGGCTTGCTCTTTGCAATTCATGTTTTGTGAGCTGAGGAAACTGTTACTTTTTCAGTAGACTCCACCACAATTTTGCTGATGTTTAAGCTACTCACTGAAAAGACAATAGGCAATACCTGTAAATGATCTTATTAATAAAAGAAATTATTTTAAAAAATAATCTATGGAAGATTGACTGAAGTGCGATAATCCTTCACATTTCAAGTACTTAAGAGGTTTCACCTTTTCCTCAAAATTTAGGCCTGTTACAATCAAATCCAACCAATTCAGAAACACATTATCACAGGCTACATTGAAACCTCACTGGACACTGTGCTTAAATCTGAGTCTTCCTCAGAGACTTAATTGTGGCTGCATCCACACTGCCAAAAGGGGTGGAGTTAAGCCGGTCTTTTTCCCTTCAACCATCTCCTGTGCAGAGCCAACATTTCATTGCCCAGGGAGACAGTAGGAACACTTCAACCTGGAGTCAGAGCATCAGCCAGCAAGTGAGCAATTAGAAACTTGGCGCAAGGATTAGCTCAAACTCTTGCCACAGAGCTGCCATAACAAAAACACTTTTCTGCATGTTGCAGGCATGCATTCTGATCCAAAGTCTTCCTAAACATTCCCTAAAATATTGGTACCAAATGTCAAAAAAAACTCCTGTCTTTGCACTTTCAATAAGTAATTCTGTTTGAACCTCAGAATAACACTTTGTATCCCTTCTAGTAGTTACAGTTTTTCCTTGGTTATACACACAGGGAAGATCACTCCCAATTTGCAAAAGAAAGTAGTCTCAGCTGGAGTGTGACATATCCTATTCTGTTCCATCTATGTCAAAACATTTTTTAATCCACCACTTCTCAGGTTCAAAACTGAGTATGGGGTTTGCTTCTCTTGTAATTGCTTTCCCCCCCTTCTTTTTCCATTGTCCTCTGTGAAGAGATCAAAAGCAAATTCTCAGAATTTCCAAGTCATTCAGCATCCCTTTGGTAGAGTGCTCTCAGAGTTACCACTCAGACTCTATACTTCTCCACATAAATCATTTATCTTTGTAATGTCTGCAGCAGCAACCAAAATAACTGCCACTCATCTGATGATCAACAACTCTTTGCGAGTGTCTGGCTACTGTCTGAAGTTTCAAACACACGCTATCTTTTGCTGATAATCTATAATTTAACAGTTCTGCATTCTAAGTACCTCATATTATCTTCACTGTCTGGGAACTCAAGCTCCCAGTTCCTTTCCTTATGGGATTACAAATGAGAAACAGGATGACTAGAGAGAAATTCACACTTCAGGACAGTCTGCCCTCTAACAGCATGTAGAAGTATATTAACTGGCTTCTAACATGTATACCCATTTCCAAATTAAAGGTTTCTGGTGGTACACATGGAAGTCAAATCCAGTGCTGTCATCCAGTTCCCGCTTTTGTCCATGGCTCTTTGTGTGCCAAGCAGACACCCACAAATGTCAGAACTTCAGAAGTTAATCACCATCCTATGTGAACGCCAGGAGCAAACCAGAAATGTCAGTAAAAGTGAGAAATGCACTTTGTCTATTCAACCAGTGTGATTGAAACATTTAGTACGGATGCCAGAATTGTAACCAATTATACTTTACTCTGTAGAGATCAGGATTTACCTGATGCAAGTCTGGAGCAAGAGTATAAAGAAATTTTGTCAAATGCATTCCTAATTTAACAATTCAGCAAGCTCTAAATAGCACAGTTCTATTGATTTAGTTTAATTATACCAATTAATATTAGATGGGAATACAGTATAAAGCAAATAATAACAACAACAACAAAAACCAAAAAAGATAAAAGAAAATATGCCAATTGGTTCTGTGGGATCCAGACACCCCAAGCATACCGAACATACAGGATTTGTTTAGTAACAGCTGCAGAAATTTTATGATAAAAGCTCTTCCTGACTGAAACATTAGAGTTCTTTCAAACAAGCAAAATGCAATTAACATTATCTGCATTGTAGCATTTAGCTATCTGAAAACCTTTTAGGAAAATCCTTCTTCAGAAGGGACTATGTAAAGCAAGAAGCCATCGTGGCTAAGCAAACAACTTTAACAGAAGGGATTCATTTGCAAATATTAATTACTTGGATAAAAATAGAAGATTTCAAGGATTAATTTTGGTAATTCATCTGTAATATGCAGAAACATAATTGTACTACCAATATGAAATGGTAAACAGAGTAAAACAAAAAGCATTATTTTTCCAAAATGTGCATAATTTCAGCTCTGCCCATTTATGTCACTTTAATCACGTCACCAGAAAACACCTTAGGGTCTGAAGCGTGGCTCTTTCATGTTCAGTCAAGCACAAGACGGTGGCCTCACTCACACTTTCCTTGCCAGATTTAGAGTTCCCATAGCTCCTAGTATCCAAATACTGTAACACACAAACTCTTTTAAGGAGCTCAGCTGTTCTGGAGTAAATTCATCAACTCAAACAGACAAGTATCTTGACAGCCATGGAGTCAAATGGGTAGCAGTTTAAAACCAAACACCAGATGAGTCATTCAGAATCATAATGCTTCTTCAATGACTCTTTGTGCACATAAACAAATTGGTGCCAGGCCCTATGATGTTATCAAGTAAAAGAGCAAGTGCAAATAATGGGGGAATCTAAAAGATCAGTTATAGGAAGGAAGGATACAAAATCTTGTACAAAAAAAAAGACTGGGACATGAATAAAGCATGCTTATATTCCAACAGCAAATATAGATATACTAATGTAAGTCATGTTCTCTCTGAAACTATATTTTTGTAACTGATCTTATCCATTTGGTATAACTCATGGTCTATCCAAGCAAACGCATGGGCTAATCATCATCCCGCTTAGCTAGTTTGCCTCATGAAAACTACAAAAGCAACAAGGAAGTCCTTCCTAAAGCCAACGGGTAATGAAAATAAATTCACAGTGTTACTATGAGAGGCTGTCCAATATATTAATAATGTATCTGAAAAATCTGGTGCCTTTAAATTCCTGAATGTTTTAATCTGCTTATGAAGTGCAGTTTTGTCCTCTATGAGGCATATACTAATAAGCACTCTGATTATTTGGAGTAACAGAGATAGAATGAAAATACTTCAGAGGAAAGATCTGAAGCTTATTTTCCTTCTCCTACATACTTCTTTAGGAAGCTCTTAGGTAACATGCTATGGTAGCTTTAAACTTTTATATTCTGTTATCAAAACATTTTCTTAAGTAGGGAGTTAACGCAATGACAAAATACTATTCCAGTCTCTTTAAGCTCAGGAAAATGGTTCTATTTTTTGAATCTGCAACAATAACTAAGTAAAGACTGCTGGTGTTGTCACCATGTCAGTATCTGAAATTTCAACAAGGGTGTCAACATCTCCTTAGGTGTCTGAAGTGTTAAATATTGAGGGCAAAGCTAATTATTCTTTTCTTCATAATATCTCCAATCCTTTCATTCTGCTCAAGATGAAGTCCAGATCAGCTTTTTTTCATCTTGACTTCTACAACATCCACCACCTTACTCTCACATCTTGACATGTTCTACTTTGTCTATTCTCAGTCCACTCACTTGTACACAACTAAATTAATTTATTGGCTGTGCCACCATGTCAGCAAGAGACTGCTCTCATTTTCAAACAACTCCTGATCCAAGGAGAAGTTTTATACTGAATGTGCTTTGTGGCTTATAGTACAGTATAGCCTGTGGTATGAATATGTGCCCTTCACTGATTTCCATGTCAATTCAAGCCAGCTGTCATGACTTATTAGTTCAATTCCCTTTTGAACTCTCACACTTTTTCTCATCCTCTAAAAATGGGATAAATTCACTACAAAAAGAGCAAAATGATTAATTCTATTCAAATTAATTTTTGATGTTACCTTTCTTCTGATAGCAAACAAGCCTGAATTACCATCTTCTGTGAGGGCCCCTGGGATGCTGGCATTTTGCCCCCATGCCAAAAGTGATGGCACATCCAGTGCATCCAGAGGCAGATGCAGGAGACACATTCAGTATGCACTAAAGGACATTTTCATACATGCATATAAGAATTACTCACACAAGCATTGGTCCATGTATGCAAATGTAACGCATGCAAATTATCCAAGACAGCCAGCGTGTCTTCACCAAGGTCACGTCTGACCAATCTTGTGGCCTTCTCTGATGGAGTGGCACCTATGGACAAAGGGAAGACATCTCATGTCATCTATCTGGACTTCTGCAAGGCCTTTGATATGCCGCCACCCCCCCCCCCCCCAACACACATCCTTATCTCTAAATTGGAGAGATGGATTTGAAAGATGAACTATTAGGAGGAAAAGGAATTGGTTGCAAAGTCACAGTCAGAGGGATATGGCCAATGGCTTCATGTTCAAGTGGAGGCCGGTAACAAGCTTTGTCTGCCAGGGGTCTGTCTTGGGGCCAGTACTCTTTAGCATCTTTGATAATGACACAAATGATGGGATTGAGTGCACCCTCAGCAAGTTTGCTGGTGACACTAAGCAGAGCAGTACGGTTGATACAGCAAAGGGAAGAGATGCCATCCAGAGGGACCTCAGTATACTCAAAAGGTTGTGAATCTAATGAAGTTCAACAAAGCAAAGTGCAAGGTTTTGCACTGGGTCACAGTAATCACAGTTACACATATAAAAATGGAAGAAGAACTCCTTGAGAGTAGCTCTGCTGAGAAGGACTTAGGCATTCCGGTGGATGAAAAACTGAACATGAGCCAGCAGTGTGCTCTTGCAGCTCAAAAGGCCAATGGCATTGTGGGCTCCATCAGAAGAGGGGTGGCCAGCAGGGACAGGGAGGTGACTGTCCCTCTCTACTCTGCCCTCATGAGGCTGGAAAAGGCTGCCCAGAGAGGTTATGGATGCCTTGTCCCTAGAAGTGTTTAAAACCCTGGGTAATATGACTTAGTACTTGATCTAGCAGCTGGCTACCTTACCTGTGGCAGGTGTGTTGGAACTTGATGGTCCTTGAGGTCCCAACCCAAGCCATTCTATTTTTATATAAAAGTGCTCATTCTCCAAATACATTATTTGCGCATAAGCTGAAACAGCGCTCAAATCCCTCATCCTCTTCACAGTTTTCAGCAAGTGCCACAGTACTAGAGCTGTTTACTGTACAAAATAGAAATATTTCACTTTTAAGTTCTTCTCCTCTACTCGGATCCATTTCTTCCCAGAATTCACTTATCGCATATTTTCATCTTGTGCTTTCTGGAGCAGGAAATATGTTTTGACTTCCAAACCTGAAACCTATTTGCCTGGAGACATTACAAAGTACCAAAAAACAGAATCTTAAGGTTTTGCTGTGCAACTGAGTAGACTTTATGCAACATAAATATGTAAATGTCTTTCTGACAGTGTTCATCAAATACATGTTGATGCACAGGATCACTGCTTTGTGAACCGACATTTAGTCTTTTTAATGAAAAAAGAACAAAAAAGTATATAACCTTATATTCTAACATTCCCTGCACTTTAAAATCATTCAAAAATGTAAAGAGGTTACTAGCTTGCTTTATGTCAACTGAACCAACTGGTATTGAATCTCATAAACTGAATAAGTCCACTTCTTCATTTTTTAAGATGTTCATTGATGACAGAGGATTGTAGTAACAGCAGAAATAAATAGAAAAAATATGACTACATCACAGTGCTGCTTCATATAATCATGATGGCAATTTTGGAAGTTTTCTTTATGACGACTTCTATTATTCATGAGTTGAATCATTTGGCAAGTAGAGCTGTATTTACCTTTTTAAAATATTTCACCAGACAAAAAAAAATAGTAAAAAAATAAATAAAAATAAAAGGCATTCTGAGCACAGAGTAAATAGATTCAATTAGCTGAAGAAAGGAAAAAAACTACTGCGCTAGTTTGGAGCAAATATCGAAGTATTATTGGTGATTTGCAATACAGTTTGATAGAGTGCAGTCAGGTTATGTTACATGAATATTCTGTGAACACTTTGAAACATACCCCCATCTTGCATCTTCATTTTGTTTGGTCTGAAGTAGGCACATGTCTGATCCTGTATTGACATAAGGAAGAGAGCATAAAGCACTGGTAAACTTGCCCCTACTGCTCTCTCGGAACAAAAGAGCTGAGAGTCTCAAGGCAACAGTAATAAGGAGCCATCTTCAGGGTATCACAAACATGCTATGACCAGTCTGCACCTCTCCCCTGCACAGCTAGCAAGGTATAAAGCACAGATCTCTTACTGATGTTAACTAAAGTCAAGGGTCCAGATCTTGAAAGAAATGCCAAGATAAACTTTCCTTTGACTTTCTATCATTCATCTACTTTCTGTCGTACAAGTGGAATTTTACTTTAAAGACAGGAAAAGAGCTCATGATACAGTTCATCAGTTATCGTACTGTATCAAGGCTGTACTCTAAAAATATTTTCAACTATTTCTGATGTTCTTGCCATTGAAAATGACTTCTGCAAAACATTTTAGCCATTATTACCCCTCAAATGACTGGGAAATAAAGAGTTAAAACCAGCTGGGCTATATTTGCCGAGTACACCTAATTGTAGGAGGGAAAGAGAAATGGCACGGAGGCACAGAGGCCACAGAAACTTCATCAAAGTAGTACTCTAAATGAAGATTGCACATTTAACAAAGACAAATGGCTGCATCCAGGTCATGTGAATAGAAAGCTCTGTTACCACAAAAACAAGCATGTTAGGCAAAGTGCTCTCCGACTGTAGAACTCACTTCAGATTCAAAGTGTGTAGGCATTATAAGAGCAGACAGACACATTATTAGCTGGACATAGAGCTGAATTTCATTTCACAAGCTAACAAGGGCATGTCGTTTAATACCACGTTACTGTGCTTTCTAATGCAGGTCCGCATCTATGTGATTTATGGAGTTACTATCATCAGAGAAACAAACAACTTTTTTTTTTTTTTTACTTAAAAGTAAAGAATTCATTTTGCCACCACAGGCCTGAAACAGGGATCTGTGCCAGCTACATCTCTCCAGCTTATCTTCAATTCCCACAGTTCTTCCTCTTTACAGTAAATATATATATATATATATATATATATATATATATATATACACACACAAGTTTTTGGCTTGGGGTGGGAACATCATTTTTCATTTTCATTAAGATCCTGTTTTCATGTAAAGACAGACTGTCTTTTAAATGCTCCAGCGTGAAATACTGTGGAAAGGTTAAAATCTGTTAATCAAGACCACTTGACTTTTTAAAAACATGTCTAGTTTTATTTAAAGCCATCTTCAGCTGTTTCTTTTGTATCTTGTGTGATTTACTAAATCTCACATCAATAAAACGCAGCATCCATTTCTATAGCCTGTCTTCTGTACTTTTCTTATTTTTGAAATGTTCCAGCTATTTTTGGTCAACACGTTTTAGTTTTTGACATATTTGATCACTGACTATTTTTCATTTTACTGGGATCACCTACCCTGTTTTTAAATATTTTAATTATGGCTCTTTTCCTGTCTTTAAAGTAAAATTCCACTTGTACGACAGAAAGTAGATGAATGATAGAAAGTCAAAGGAAAGTTTTTCCTGGCATTTCTTTCAAGATCTGAACCCATGACTTTAGTTAACTTCAGTAAGAGATCTGTGCTTTATACCTTGCTAACTATGTAGGGGAGAGATGCAGACTGGTAGCATAGCATGTCCATGATAGAACATCTTCAGTGACCCAAACCTTTAACCAAAAAGCAAGATGAAACCTCCTGCTGTTACCCCCATTCTGACCAATGGCCTCACCCAGAATTTCCTTCTCTGAGGTCTGTATTTTGGAGGGGAAAAAGGACTAACAAGTACAGACTACCAGGACTACTAATACTTTCGTCATACCGGTAGTTACACTCTTTAGGCCTTGAGTAATACCAGTTGATTTCAGGGGGATTAGTAGCACAAATAAAGCTGAATGCAAGCATAATGCAAATGGTTTGTAGAATCAGCGACTAATTCACACTAATTAAAATTTGACCCAGATCTGTGGTATCTAGGTCAAATAAAATAATTCCTATCTGAAGGCAATCCGTTGACTGACATGCGTAAGCCTGTAGTATAATGGCACTGACTCGTAACATGAATGTTTACATTCTCATGAACAGAGTTTGACTGAACCTCTTAGGTTGAACACGAACAGCCAAAAACACACATTATTTAACATATTTGTATTTAAGTAGAGTAAGTTCCAGGTGATACCTGCATGGAAATTCGAGAACAGAAGCCACAGCATACATACCTGGGGGATCTGGTTAGAACTACAGACAAAAACATTTGCATAACTTCAGCATGCTATGTATAGCCATGATTCAAGTCCAGAGTCAAACAAAGCTCTTGATAGGGAATCACTGCCTATCCAGACATAGAGAAACTGATCAAAAGCATCTCTTGCTCTTACTGAGCTCCAAATTCAGCAAAAGTCCTGCTTTGCTCAGAAACAAAATCTTCCCACTACTATGACAAGACATCTAAGTATCTCTATACTTAGAATATATAGAATTAGAATTACTTTTTTCCCAGCTTGCTACCTGCATGCATGCCCTTGTACTTCACAGCTGAATTTGTTTCTAGTGGAGTGGACTACAAAGAAAAACAGCTCAAAAATAGAAATGTTAATCAGTTCTGTGATACCTTTGTTTAACATATACTTATTTTTCCCGTAGTCAGATGGCAATCACTTTGGAAAGGAACATGTCAAAATTTCCAAACTCCCAGTATATACCTCTATAATATATATACATATATACACAACATGTACTCCTATTTTGAACTTTTGAACATGCCTGTTAAAAAACTGTGGTGCTTATTTTAAGTCAAATGAATACATTCCAGATAGCTAAAAAGATCACCACGTTACAAGGAAAACACAGACGTACTAATCTGCTATAAGCATCAGTTACTGTTACATGAACCCTTTCTTGAAGCCCCTTTTTCCTAGGTCACACTGCATGAAAAAACATCTTTGATGGGAAGCTAGACACAATCTGCCATGAGTGTTTCAGTCTTGTTTCATAGTTTTTTTTCCCCAACAAGGATTCTTCAGTACTTCCCCCTCCCCTGGTTACTTTCCACTTTGAGATTAAAGCAATGACAAGAGACTACTTCCTAATGGAAAACCAAGTTCTTATTCTCAGCTATCCAACCGGAATACTGTATGTCTGCAGATTAAAATACAGTGGGTTGGAAGGGCTGTTGCTGTTAATATCTATGATCAATTCAGCCTTCTTTTTCCATTTATAAATGATTTGTTAGAGGATCACAATTTCTCCAGATACATACATTACTAAACATCCCAATGAGTTCTCAGTCCAGAACTGATTTCAAGCAGCTTTCTTTCAGTATTTTCCTACTGCTGGTTTGTCATTCATCATCAAAATTGCATGAAATTGCTTTGTTTCATGGGATGGCAACAATTTAAATCAGAAGAAAATGAAAATTAATAGCAGAAACGATTCCTTGTATTCCCCACAGACATTAATATTTGGATTAATAACTCACAATAAAAAATGTATGAAACTTCATTATCCACCAAGAAGCTAAGGTTAATTGCAAATTCTGCTGCTGGTTCCCATTTTGTACAGACAGCTACTCCCTCTGGGCCTCATCTTTGGGGATTTTGGTTAGAATGTGCATACCATATGAAAGTGATATTGGCTAATAAGTAAATAGCAGTTTGGGAATTAGGACTCTCTTAATCCTTTCAACATGAAATCACTGTAGCTCTTTAATGCTCCCTTTGTACATATAAGACATTTTTAACAAATCATGAAAACAAACCAAAAATTGACAGTATATTTTGAAAAGCATTTTGTCCCTTAGATTGTAGCTACTCCAAAAATAGGAATACCATCCTTATGAGTGTATACAATATGTATCAGGAAAGTGGCCCTTGTGAAATACTTAAAAAGTCCCAGGACACTGCATAATTGAACAACAACAACATTACTACTTCCTTTACTCTCGCATTATTACAAGGTCGGTAATTAAACACTTAATTAGAAATTAAAAAAAATACCTGCATTCTTTTATGTAGGAGACTCCACTGTACATCTATCCTGGTATTGAGAAATATTTTTACAACAGACTGGTCTTACATCAGAAAGCTGCAATTCTCTTTAAAGTACATTTCTCTCTAAATGCAACATTTGCGAGCATCTTCTGGGCTGAATACTACGTGCCACATCTAACAAAACCCCAGTTATTTAGAAATTAAAATAATAGCGTCGCTAAATCCTTTGGCAAGTAGGTAAAGCACACATTGGTTAGATAGTTGCTTTCCAAGTGTGGCTGACAAATATTCCAATCGCTCCCACTTCCCACTTATCAGAGGAATGCATTACTCGACTCACGATTCCTGAACTCTCAGGATGGACTGTGAAAAATTAATATCTATAAAGAAGGTTGGATATTTTCAATTGCTTTTTACTGACATGATTTTGACTAGTTTTCCATCCATAAATAATACAAATATTATCATACTTGTTTATAGCGCATTCTTCCTTTCATTTGAGATCATATGAAATTTAGTCATGTATTTATGTACTCTGTTTTCTCATTTGGGTTTGCTTCCTGTTTTGTAGATCTTTGTGTACAAGAATCAGTTTCACATCATTTCAACAATGCAATGCAGAAGGCTTTGTGAGAAAGAGCAAGTAACATCCCCTGTACCACTCCCTACTGTGGAATCCTTCTAGTAGAATGTAGCTAAAACTTGTGCACACTCTTGAAAATGCTCATGGAGCCCATTCAGTAGCTCTTTCTTTAAAGCAGGGAAAATAATTAAAAAATAAAAATAAAACAACATGCATTGGCTTCTGAAGCTTTCCCTGCAGCCCTGAAGACATTCCAAGCATGCACCATTCTACCAAAATCTTAGCTACTTTTCTAAAAGCCAATCATTAGAGTAGAACTGTTTAAGATAGAGCAGGAATTAATACGTATCAAACTACAGCTTCAAAAATGTGAAAACTTATCATGTTCGAGGAAATACAAGGCCATTTCTTTTTGAGAAATACCACTAAGGAAACCAAGTTTCAAAATAGCTCTATAAACAGAGTGCTGTTATGTTGAGCTTTGAGTGAATTAGCTGACCAGGCTCCTGCTGAGAAACTGACCTCTATTTGCTCACTACAGGAAATTCCTGACCCTGATTGCACTTATTCACTCACCTCAACAACCACCGAGGTGTTGACACAGAGGCATGCTATTTAAAATCATTTCAGGAGCAATAAATGCATTTGAGATCCAGTTTCTACACCAGCATAATTTCAAATGTAAATTTTTATTAACTATACTCTCAGGAAACATTAAATGGCAATTCTATGTAGCTATAAAATAAAGCAGTGAAAATTATTCCAACACTGGCTGAAGAAAAAGGATACAGTGGAATTTGTCTGAACTTCAACCTACAGAAAGTAAGCCTAGTTCTTACATACAAACCTAATTCTATGCATCTGACTTGTGGCAACTAAACACAATAGACCTTTACTTGCTGACGAGGTAATCCTGCTCTGTGCCAATGTGCTACCTTGTCAGCCATATCAACTGTCCATTTTTTTCTCCATCCAGCTGACCTTCAGGAGTTGAGTCCTTTGGAGTCACTGCCAATTACTGATGTCAGTTTTTTTTAACACCTGCTCATGTACTCAAATAATATACTGTTTGCATTGTCCTCTGCTGACAGCAGCTATCCCCACAGCACAATTAATAGAGCAGAAATATGAAAGTGTTCAAGCTGGATGGGTCTTCTGGCAGTTTGATCTAGTTGAAGCCATCACTGACAGTGGCAAGAGGGTTGAAACCAGGTGATCTCTATAGTCCTTTTCAACGCAAGCTGTCATATGATTCTACAAGCAATATAAACTCAATGTTGTCCTCAGCCCAGCATATGACTGTAAACTGTATGAAAGGCATTTTAGACTGTTACATGAAATTATAAACTGCAGTGCCATTCTCACTCTACATGAGAGTGTACTTCTGGGTGCAAGAAACATTCCAAGAGCCCTCCTGCTTCACCTTGGAAATGAGCATAAGTATGGGCAACAGTCAGTTCTCTTCCCATTCCCTCAGACATCTACACCAAACACATGTCAGTCAGATTTACCAACCAATTCACTTCATCCTTCTGGCAATAGTACAGGTTTTTTGTGGAAATACCTCTGTCCACCTGAAGAATATATTCTTAGATATTTTGAATCACGTCAAAAGCACATATAGAATTAAAATAAAAAGTCTGATTTCCACCTGATATCTTACTGCTGTAACTGTCATGGTCTTAGTGTACTCAGACTACACACACAAGCTGGACAATGCTTACACAAAAAGTCATTTGTACCTCTCTGTAAACTTAGATTAGCGAAGTATGGAGATGAGCATATTGGACTAATATGACATATGAAAGAAGGGAGAAAGGAATGTTTTTTTCACTCAATAACCACATTATTCAATGTTAGATGACTTTAGAACCTTAATTTAACTTATTGTGGAACTTCTGAAAGACTTGCCATTACAAGGAATAACTGAGAAATAATAATAATAAAAAAAAAAACAAACAGTGCAATACGTACTGCTAACCAAGATGAAAATGAAAGGGAACAGACAGCAAATGATTCTTGAGTGTGACTACAAAGAGCACTATTTTCCTCTCATTAATCTGATGAAAAAGATTTAGTCAGTCTTTCAACTGACTAAAATGAGCATTAGGTCATACTCAGACTCCGTCTACTTGAGTACCAGTTCTGCCTCACAGAAAGGCAAAAACTTAGAGGGGATCTTACAGATTAGATATCTGCTCTTCCACAGAATAGAGAAACAAAAATAATTATAGACCAATGCTCACACACTAGGTGAAAGTAAAACTTAAACAAGTTTTTTAGGTTTTTTTCTTCTGAGTAAAAATTAATTACTACTTCTCTGACTCAGAGTTTTTAAAGCAATTAATACATCACATTGGAATTCCTCAACAACAATTTGGGGTGAAAAAAAATATATTTTTAGGCTTTTTTTAGACTCTTGGGAAGATTCTCTGTTTTTACCATATATGCTGGGACAGACAGACAGTAACTCTGTAATTGTAATCAGACCACTTGCAAAGCTGGCAAAATCCCTAAAGACCAACAAAAGTACTCTAAGCAGTCACCTGCTGACTCATTTCAGCTAACTGGGATTCTTTCATTTTAATCAGACATCGCCTTACTAACACCTTCAAAAGTATCACAAATGTTAGGAAAAAACAAACAAACAAACAAACAACAAAAAAACCCCACAACCAAGAAAAGTTTTTCTCCTTACTTATTTTCCCTTCCATGTAAAATTCAGATATTTATCATTTTAATAGTTCTGTATGATACGATGTTGGATATAAGTGGGCATCTCTGCTCACTTTCATTAGCTGGATTACTCATCCTTCTCATACTTCTGCAAAATTACTACTGATGTTTCACAATGCATTCACCATTTCTACAGGGGGCCTACTTCAATACAGCACCAGACATAACATGCTTGATATTTAAACTCTCGTTTTCACAGCTTCTTAGCATCTTTTCACACTCCTTGTTTTTCAGTCTTAATCACTGTAACATAACTTTACTAGTGTTGAAGGATCAAGGAAGAGGTCTCATTAACCACTCCTGTGGTTCTTTCTTTTTTCCCCTGAAGAAAGACACTCTAATTAAATACTTGTCTTAGATATTCTCAAGGCATTAGACTAGCCCAGACAGTCTGAGTGAAAATTAAACAGGGTGAGATCTGAGCAAAATGGCAACATCAGTCATTCCTGGCAGCCTATGCCAGATATACCTCTAGAGAGCTGATGTAAAGCTTTACTGGTCCCATCAGACATCTTCAGCATTACACACAAAATGCCTTCTACCTTTAAGTATGGTAATAGAAAAGTTCAAAGACATCTTTGTACTTCTGTAAGAACATCCTTGAACATTTATTTCTCTCAGGGAGGGCAATCCTTAAGGAAATTACAGCTAACACTTTTTAGTCCTTCATTACCCGAGTGTGGAAGTTGCTTGGTAGGAGATCATAGAACCACAAGGTTGTAATAGATTTCCAAGATCATCTAATACAACCATACACCCACCACCAATACTTCCCAACTTAATCATGCCCCTTACTACAACATCTGAACGTTTCTTGAATACCTCCATTGAGAGTGACTCCACCACTTCCCTGGGCAGCCTGTGCCAGCACCAGACCAGTCTTTCAGAGAAGAAATTCCAATCAGAGAATATCCAACCTGAACATCCCATGGCACAACTAGAGGCCATTTCCCCTCATTTCATGACTCATTTCATGTGTTATGTGGGAGAGGAGGCTGACCTGCATCTCACCACAATCTTCCTTCAGGGAACTGTATAGAACGATAAGGTCACGCCTGAGCCTCCTCTTCACACTAAACAATTTCAGTTCCCTCACCTGATCCCCATAACACTTGGGCTCCAGACCCCTTACAGCCTCATTGCCCTTTTCTGGACATCTCCCAGAAACTCAGTGTCTCAACACTGTAGTGAGGGACCCAACACTGAATGCAGTAGTCAACGTGCAGCCTTATTAGAACTGTGTACAGAGGGATGATCGCTTCCCTGCTCTCACTGGAAACACTATTTCTTCTTATACAAGCTAGGATATCACTGGCCTTCTTTGATTCCTGGGCATATTGATCATCAACCAACACCCCCAGGCCCATTTCTTTCACCCAGTCTCACAGCAATTCTGCCCCAAGTTCCTCACTAGCAAGGAAGTCACACAACTATTTTTAGTTTGACCTCAGGCCCATTTCAGGATTTGAACAGATCAATAGCTTTGCATGAAGGGAAGGAAGGATAAAGTCCTGACTGCACATACAGCCAGAGGTTAACACTGTTACTCGTCTATAGCACAGCAGTTTCAGTCAAATAATTAATATCAAATAAGCTGAAAGATGGATAAGTTTCACTACATTCTCCTTCTCCATATAGTACAAAACGTTTCTCCTTCTGAAAGTTAAAGACAGAATACTTGTGACACTGAGTAATTATGTGGAAATATGAATCAGGGAATACAGATATCCATTGCAGGACTTTTTTCCCCCCTAGATTAAAATGGAAGATAGCAAAATTGTCAAAGATGCATTTTCTATCCACATGGAACACATTTCTCTTGGGTGAAACCAAAAGGAACACCTCAGGTATCAGCAGTATTGGCTCTGTTACTGTTGTTTTAAGTGGTTTAGTGCAACAGCTCTCTGACAATGACCTGCACCCTTAAAGCTTGCATAAGAGAAGTAAATATGCTGATAAGCTGTCATTATTTACCAATGAAAAAACAGACCACATAAAAGAGTGGCAAGAAAAATAGAAAGAGCAGAAAGAGGATAGAACAGGGAAATTAGAATCTTAATTTTCAACAAAACGACTGTCAAGACCCATCTAAAATTGACAGAAATATTTACTGTGTCCTAGCAGGAGTCTTTCTGTTAGTCATGACTTTTTGATAGATAGTAAATACTGTAAATCTTGCTAAGAGTCAGGTTCACAGTAATTATATTTCTTAACTTTCTCTGAATAAATATCAAGACCCATATGTTCTCCCTCTTGGGAAAATCAAGGCATGTTTTTTAGCAGAACAGTCAGTGCGGTTGACTGTACCACCAAACAAATATTTTCAGAAGTGAGGTAGGAGGTGAAAATTTGGGATTACAGTTGCAGTAGATACACAAAAGGTAAAGAGTCAGAGAAATCTGAATGTGTTGAGTCCTGGATTTGCTGCTTTTGTAGGTTTTTTGTTAATTTGACTTTCAATCAAAGTGATGTTTTAAGATTTGATTGAGAGTTTGAATTACTGGCCCTTTTCCCCACAGCTTCTGTAGTAGACAGTCTTTAAAAGCCAGTTTGATTGTAAATCTACAGTGGTGTGCAAGCTGCGAAGTGATTTTCACAGTATGCAAAATCTAATGTGCAGATTCATAAAACAAATCAGTCCCATGAAGTATCACTGGCATCATCTAGATCAAGTGATCTAGGAGCTATCAATTTCCAAAACACCTACAGATTTCACAATCACTTGTATATTATGCATATATATGTCCACATGTACATTATGTACATATATATATAGTACTGCATAAGTAATCATTCAGAATGAAGTCCTTTAACTTTTTACTGTGCAATGTAATAGTTTGCTTCTTCTCATCTACCAAATGCAATCAAAAATCCCCTTTTTAATATTTTATTTTAAAGCATGAATGCAAAGAGATAAGCATGAGAGATGCTGTACGGACCCTCCAGTCAATTAAGCAAGCAGTTCGTTTGAATACCTTCTTTTTATAACTTTTATCCTTAGATAACCTTGCCAGAAGACAAGAGAAATGTTTGCATGAATTACTGTGAAATTGCTTTACATTCCAGTGGAGTTTTCATGTACTGGTGGTGCCCCTGTTACTGTAACATGGCATAAGCAATTCAGAACAGATCCTTCTTGTTTTTTGGTTACCCTACTGCTCTTATTTACACTTTTGTCTATCTAGCACATATTTCTCAACACAGTTCATAGTAAAAACTTATGATGGCTAGTTGCACAAGAACCAGCACTAAAAAGCCATCACTTCTTTATATTTGTTTTATTTAACATGTATTGTTTGGATACTTCAGGTATTGAAAACAAGTCTTCAGTGAAGGCAGATTTTTTTTCACTGTCATTTCCAAAGACTGGTAGGCAGATACTGTATATCTGCGTATCACTGGACAATGAGCATTGATACATTCATTCTACATGGGGCCCCAAGGGATGCATTTCCCTGAGTCACAAAACATTGAAATAAAGTGACTGCAGGCCTTCAAGGCTTTACAGAAGTAACTCTCATTGGTCTCTTGTTTGCACTTGACAATGTCCTTTTGGATGTCACCGCTTACAACTTGAAATCTAGGTACTTTACCCTGTAATAAGAAACAGACACACCTTTAATTTACACACAAATGCCTGAACTATCGTTCCTCACCAAAGTCCGACCTCAACAAGATCTGCTTGTGCTGTATATGCTCATAAGACTGTTTCCACTTTCTGAATACTCACATTTCTGAATCTTCTGTTCTGTCACGTCTTTGGAAAAGTTTACAGAACAGTAGAACCTTTCCATTAGAAGAACACTTCTTAGTCAACAGCGTACAGCACTACCGAATCTTCTGCTGAGGCAGCATACTGAGCCACTCGGTCTTTGCCAATCCCAAATTCTACCTGTAATTGTGGGCAAAAAAGATGTTTTAAAGAGACCTTTTTTTGTGTGTGTATGTATTTACTAAAGTGTAAAACAACCAGCATTAAGACAAGGAAAGGTGAACAGAATAAAGACAAGGCTGTCAAGAATATATATATGGAGGCTGAATATCTTTAGGGTGAAAGTCAGGGACAGGAAAACACCCCTAAGGGAATTCTAATCAGTCTTTGCTTCTATCCTGTGGGCTTTTTGTTTTTTTCCTGGTAAAATATTAGACATAACCTTGTTTGTTTGTTTTTCGAATTCCTCCTAGCTCCCAGCTATTGCTTGTCCCACTTATCATTAAGATAATTGTGGAGAGTGGAAATCAGAAGCATGCCTCCTTGAGTTTGTTAAGCCACTAGCATGAGTGGCACTGCTGCAATATTAACACTACAATTTACAATAGTAACCCCTCATGCTGCAGGTACTTCGTTGTAGCCTAAAACCCAACAGAAATTACACAAAGGAAAAGATGTATCGCACAGTTTGCAGGCAGCATGCTTGCTGAAATACATCTATTTATCTTCAATTTAAAAAGAAACAAAAGAGGAAATATCCAAACATACTGTGAGACAAAGAAGAAATGAATTAAATGAAATATTACTTTTCATTCTTATACATTCTTAGCTCTGTACACATAAGAAACCTCCCTTGCTTAACTGTGAATTTATTTATTATGAGGGGACAGTGCTCCCTGATAAAGAATCTTAATTGTTTTCTAAATGCCATAAGTTGATATTAGACACTGAAAGAGCTGTATCACACAAGAAGAGCAGTAAATAAAGATCACTGTAAGAAGCTTATTCCTGTTTTCTTCCCTTATATTCTCAAACAAGTCCATGAACAGGGTGCTTGCACTTGCCTGTTATTTAGTCAGTCTATGGTAACAACACTGCAACCAGCTCCGTGAATTCCTGTTTGATCTGCAGTGGGACAGCACAGCATCAATAAAAAAGAGAAGGCTCAGCCTCCTCAAAAATTTACCTACAAAGTACATAAAAGAAAAAAAATCTGCAGATGTTACTGTAGTGCGTTGTTAGTCAGGTAGGATAGAAGTTGAATAAGGAAATATCTATAATAAACAACGTTCAAACAAACCTAATTGCCCACTGTTGCTCTCTGCAGATAAAGATATTTTGTACTGCTCATTGCTCATTCTCATTGCATTCTTCCAGAGCTAAGATTTATATATACATAGCCACAGTGAGGGTATGCATGCTTATCTATCTCAAATGTCCCTTGAAGTGATCAGGTTTTGAAACTCTCCTTGAAAGTTACAATCAGACCAAATAACAATAAGGAAATAATAATAATGGAGACACAGATGGAGCACAGCACAGAGCTGGAAGTTCTCCCTTCCAGGAGCTAAGGAACACTTGGTTCAATGCGGAAAGACATGGTTTAAACTCATCTCTAACAAAGTCATGGTTCCATTTAATGTCCTGAAAGAAAAACAGTGGCTATATCCATTAGGATTTTCATACTGTCATCAGTGCGTGGTATTTTCTGTGGCACAGGAAAGGAGGAAGAAACAGCAAATAGAATGGGACTGTTAACATAAAACAAAAACAGAATAATTCACTGAATTTGTAGTAAAAACAACTGCTGATTACCACCTTGATTTGACTCTGAGTATCAGGCTTCTGTCCTCTGATCCACACTCAGGAGACTGGGAAGAAGTTTTAAGAATAAACAGGGCTCTAAGTGAAATGAGCATGTGGAACCAATCTGAATACATTTGCAGACATAAATGTAGGTGGTTACTAACCAGTGCACACACATGGTCCACATATACAGATGTGTGCACTGCATGTAATGACTTTCTGCTCCAAAGATTTTCTGCAACTATGACCACAATTTCTCTTCCACCCCTTTAGATACACAGATTGCAGTTAATCGTACAGACAAGTTTCTTCAAAAAGTCTTTAAAAGACCAATTAGCTTTCACTGAAAATCAAAGCAAAAGGCAGCACAATTTTCCCTACATGCTTTGTATTAACAGTAGGCACAAAATGATGAAAAAGAGCTTCAAGTTGGCCATCTCATTCACTGGAAAACACTAGGCATCTCAACCATTTTTCCTACCACAAATATTTCAGGACATGCATTAATTATCACCCCAAATAGTTTTCACTCTTTACCTCTTCCTTTTGCAATGTCTTATCAGTTTATCAAACATGTCCACTACAGATGGTCTTACCTATCAATACCCTGCAAAAGTCACGAGGTGGAACGCTTTCTAATTAATTATAAAAGACAAAAACACTTCACAGACTTATATCTACATAGTTTTTCAAGCTTTGTCTCTTGTATTAGAGGGAAAATACTCATAGCCAGAAAGAGCACTGCCAAGGTCACATCTCAGCAAGTCCCACAAGCTGGCTATAGATAGATAGAGTTTATATACTGAAATATTGATCGAATACCCTGCTTCTAACAAGGATACAAAGCCTGTGTATTCCTCAGAGCATCTAAAGTTGTGCTTCTGGGTTTACTCAGAATAAACTTAAGTCTCAAAAAGGCTGGCCACCTTGGGTTGTGCATCTCAGACTCAACATAAGCTGGTGATGTCAAGCACATTAGGGAATCTGGATGCAGAGAAGGATTCCTCTGCAAACTGAACTAAATGCCTGTGTCTGTGTTTCCACAAAACACCTGAGGCTAAGTAACATTATGGTTCTGCTTTATTTCTTTCTATACAGCTTTGGAATATCTCACACACATCATGCTTCCTAGAATAGTCATTATTTCATCAAATTTCAATAGAAACAAATTGCTTTTGCATTATTGAACTTAGCATACAAACAAGTGGGCAAGTATAGCTCTCAAATGATACATGCTTATTTTGAAACCCATGTATTTCTAGAGAACCTCAGATCTACTCAAATAATACCTTTTGTTTCCTCTTATTTAAATGCAAGTTCTCTCTCCTCAAAGTATCTAGAGTACATTATTCTTTATTTCCAAGTGCTGAATGCACAAGACTGCACCTTCAACCAGCTGAAGCCCAGCTAACGGCAAAACCAGATAATATGTCTTTCCTAAGTGGATTTCTCTTAAAGTTGTTAAAATCTATTTCTGCCTTGCCAAGCAAGACCTCACAGAATATTCAAGTATTTGTTTCTGCAGAGACTTTTTGATTCCTAATAAGAAACTGCAGTACTTTCAGAAAAGCAGGTATGCAAATTGTGTTTCACACCACATATTGCAAGCCTAATTCACCTAATGAATGGACTTTGAGTAACTAAAGGACTGCTATTCTTGTTATCTTTTAATTTAAAATTAACTTAGCAAAGGCTATTTACAAATGGGTGAATCAGCTGCTTTAGAATCATAGAATCATAGAATTACTCAGGTTGGAAAAGACCTTGAAGATCATCAAGTCCAACCGCAGCCTAACCAGTAGCCTATCTCTTAAAAAACAACCACAAAACAATACCACAACAACAAACCTCTGCTAAATCATATCCCTGAGTACCACATCCAAACGGCTCTTAAACACATCCAGGGATGGCGATTCAACCACCTCCTTGGGGAGCCCATTCCAGTACCTAACCACCCTTTCTGTAAAGAAGTTCTTTCTAATATCCAGCCTAAACTTGCCCTGGTGCAACTTGAGGCCATTTCCCCTCGTCCTGTCACATGTAACTAGTGAGAAGAGACCTGCCCCACTCTCGCTGTAAGAACCTTTCAGGTACTGGAAGAGAGCAATAAGGTTTGTTTCTGACATGCCAAATGTATAACATCTAAACAAAACCTATATCAATTAAAATGAAGATCACACTTCCTTTCATGTTTGATGTAATTGAAAAAGCTGAACCTGAAGTTCATTATTGGCATCACTTTAAATAGTGTTTTAAAGTGACTGAAATTACTGATTTCTGTCTATACGAAATTTCTAAGCATTTTGTGGAACAAACAGAATTTGAGAACTTCCATACATTTCCTGTAAATCAGTGGGAAAAAAAATAATCAGGCTTTTCAAAGAAAGTAGGACCAGATTTCTGGCTTCAGCAGAATCATGCCTACCTAACAAAGGAAAAGTTAGAAGGACAAGCAAATTTTCTCCTGCTCTTAATTTCTTATCTTAGAGAAGTATTAGATGGCCTAATAGGTCCGTCTGCACCCCTTAACTTGTACAAAGTCCAGGATCTTACAAAAGAAGAATCTAGCATAAACTGTAAATGAATCCAGATTGGTATTGGAAAATGATAGAATTATGCATATGTTTACCTCTGGAAGAAAATGGTAATACTAAGAAAGTAATATCAAGAAAGCAAATTGCTTGTATGTTGACTTTAGAGAATATATTCTGTAAGTTTGGAGACTTATTAAAATCCGTTAGCACTAAGACAGTACTACTTTCAGCAGTCATGGAGTTTAGCTTGGAAATAACAAGCAATGTGTCAGTAGAACAGCAGAGGGAAACAGTGAGACAGTTCTAAGCATTAAAACACTAATACTTGGTAGTAACAGAAGTTTCATCAGCTATAGGAACTGATAAGTTTAAACACACCAAATTAAAACGATGAATGACTGAAAGCTTCAGTGAACAGGCTGACAGCCAGAAAGGAAAGTTTGCAATTGAGAACTACCATTTACTAGAATATAGAAATCTTCAGCTTACAGTATGTATTTGCCTGATTTTCTTCCTGACCCAACATCACAGTTTTAGGAATGTGTGTGACCTTTCTTTGAGTGAATATCGTCTAGACCACTTAGCTTTCTAGAGCTCATAAATTACAGTTAAAAATAAATTTCAAAGCCATGTGATTCACTTCAATTCTCAAACTAGAAAAATTACACTAGACATTCCCTAAAGAGCAGCCAGAGCTAGTTAGCTGAAGTTTATTTCAATTTCAGCTACTCCATAACCATCTGTACTGAGTACTATCCATCTAAACAAATAAGTTCTTTTCTCACAGTCACGTATATGAGAAACAATTGAACATACAAAACATGGCAAGAGGCCTTCTATACTAGAATTTTCTACAGACTCATACAATGGCTTCTGTTGGAGGAGACCACACATACCATCTAGTTCAAACTCCCTGCCACTGACAGGATTGCCAACCACTAGGTCAGGCTCCACAGGACCCGGTCTTCAATGCCTTGAGAGATGGGACATTCACAATTTCTCTGGGCAACCTGATCTAACACCTCACTGTTCTCTGAGTTCAAGATTTCTTCCTGACATCTCAACTAAATCTCCCCTCTTTTAGTTTAAACACATTACCTCCTGACCTATCACTCTGCACTATGTCAACTGTACTACTCACCTTGGTGTCATTGCAGACTTGCAGATGGTACCCTCCATCCCAGCGTCTATGTTGTTGATAAATACATTGGAGAGCATTGGTCCCAAAATGGACCCCAAGAGGACACCACTCATGGCCGGCCTGCAGCATCACCTGGACATAGAGCCATTAACAATGACCCTCTGGTTATAACCATTCAACTAATTATTTATCGACTGAATAGTCCAGCCTTCAAATCTCTCTCCAATTTAGAGATAATAATGTGGTGCTGGATCATATATATACATATTTTATAACTGACATAGAAAACTTTTAAGGTGTAGAAGGTAGTGAAATATCCTCAAATGTGAAAATATGAAGGGCTGAATTGTTTATGCCTGGGTTAGTATGCATATATATATATACACACACACACACACACACACACACATATATATATTTGGGTACATAAATATACATTTGTGCATATTCATGCTCGTATGCATGTGCATACAAAAGAAGGTATATGTGTCACTATGAAAAAAAGATGCTGACAAATCCAAGGAAAGTGATAACAATACATAGATAGGAAAAAGAGAAGATAAATCATTGTTTTCCAGTAAACTAGTCAGAACTAAATATAAATACAGTAATTATTACCAATCCATTTATGAAATTGATGAATCTCTTACAAATTAGAGAAAACTGTACTTCACTGGTGATTTTATAATTCCCAAGTCTGTTCCCTGGCTACCTATAGTGAAGGTCTTATTAGCCAGAAAGTTTTGACCAGCCATCCTTGATTTCTGTATTCCAAATGCCACTGTCAATTCAGCATTGATTTCAGTACTGATACCATTCTCAGTTCAGTTAATTCTGTTACATTCTGCTCTATCCTGTTTTTCTGCAGCTAAGTTCCAATGACTGGGAATGTAGCAACTATTTGTTGTACAATACATTTCTAACTATACCATAAAGGTGCTGTAGACAGAAATTTAGGATGGTATTCTGGTTAACTTTATTCTCTGTTTGACATAGCAGACTTTTCCTATTGCATCCCAAGTTCTGTAAATCAACCTCAATTAACAAAATTTATCCTAAACACTACAGAATGCCCAGCCTTGGAGAACTGAACTTAGCAAATGCTGTGTGTGTTTATACATGTGTGTATGTGTTACATTCCAACTAAAAGCATGAATAATCCAGTACAATTAAATATGCCAAGATGGAGTATAGTGAGCAATTTCTATTTCAAATGTTACCCACATAAATTCATACATGGCATATTAATTGTACAAATTCTTCTCTTTCAGTATTTGAAACATTTCTCTAGACTTCATGACCCAAAACTGTCTTCCTAAATTTAGCTGGAAGAACTGCAGAAGCAAATGATAATGTACGTGTCACAATATTAAACACAAGCAGCCTTTTAAATGCAAATTTTTGGTTGCAATGCAAACACTAAAATAAATATATAAATAAATAAAATACATGTGAAAACAATCATGCAGTGATGGATTCTTTATCAATCAGAATATGCCATGTGATTTTTCTACACTGAAAGTCCTGAGTGCAATTAGAGGAGACTCGTGGGCACAAGATAATTGCGAGCAGAACTGACAACTTGTGCTGACCTCTAGAAATCGTGCTGCTGTTGAACAGTCAAGCAGTTATAGTTTCTAAAATGCTCCTTAAAAAAACTGTATAAGAAACAACAACAACAACAAAAACCAACAGCATCACCCATGGACGATTAAAGGGTTACAACGTTTAATTATTTTATTACTCCCTTTGAATTTTTTTTTACACGTTAAAAAATAAATTAAAAAAAAAAATATATATATATATATATTACGAAAAGGTGTTCAAATCTCCAGCATTTAATCCACTAAGATACTTAACCATTTAAAGGTATGTTCACTGATCAGAAGTGATGGCATTACCACAGGAAAAAATGCCAACATCTGCCAGTAGAGGACTGCTAACTGACTGTGTGTATGCTCTTTTCCTGCTCACTTAAAAAGAAAATCTTTCTGACCTGGTGGAAAGTTTTTATACAGCAGTGGAGCATTTTGTATGATGACAGATCAAACCACCATGCTGGAGTTAGGATGTGTTAATTATGACTGAAAGAGATCGAAAAAGACCCTGAAACAATTCATAAAGTCCATTTTAGAATTAAGTTTCATCAAAAGGTTGGCAAAAATTAATAGTGCTCAAAAATTCCTGAGGGGAAAGGGGGAATATCTTTACATGAGAAGGACAGCTCAATCATACCAAACTGGGAGGACACCAACATCAAGAGGACAGCACCTAGGAAACCAGAAGCAGAAGAATTTTCTTAGCAATCTTCCTGTCAGCACTCATTCTATGTGTGTTCAGAGTTGAGAAACAAGCTCCCTTCATCCCACAAATACTGTAGTCTTCTTAAGAGACAGAGGAAAAAGAATTCAATGGATCTACCTCAGGTTGGCTAAATTCTTGGCAGATTAACTAAGTACCCTTCAGGAAAAATAAGCATAATTTAACATCAAGATGCTGGGAGGAAGAGAGGGTGGAGTAAAGACTGGTAGAATTTTGTTGCTGGAAAGATGGATTTGTATGCAGTCAAAACTTCTGCAGAATATAACTGCATGTTTGTATTGGTATTTAAAGACACAGCTTCACTGAAGCACACTGAAAGTTCACAGCACAATCTGGCCTTGGGCAGGACACTTTGGAGACTGATACCCAGGAATGTGCTCATCTATGGTCAGTTTTCAATTCTAGCTGTGAACATAGCCTAGTATAACTGCTTTGAAACGCTGAGTGAAAAATCACACGCTCATAAGTAGACACATCAAGACTTTCTGGAGTGAGGAGGACTAAGATCATTACCAAATTAAAAGAAAATACCTACGATCTAACTTTTTTTTAAATGGATTTAAAGTGCCTGTTGATCACGTTAGGTAATTCAGTTCAAAACTGTGAATTCTGGAGACTCCGTTCATGTGCTTTCTAGCCTCTAGAATTTGAATTTGAAGCAAGTAACACCTGAACTTTAAGTTTTCCCACTTTTATCAAGCTCTCAGTCTGGACCATTAAAATTCCCAAGGCACCTTGAGAAGGCCAAATGGCAACGACTTTTTCTGCAGTGAAAATGGTACTTTGAGAATCACAGAGTATTCACTGAGCTGTCCCACCTGCACGACTCACCACAGTAGGGCTTCTCAGAGCTTATCTATGAAAATCAGGTTCCAAAGGTGAAAAGGGAAGAAAAAAGCCAGCTTTACACCAAAGCATAAGATGCCAGAGTATTCAGTAGATTCTGAATAAAACCTTGGATAATAACCCAAAATATTTCAAAACAGCCCATGCTCTTTGCTTGACATGCAGATAAGATATTTAACAATATTCTGCCCACATAAACATTGGGAAAATATGAATATATTGTCTTGTTGGGCTGGTTGGTTTTTTTTTGCTTTTCCTGTCTACTTGCAAGTAAACCTTGCTATTATTTTGCATTTTTATTGCTGAAAAGGTACTGTTTTGAAACACCAAAATAAAGAACACATTTATCAGCATCTTGAATTTACATACGCTTATGTGAGTCTTCTCATCTCAGCACTCTGTAGGGAGTCTACTGCTAAATTGTAAATGTGTCTGTTCAATTAAGTTTTAAAGAATGCCTTTGCATAGAGAAATAAATAAATGAAAGGAGGATGTCCCCATCTGGTCTAACTGCCTTTGTGATGGTGGCTAATAGCAGATGACTTGGAAGCACACACTGAATTTCCTGATAATCTAAAATCACTACACCACTAGGTTTTCAAAACGAGGCAGCTACTGAGTTCATTCCATGTAAACTCAAAAAGAACTGGGACTACTTAATTCAGTAACATTTTCAATGTATTACACTGTTTTTGTTCTCATTCCTGTGCTTACACATGCACACACACAAAAGAATTTGGGAATTTAAAAAGCTGTCCCTGACTTATCTCCTTTCTGAAATGCAATTATATTCCTTGCTTTAACCTACTTATCATTTGCTAGACATCTCCCTCATCTACCATATTTTGCTTCTGAACTTGGGTAATCAATGCAAACACTGCAGGCATGTGAGAAATCGCTGAATAACAAATGACTAACAGTCTGGTCTGACAGAAATATTCTTCTCAAACAATATTGCGTGCTTTCATTGAAAATACTGATTGAATACTTATGCGTGCCATCTATCTCAAGCGGGTTGTAAGAAGAAGAGCGAACTCGAAGTATACTAACAGTAATTAACAGTTGCTTGGTTTGTTGGGTTGGGTTTTTTTTGCCTACCTCAGTATGTTTAGCTGGTGACTTCTTTGAGCTATGCAATATGATCCTTTCCTTCAAAAGTTTTAGTAAACTGTTACCAAAGGACAAATTCACATTACTCTTAAGTATAAAGCTAAAGTCAAAGGAGGCATATAGCACAGATAGATAGGGAAATAATGCCAAACATGAATCTCAGCATCAACACACAATGGTTGCCAGAAACGCTTTTAAACCACCTCCTAGACAAAATACATCCCCACACAAGATCTATAGTCTGCAGCTGACCTATAAAGCAGATGCTCCCCGTGCATATTAAAAAATAGAGAGTTCTATGGTTTCATTGTAATAACTTGAAGGTTATATGATAATATTAAGGAACAAGAGGTAACAACTAACATAAGAACAACACAGAGCCACACAGCTTAACATAGATTTGAATGGAAATTCCAATCTACTAATTCAGCAAAGATTTTAATATTCAGAAACCAAGGTTTGTATTCTATTGTTACATGCATTGCAAGAACATGTAACAATAGATGTTTTGTTTTTGTTTTTGTTTTTTTAGCATTTGATTAAGAAAAAATTAGTTTTATCAAATGAAACAAAGGAGCAGTTAGGAAATCTAGTTTGAAAGAAATTGCTTACATACACTGCATTTCTGACTGAGATTTGAACTTTTGTAGTAGAATAAATACAAATAAAACTGCACTGAAAGTATCTGCCAGATGAATTTCTGGACTGCAAATGACATGCTACATAAACACCTACTAATAAGACACCAAAAATGTCCACAGAACTTCAGCTGGAGAGCATAAAGAATTCTTTCCTTTAGAGAAGGGACAGTGAGTTAATATGATTCAAAAAGGTAAAAAGGTAACATTAACAATATTATTAGAACTCATAACAGTTAGGAAGATAAGAAAATGGTATTAACATTAAGGAGGCCAAAGCTCACCTTAAATCAAATCAGCTCCTCTCACTCTGGAACTCTCAGAAAGAGATACTCAAAGAAATTTCCAGAACATCTGGCATCATACTTATGCTGCTGGCATAGAGCTCTTCCCAAAACATGGTAGTAATGGGTATCTTTCTTTGAGCTCACCAGTTCTCTTTTTAGAAGCCTGTCTTTAGCAGCAGTCTTACAACAGTGCAAAGATTGAACTTTCACATGGACCAAAACTCAGCAGAGAAGAGTAGGAAAATAGTAAGACTGATGGGGGTGAACTGGAGGGAAAGTATTTCTAGTTCATTAGCCCATCATCAGCCTAGGTCCCTTGAATTTAACTGAACCATAAAAACAGCAGAACTCCATAAGCCAAAGCTTAGCTAACCATGTTGACTTAGTAGCCAAACCATAAAATCTTATTACTTTGGTTTTCTAACAGGCAGACAGCACTCTCATGGCTTCAAAAAAAGCAAGAGACATTACAGGTTTTACAGGCTACACAGCTCTTATATATTTCAGCAAACAATATTGACATCAATGTCTTAAAAGGTCACACTGGCTAAGAAAGAAACAATGAATTAAGAATACCTCTGCAGAAAATAAAAACCACGGGATGTTTGTAGCAAAGGAACAAGAAAAAAAGAAATCCTGCTGGTAGCACTGAAACTGGGCCATCTGGAGTTGAGTGCTGCGTCGCCCTCCCAACCACTTGCTTGAGGCTTATAAACATCATAATCATAAAAGCATGCTTCTAGAGGGAATAGAAATTGCCCCAGGTAACCATGCCAATGTTAAACCATGATGATTTAGACCTCTGAAGTAAATAGGCCACAGCTATTACAAGCTGAAGAAATTAGGATAAGATAAGGTAATACTGGCAAGGTAAAGTCTTTAACAATTTGTAAATGAAGAACAGTGAAGGCACTCCTGTGGAGATTTTCAAGGACATAGAAAGAAATTTGCAACCTGTACAAAACTCTGCCTCTCTCTGTTCATGCTTTAGCAGGCAACATATTGCAGGACAGCCAGCAATATGGTATTTTTCATTCCTTAGCCTCGAGAGGATTTTCACTACTGGCCTTTTTTTTTTTTTTTTTTCCCCCTAAAATTAAGCCTCCATGAAGTAGTTTCTTGCTGCAAACAGCAAAAATAATCTTAGAGAATTCTAAGGATGGCAAACCAGAAGAAGAGTTCCAATTTCAGTCAAGGCAAGTGGTTAAGGTAAAATCCCTTATGGAGTAGTACATTCTGACAGCTTCTCTCCAAATCTCATCCCAGGTCTGATCTGCTGTTCACTAATTACCTGTCTTGTTGCTCAGCTCCAAATGTTGCTTTTCTCAAAATCTCAGTTTGCTGCTTCTCTTTCCTGCTGTTTTATTCTCTGTGTTCAGAGTGAGCAGGATGGTTTTGCACTCGGTAAGAAGGCAAGTAAGACTCAGGTAAGTCACTAGAAAAGAATCCAACAGTAAAAAATGTGAAATACTAGCAAAAAAAGAAGAAGAAAAAAAGCAAGGATAAAGTAGTGCCTACTTAAGCTGTCTTTCTAACCCTATTCCCTCTTTTAAACTACAATGATCTACAAATAGAAACCTCGCTATTTTTTATTTAGAAGTGAGTTCCCCAAGCCAGTAGCACTAAGAGAAAAGCTACTTCTTACATTCAACACACAGCCCAGTTAATTGGTAGAACTCAGTCATCCTCAAGGACAAACTTGCTTCTGATGCATTAGCTGAGTTTTGAGATTCCATTTGACACATCTGTGTATCAACAACTATGACTGCAAATACAGAAATAACCCAACAAGTCACTAGTGGAACATCTTCTGTGTAGAAATTTTATCTGTTTTAATTTACAACAGTGGAAAAAAGAAGGAAAAAAATATCCCTGTGATGGAAAAGCATACTTTCTCAGTAGTGCCATCTTTGTAAAAGAATGTACATGCCCTTGTTTCTGTAACAACTTTAGGAGACAAAATCCTCTATTTTATGTACATATATGTATCTATCTATCTATCTATCTATCTATCTATCTATATATATATATATATATATATATAGGGTCCATTTCACCTATACTTCATCCTGTTTTATAATGATGTATCACCCTTGATATTTTTCTGGAAACAGACTAAGGTTGAGATTAATTGGGACCATTATAGGCAAATACAGTAGATTATTTTATCTATTAACCTAATTACAGAAGAACCTTTTAGAAGGTCCACAGCAGCCTAAGCCTTCTCATCACTACTTATTACCAGAATAAACGGTCAATTTATCATCCGTAATACCATCCGAACAGTTTGATATTTATCCTTTATACCCTGAAGAAGATCTGAACAGATAACACAATCTTGTCAGAGAAACAAAACTGTAGAGAAAAATCTTACAGGAGAAACATGAATCTCTTCTACAAAACATGATGGTATGATGAAAAAAATAAAGTGAGAGTTTGACATTTTAATACCAAACTAAAACACTGCAGTGTATCCAGATAATGGTATCCTGCCAGAGTAACATAGTACATCACCTGCAATACAGGAAACTCCAGCTCAGTTATTGCTCTACCTAAACAAAAGTCAGACCATGACATCCCAAATATGTATTCATACACAGTCTCAGAAACACCTTCCTGCACTCAAGAAGATTTATTTGACCTCTATCTCTACAGCCTGAAAAAAAAATCCTGTGCGTTCTTTCAGCCATGAAGATGATTTCCCATTTTGTCAGATCCTTCTCCTAATTAAATTTCTAAATTCTGTTTTCTAAGTAAGCCACTCCAGATGTTCTACTTTGCCCATTTTTGGCACAGATAGACGTCACAGTTCTGGTTGTTCAGGCAATCCAAATTTATTTCAGATAGCATTTCCTAACTAGACAACATGACTGCAGAGAAAAGTCATATAAAAAGTGACTTTACATGAAGAAAATGATAGAAATACCTTCTAGCAGAAAAGAGTAATAAGATGTGCAATTATATAGACAAAGCACGCTTAGTGATGACCTTTCTATATACATATATTGCTCTGAAAGCAGGGCCTGCTATTTATTTCCACGGAAAATACTATAGATAAAAAGAGCATAATAAGGCTATTTGATAGAAAAAAAATCTCAGCTACAAACCACTGTTTTTCAGCATTTTCCACACTATTAACTAGGCATTTTCACCACTGATGAACAAGAGCCCGCATGCCACATTCATATAAATCTGCACCAGTGCAGATGAGCCACTGTTTCTGCTACCACTGCTGAAACACATCACTTACCCCTCACTGTGCTCACATCCAGTGCTTGGCCTTCATCAACATTTACCAAGCATCCGTGAATGTCAACGGCTGCAATTTTTGACTCATGGAGGAATTCAATGACACATCTTTGCTTCATCCACACTTCCTTGTCAGATGTCCTTCTGTCGGAGTGCCCCTCTGCTGTCATCCGTGATACAATGTAATGCTGTTGGGAAGGTTCAGCCTCCACAGTCATACCACCAATATCTGCCTCTGATGTTGTGAACCAATAAAATAAAATAGGAGGCATTACATTTGGAGCAGCACTCATAGAATGGCGTGATAGCCATTTAGTCTCATCAGCCTTGAAATTCAGAAAACAAATAAATGTCAAATACTAAAAAGAAATGTTCAAAATACCTGCATCCATAAAGCCATGTATTGCAGTTGGATCAGCCAACATAATCCCGTCAGCTTTGGTACTTTTTATGGCTTAATTTACAAAATCTGGGCAAAATAGAATGCATTTAGAAACGTAGTTCAGTTATATCTTGTTAACTCTACAAACACTGATTTTATTAGTATTATTCTTAGCACACCTTCTATCACTACAAATGCTTAAGAACTGAAGGCAGTTATGAAGATGAATGTTAGAAAAAAACTGGAGAGCGTGGATTACTTACTTTGCAGGTGAGTTTTTCCCTAAACTACCTCACTTCTCAGTTCTATTGCATGCTAGATTGTTTTGAAGTTGGCATCCCACTAATGCTGGAGGTCTGTTTGTAACTAACTTCTAAAATGATCTAATCTCTTTTTCTGTTACATCTTGACTTTCACTTCCTCCCCCCTTGTTTTTGGTTTTGTTCTTGGTTGGTTTTTCTTTGTTTTTTTAATTAATGCAGGGATATATTTATGCATCCTACTAGATGGCAAAGAAAACAAATCACTTGAACTTTACAGACAACTAGATCCTGGTTTCCAGACTGAATGTCGCACTTAGGTAACTGTACTGTTTTCAAGATCTGAATTAATTTTGGGCTTAGAGATAATTCTACATTCTGATGCTCTACTGCATAATGTTTGACATCATATCAGAAAAAAATAATTAAAAAAAGATTACTGATATAGCTACATTAGCAATGATCTGAAGTTTATGGCACACAATATGAAACACAAGCATCTAGGAACAGAAAACATTTGCTGAGAAGACTTCAGCGTTGCAATGTCTGCTGCCTCACTTCTTTCGTTCTATCTTAGGGCCTCAATTTCCTCACATAGAATTTTAAATCAAAAGTAAATGCACAGAAGGCAATGGGACAATATTATAGTAAAGCCTATCCAAGTGGAGAGAGAATTCAAGATCCTCAATCTAACCTTTACAGCACCATAAGCATTTCTTTTTATATCTCAGAGAAAAAATAGCAGAGGTCATTAGGGATTTGGCCCTGTTCTAATAAGAAATGAACTCTAGCACATAAATACAGTGAGAAAAAAGAGAGTTAATATATTTTCTTCTCCTTCAAAAAAAAAAAAAACAAACAAAAAAAACAAAAAAAAAAAACAAAAAAACTTCAGAAAACGTATTTTACATTAAGTCTACATATTAATTTTTACATAAGTACAACGGGCAAAGAATAGATATGTTTTAATGTTGAATTTGATTAAAATTTTTAAGACAGTGGTAGGAAAACGTTTCCTGCTAATTCCACAACATTGGCTGTTTTCATCTACTTAAGCCAAATAAAGCACGCAGAATGCATGTGAAGACCACAAATGGCACTGAAATGTCTCCCCAACACATTTTGTCCATGCTACCATTTCTTCCCAGCAGTTGTCCACTAAAGAAGGCAGCCTATGCATCCACAGCTGCTTTTAGTGTTCTATGTGGTAAGAAGACACATTTTGAGGTTGGTTGGAAAAATCCCATGTTGAAGATTAAAATAATCAATCTGACTCCAGAACATTCACATGCTTTGCACCAGACGTAGTGCTACAGAAGCTATGCAGTTAGTCTGTTCACAAACTTAACTCGGGTTCTCAGAGAGGCAGAGTAGCTCCCCAGCTATGCATGACAGCCTTCACTCATACTTGCACAATGCCTTTAAAATAGTCAGGCTGGCATATCTGAGTTCTATACTGTAACACAAGAAAAAGAAGTACCTTCAAACTTGGCTTCCAAGAAGAAAAAGGCAACCTGCAACTCTAGAGTAGCCACACGATAACAAGTAGCTTGAAATATTCTCCCATATTTGAAATAAAAAGATATAATTCTGTTTGCAGAGTCCAGTATAGGCCTATATAGTTCAAAGCACTTCTCTTTTATGTTGATGGAAATGAAATCAGGATCTGTTCTGAGATATTCACTGATTGCTATTAAAAAAAAAAAAAGAAGTACCTACATAGAACACTGGAGTCAGAAAGGAAACGGGATACCAAAGGAACATGCAGCCTTGTGGCCTTACGCTGGGGAGTTTGAACTGTTAGACCTCACTTTCTGATTGATATGGTCTATTGCAAGAATGTGCACTTAAAAATAAATGACGAAACTTAGTAAAGCTGCACAGGTTCACTCTGTATGTGTTAAAGCCATAAAAACACCACTAGAATGTATTGTTTAATATTCCAAGAAGCTTTTCCAATGCAATACTGTTTGATTGACTAGTATAGCAGAAAAGCACACAGACAGCCTGAGGAGAACAGGCTGGGAGTGGCATGTGCATGATTACACCATCAATTTCTTCCAGTTATTTTCCCTCTGGGTTTATTGCAGTTGTTTGTTATTTGTAAATGAATGGCAATATATTCCATCATTTAAAATTAAATCTGGTGAATGTTAGCACTCAGTCTAGAAGATGAATTGCAATGGTTGGAGCTGCAGTCTAAGAAAAATAACCTTACTGGTCTGAAACTATCCTGTAAAAAACAAACAAAAAAAAAAGAACAAAAAAGAACAGAGACGTCACTTGCGAATAGTGCTCTTGTGGAATCAGTCATAAAGAGAACAGGAGGAAGAGTAAAGCACAGTTACAAGTGTTTTTGTTTCAATGAATTGAAATTGAGCCTTAGTGGTTCTTCCCCAGTGCTGAAAGTGAAAAGTGGAAGTGAATTTCAGCCTACGTTAATGCTGTTCAAACAAAAGACTAACGTAACCTTATGGCTTCTTCACTCTTGTGTACATTTTTTCTTTACCCACCGAAAACAATAAAGAACAGTATTAGCTTTGTGTCCAGTTAAAAAACGATTAATTAAGAACATACAATGAGCATTTCTTTTTCTCCTAAGCTCCTAATTTACAGTGTGGTAACCATTCTGCACTAATTTCATCCACTGACAAATATTACATTAAACCATGATCTTAACAGCTGATCCACCTTACTGCTTTGAATCACCTTGCAGCGTACTTTGTCTCTGATATTCTCATCATCTCACGGTCCTTAGTACTGAAAAAATTTGAGATACACTGAGTTTGCAGTCTAAGACCCAGTACTTTACTGTTCTGATAAGCACTTCCATTTTGCCAGATGTTTATAAGATTTCTTTAGGTCCTCTGGAGCACATGGACACGATGAGGTATAAACTTAACAAAAATACATATTTACTGCCAGAAAAAAAAAGTCTATATACCTTTATACACTAATAAAACCTACAAGAGTTTACAGACTATGAATATAAATTGCAAATACAGTGAATATAGTGAATTTAGTTGAAGTGGCTCAGAGGCGTGAAAGGAGTTCACAGTTCTGTTTCTCTTACTGCCCTTCATCCTTCTCTTGCTTCTACAAATGACATTACTCTCTTGGAGATTTTACCATTCACTTGGAATGTTGAGGCATTTATCTATCCAAACCATTTTGACAACAATCCTCCTGTATCACCTTCTATGCCATTGATCTCTGTTTATACATACCACAACTTACAAACTCGCCAAGCAGGCAGATAACACATAAGGTTAATACCTTTAGCACAACTGTGATGCATTCACTCTGACAGTGGCAATGCTGAAGAGACTTTAACAGAAACTGAATCAGATGCTTTGGATAGCAAGATCTATATTAAATGTATAATTCCTACTGTTTCCTCTATAGTCTTTCATATGTGTATTTCTTAAAGCTAAAGAGAAGGTTATCGATTTAGAACTGAAAAACTAGATTTTATGTGCTCATATATCTTCTCAGATCAATTATTTGGAATTCAGAGTCACATAATAAATAAAACCTACCTCTCCCAAACAAATGGAATTTGTTATTTATACTTTCAAGCCACAGTCATTAATTCTCAGTGCGAATGAAGCATAGATTAGAGTGAAAAAACATTCAGCATATGTTTTGTGCAATAATTTTTGCCCTAAGATGAAGCAGACCTACATTTGTGCAATTTCTCACCTGCTCTTGGGTTGCTTCATCTCTACCATCTGTGGAGAAGAAAGCTGCTTTATCAACAGATATTGAGCTTCATTCTCAGGAAAAAAGAAAAATTCAATGAATGGTTTTATGAATAGGCTGTCTGAATTATTCATTACACAAGCATTTACTTTTGCCTGGTTAAACACACAAAAAGAATGCTCATTTACAATCATATGTTCTAGTTCTCTCCAAAATGAAAATTCATTCTGAGAAATAACGGCCAAATTAGTTAATTTTCATATGTACTAATACTCGTTCATTCCACAGTATCAGCTCTAGCTCATGCACTTCCTTTTAAAAAGCATTATTTCACAGAAGAATTAATTACTGAAAGATTAATTCCTTTTTCAAATGATCTGCATTGTTTTCCTAAGCTTTTCAAAAAATATGACAGCAACTTCCATTTTAAAACAAAGGATTTTAGAAAAGGTTTTGTTTTGTTTTTTAATTTGATGCATCTGAACAAACCGGTCAATCCAATTTACATTCCCTAAAGGGAAAAAAAAACAACCTTCATACTGTGGACAAAAGAATTCTCAAAAATATTTTCCAAACAAGCAAATGCCTACTTTAAATTTGAAGTTCACATTGAAAATTTCAGTCCAAATGAAGGAAACTCAGAAACTTCTTATGAAGAGAGTTTGTTTGGAGAAGAGGCCAACCTCAAATGAAAACCAAATGAAGGGCTCTCTCTCAACAGGCTTACCAGTTTCTTCTGCTGTGTAACAACAAGGCATAAATTTAGATGGGATATGAGTTTACTCAAGAAATGCCACAGATATCAATAGCTAATTTTATGCACCTTAAATGATCCACAGAAATGTACCAAATAATGCATTTAATAATAATGACATTATTTATCTTATTGGATGTTATGGGAGAAGAAGCAGGCAAACAGGTAGTGAGAATCAGATTGCTCCACAGGAAACACTTGAAGCAGAAGAAAGAAGCATGATGAATGTAACAGTAATTACATAATAAATCTCTAAAAAAAGAAAGAAAGAATAAATACCTCTGGAGAAGAAAATAGTTTCATTTCAATTGAAAGGATACAAACACATCCAAAGCTTCAAAAATGTTTTGGATGAATTTATTTTTTTTTATTTGGTGATTAAAAATCAATTTCTACCACTCTAAATAGAAAATAAAACTGGATAGATAAGTATTTCTCTCAAAATAAGTCAAGGTAGATGGCTACCTTCGAATTTTTCACAATTCTAAGTGACAATACCTAAAAACCAGTACCTAAGTGCACACACACAGCAAACTAACTGCTGGAAATAAGCACAGTCTGCAAAACCTCCAGTCTGCCTGAAGTCAATATATCAAGCACCCTACTAACTACCCTACTCAGGCATACCTGTACATTAATGAGAACACTAGACTGATAAGCTGAATTAGAACCTCTATAAGAAGTTTCATCTTCAAAGCAGACTGCCCACCATTACAGGCAATCGTAATTATTAACAATGATGATGCTGTATGCAGTGGGAAGGGGCAGAGTAATGTAAGGAGAGCAAAGGTGGCTTATATACTGTAGAACAAATAGAAATATATTAACCAAAAATTCAAGTCATATGGGAGTGTAAAGCTGCCAAATTAAAATTAGCATTAACATACAACAGCAGGCAAAGGCAGACCCTCCAAACATTTAAGTCTGTAAATATAGCAGTGAATAAAAGTTCACTTCAGCCAGCTATTTCTTCTTACTCAGAAACTTCTCTGAACATCCCCCCCCAAAAGCTGCTATGCACAATCTGTCATATGAAAAGCAGTAGAATAGTAGACATAACAGAAAGCTTAATTTTTTAATACAGTAAAAAAAGTAAAGAGTTATTAGAAAATGCTGACACAAGCTAGATAGAGGTGGGAGGATGAGAAAGAGTATTAACAAAGAGATTTAACACAAGATGGCCTAAATTTCCTTACTGCTCAATTTTATGACTGCCTTTTTCATTCAACTATAGCCATTTTAATTTGATAAGTCTCATATAAACAAGTTTTTTCATCCAGCAGATATCACTGAGAGAAAAAGGAACTTCACAAGTACGAGTGACTGAAGCGAGCCTACGTTGCTGCTTCTGACCTTAGTGCTAATTGGCATCAAGTTTAAAAAGAAACCCAAAAACACAGAAGTCCAGCATGAAAACCAAGATGTACTGCTAAGAGACTTCAGCTGAAAAAGATTCCTGGGAAGCTGCCATGAGGAGAATGGTAACGGGAGAATTGGTGTGTTGTTTTTTTTTATAACAGAAAACTTTTTAAAAGCTCATCTGAGTGTGAAGGAAGATTGGGAAATTTGGAAGAAGGCCCACTTGGCTCAGCAAGGAGCTTCTCGATAAAAACACTAGAACATAAATAGAAACAGTTAGAAATGGGTAAGGAGCAAAATTAGAGTATAAATGAATTGTTTGGGTACTTAGGAAGAAAACATCAAGAAGGCTAAAACTCAGCTGGAGCTAAACGTGTCAACAGATACTAGAAGTAGCAAGAAGGGAGTCTACAGGTATGCCAGCTACAAAAGGAAGCTGAAGAAAATGAAGGTGTGTTGCTGGATGAAGGAGACCAGAATGACCACAAATGAGGCAGGATAGTTTCTAATAGACAAATTTTCTGCTTTCAAGAAAGCTGAGATTCAACCTACACCTCCAGAGGAATTAGCATGTGAAAAGACAACAAGTTAGAGGCTCCCTAAAGAATTTGCTTGCATTCAGATCTATGAGACTGAATGGGATTTCAGTAAGGACACTGAAAGGGTTGGCTGAAAAATCTTTCTTGTTTTATTGACACTAACATTTCTGCCAGGTTCTCAAAAATTGAGAAAACAATCTATAGCTTGTGTAATGATATTAACAACATGGACAGAAACTGGAGAACAAGATTCCCAACCTCCTTTCCAGTAATTATTGCAAAAGATTGGCTTAGAAAAAGAGATGTAGCCCTCAGATAAACAGTAAGATAGTCTGGAAATAGGATAGCTTGTGTGAAGGTAGCAGCTGTAGTAATGATGTGCAGATCAGATGCAGTAGATGACTCATTTCTCTGGCCTTCTATGGTGTCTAGTGTGCATAGTTAATTCATTCTCCAGCACCCGCCTGCTAAAAATGTCTCTTTTAGTGTGCCCTCCAGGAACAGAGAAAATTTAGGATATTTCTCACTAATTTCTGTGGCTTTAAGTCACAGAAATGTTACTTTTTTGATAGGAGAAAAAACAAAGAACCTTACCGAAAGAAATAGTTATATCAGTACAGAAGGGTAGCAATTCAGACTTGTTACTCTCCTCCCAGTAAATCTGGACAACATGTGGGAACAACCATTCATCACGCGAAACTTTTGTTTTATGTTCATAAAAAATATTTTGGGTTTAAAACAATGGGTTTATGCAACAAGGTTTTGTTAGCTGAAGCGTTACAGAGGTGGCCAATGTGAGCAGAGTCCAGCTGCTCCATGTCAGACCAGAGCCAGCTTTAGCTGGCTCCAATGGGACCTGCTGCTGGCCAGAGTGGAGGCACAACCAATGCTAAGTGTGCCCTGGGAGAACAGATTTAAGAAAGCGAAAATCTGTTGTGAAACAGCAGCTGGGAGAGAGGGGAGAGAAATGGAAGAGAAACAGCCCTGCAGACTGCAAGGTCAGCACAGGAGGAGTTCCAGATGGAGCAGCAGTGGAAGGAGGCTGTGACCCATGAAGAGCCCCTGCAAGAGCAGGACCGAGGATGGAGCTGCAGCCCATGGAGTGGAGCCTGAGATGAAACAGGGAGCCTGGGGAAGCTGCTGCCTGTGGGACCCAGCTTCCTGGAGGATGGGCCCTGTGGTATGGAGCCATGTTGGAGCAGGACGTGAAGAGCTGCAGCCTATGGGAATACCATGAAGGATCATTTTGGGAAGGATTGCATTGCACAGGAGGGACCATATGTGAAGCCAGGGTAGAGAGGGACCACAAAGGAGTAGAAGAGATGAAATATGGGCTGATCATATCCACAGCTCCCTGTTCCACTGCACCACTTCTAGGGGGAGGAGTCAGAAGAAGATGGATGGGGAGTGAAGGAAATTTTAGTTTGCTTTTAGTTTCTCACTGCTCTAGTCTATTAGTTATAGGCAATAAATTACATTAGTCTCCCTACACCAAGTCTGTTTTGCTCATGACAGTAATTGGTGAGCAATCTCCCTGTCCTTATCTCAGCCCTTGAGCCTTTTTCCATCATATTTTCTCCCTTTCTTCCTTAGAGGAGGGGGAGCAAGAGAGAAGTTGCAGCAGTTCTGCTCTCCATCAGGGTGAAAGCACCACATAATCACATGTTAAAAATTAAGTTAATAGTAATTACTTTCACCTTCCCTTATAAATAAAAGTCTGATTATGAACAGGTAAGACTTTATAGAATCTTTCTGACAGCAAAGCAATCTGTGAGCAATCACACCCACTTGACTGTGTCAGTGTGTAATACAAGACATATTGAGTTTTCGTAAAATAAACACTTGCAAAATGTACACTGCATATTATTTATGCATTTGTTCTCTGAAACACACTGTAATGCTAAATGTAGCAGCGTGAACATATGAGCTAGCCTTCCTACAGCCAGATTCAGCTGCCTTTAGGGAATACTGCATCTGGATCTCTCATAAAGTACTGCAAATGACCAAGAGCAGTAAGCTTTCTACCCTAAAAACAGATCATCTCCTGCTTTGTTTCAGGAATTACCATTATGCTATGACAGACTTCAGAGATGTCTCCACAACTGCTGGCAAGCAATCATTGACGTCTCCCCTCAAACTGTATAAAGAACTGTATAAAGAACAATACAGCTGCAAGTTGAGGTGAGCATGATTCACTAACTCCCTAAATATCAGCTGCTTCATTTTCTCTTGGAAAAAATAAGTGCATCTTCTTGAGTGAGAGTGTTAAGAAGCCTGGACTGAATGAAATAAGTATATCACCAAGAGAAATGAATCTTGCAGTATAACCTGGGCAGGAATGAAATGAAATTGCTAAATGAGGATTGCTTGCTATCAGTGAAATAGTTTCATTCTGACTGCAGATGAGGAATCATTTCTTGGGGACAAAAAAGGTGATGCTTCATGCCAATAATATCATTCCCACTATAGCTACAATGCCCAATGACATTTACTTAGCTGGATATCCACTCGGGCTAGAGATAGGATCCTTATAGCACTAGAGAGCTCCAGAAGGTATGTAGATAAGGTGGGATCACACGCTTTTTCAGAGTACCCTGTTCTCCCCTTTAACTATACAAAGAATAAAGCAATGAAATACAGTTAGATATCTAACTAAGATGGATAACATTTAGAGTTATTGTCATCCACCCTTAATGACAGCACTTTTCATAACATAAAGAATAAATAAAAATGTTACCATTTCAAAAGTAAAGGGAGGGTGGGTAGCGTACAGAATGCACAGAACCATTCTCAACAGAAGGTCTATTTACACTGAATATTATAGCCATTGCGGCTTATTTTAAGACAGCACACACAAAAGGATATCAAATCCACCTAGCTCTGTTCTACTCAACAGAATTTCTGATGAATTTTAAAAACTTCTTACTAAACAAGGAAGGAAAGATTTGTCCTGTAAATCATCTTGTTACACTTCTCTGCACACCTACCCCCAACTCTTTTCCATTGAAGAGATACAGGTTTCCAGTATCATTGAGATACTGGTTCCAAAGATGCTGGTTGTTTGTAATCTTAAGCAATTTAATGGAGCTTAAAACCAGAAACCATCAGATTTAGAAGCATTTTTTCCTCAAACTGATCCATGCACCTTAGAAAACAGGGAAAGAGTAGAATCCTTTTACAGAAATGAACAAAACTGAACACAGACTGTTGGTCTTCTGAATAAACACTGAGGCCTCAAAAATACAATCTCTTCCTTTGGTGACTCCACAGAGATACTACTTGGGCTACTTAAAACATATTCATATATCAAAGGCTATGTATTAGCACTAGAATTAGATCAAGACAAAAAAAAAAAAAAAAAAAAAAAAAAGGAATAAAAAACTACATGTTAAGATGTTGTCAAGAATGTAAAAACCAAAGAGAGGATAATACAATATCTTGAGGATCACATCAGAGTTAAAGAAATGGAGAGTAAGAATCAAGATTTGTTGTTTCACATATAAGATGGAAGAATTAATGGAGCACCTTGAAGTATTCAAGGACATGGATAAATATACCACAATTACATAGATACAAGAAACACTGATGTCAACAACTCTGTATTAATTATGGGCAAAGAAAATCTAAGCAAGATCATGCAACAGGTTCAAAAACACCTCTTGGCAGATACTAGAAAAGATTCAGGAAGAAGTAATAACAGAAGAAAATTAAGGCAACCTCTTCCTCTCCAGCAGTCTTCATTTCTGTCCTCCAAAGCCTATGTACTATATTACCACAAACACTTAAAGCATGATCTTAGGAACCACATACTACTTATTCTTGAATCTTCAAGGAGGGTCACACTAAAATTCATCCAAGAATTACACTGATAATTAGAAGTGATACATATTCACCAAGAAAGACACTGGAGAGAAGAGCAAGGGCATAAAGATGGAATACTAGAGCAGAGCAGTACTAGTAACATATATGCTGTACATTTCTTACTCAATTCTCTAGAGAAATAACTGTTTTCATTATTATCTTAGTCTTACCTGTCTGTCCTTGAATTGACTGGAAAACATTCATTCCAAAAATATCACATGGAGATGAGATATTATTTATGAAATGTAGCAGTCCCAATTTATATTAAATTGTTCTCTCCTTACAGTACTTTGAGAACAATGAACTGATCAGCATCTGGTCTACATTCTATATCAAAAGCTTTGATTTTTTGGTTGCTATTTCAATCTATTCTTTTTTTAGAACACTTATATATATATTTATATTATTATATATATTGTTATTTGCACTTCAGGTGATTGCAACAATGTCTACATCTTCACTCAGCATTTTTTCTGATCAGCTTAAGAAAAGCCACCTATGATAACACAGCTATTATTGTTATATCATGCAGCATAGGCAAATAATAATAATAATAATAATAATAATAAAAGAAAAGAAAAAGAAAAAAGAAAGCGTAACCCTTCCCTTACAGTAGCTATTAACTCACATCCCACTGCCAGCTGCCCCAGTATTTATCTAATGGTGCTGTAATAGATGCAGCCTGGTGTCCTCCAGGTGCTGTGAGCAGACTGACATACCTCATTCATCACAGAGTAGCCACACATCTCTCACTCCTGCTGCAGGTTGCTGAAACCACCCACTAAGTCTACTATTAACATATTAGATCACTGAAATTCCACCCTTTGTTCCTACTCTCAGGGTGGCAGCACTAATATGTTGCTTCAAGTGTATCATTCGAACGTGAGCTTGGGATTGATTCTACCTCACAAAGCATTCAAAACACGTTTCTGGGCAGCTTGAAAGAATGACATATCAAAGTTGTGATTAGACAGTTACTGCAATGCATTCCATTTCATGTAGCCTTTAAAAAGCAATAATTAAAAAATGTTCTATGATTGATCTAGCCTTTTAGTCGGCACTGTCAGGAAGCTGATATGAAATTTAATGAATGGGAACAAATTGTGAAAAAAAAATAATTCTGTTATGATGGCTCATCTGAGATTAAAAAATAAGTGTATGCAGTACGTGCAAATTCTGCTAACAACTGTCTCTTGAATGTGTCCAGAGGAGCTACACCAAAGGTTAAGTAACACTGTCATTTTCACACCTGTATTTTCATAGTGTATCTCATCTTCCAGCAAATATAATCCAGGCTTTGGAATGAAAATCTTCTCAGATTTTCTTGTAAATGCAATTAATGAAGGATATGTAGACTACACGTTTGACCCTCTTGCAGACATTATTAATTCCAGGCAGGAGACCACAGCATGCTTTCTTGGATAGTGTAATTGCCAAGCAAATCCTTATATTTGTTCCATGGTTTTGACAATTAATTTAGCAGAATTTTTTGTTGATTTTTGTTTGTTGCCGGTTCTTTTCAGATCGTTCTTACAAACCCTCAGAGAAAAGCTTGATTTTGACTCAAAAACTCTACATTTTTATTCTGTATCTTTAGGAGAAGAATATCAAACTATATGATTTTGCTCATTGTGTTTTAACTTATCTGTAGGACAAGACAGGCAAGTAAAACAAGCAAATTAAATAACAAAAATGCTCACTTTACCATTTTGGGGCACTGTATCATGTTAAAATATCTTGTGTCATTTCGCTAAAGACAAACAAAATAATGATTAAAAAAAAAATAGGAGTAGGTAACGAATCTGTATCCACACACAGAGAGCAATTCCCCCACTGCAGTCTAAAGAAATCCTGAATTCAGTAACACTGTTTAAAAGGAATTTTACATTGGTTTGACACAGCCAACACATCCTAGATCAGAAAGAGTAAAAGCAAGATGACATCATCTTCTCTGAGCTATTTTAAGGCTATTATTACAACTAGACTTTAGAAATGGCCTCTAGACAAAAACTTAGTCTGCAGACCTAGAATTATTTTCAGTTTTTCCTAAAAAAAAAAAAAAAAAAAAAAAAAAAAAAGCATTCTTCAATGTCTGTAATGGTAAATTTTCTCCTTGAATAAGTTTCCATGACAGTATGAAATGCTGCCAAATATAACAACCATGTCAAGGATGTACCGAAAACAATCATGCAAGGGGGAAATCTCCTTGAAAACTGACTATGCTTCACTGTCTGAACAGGTTGCTGTGAAAGAAGACCTAGTATCACTTGCAGTTCAGAGACCTCCTAAGAACATAGAAATAAAAGGTTACCTCTTTTTAGTCTTGATCTCATTTTTGTTTGCTTTTCAAGAAGACACTTGTACATTGAGTCATGGAAAATAGCATGCGATGTGAGATCTCATTGATGTGACTGAGAATTTTTAATATTTGACTTTTGCAGAATTATGGACTTCTGTAGATATAGCAATTAAACAGGATTAACAGTGTGAATACGGTGCAAAACAAGCATCTGCACTGTTTCTACAAATGACTGATGAATTTTAAATTGGGATTTCTAATTCAGTACAGAGTATTATTACCAAGAACAGTAAACATCAGCAAGACATACTTCTAGAACTCCTAGGTGTACAGTAAAACAATAATAATGAACAACCAGCAAGTACAACCAAAGCAAGTTGTTATGAGAGACCAAGCTCTTTTCTCATCAGGTAGCCATGAAAATGCATTTGAAACAGAACATCTCAATAGGGCATGAAAACTGAAAGTAACTGACGATAAGCATCAGCAACATCCATGTAAAAAACAAATATGAATATATTTCCAAAGCTGGGAAGCATACCAGCTTTGATTTGCTCAGAAAGAAAAGTATATCCAAAATGACTCACACTAACAAAGTAGCAAGAGATACGTGAGGAAAGGATAGTCCTGCTATATTTCAGAACTGCAGATTCCATTGCTCTGCACGTCACTTTTAAAGTCACTTCTATGCTTGGCTTGACATTCAAGAATTGGTTTAAGTATATTCTCCCAGTACAAAAATAGAATCCTATTTGCTATCTCACAGAGGTCTCATGAATGTGCTAAATAGGTCTAACTTAGGATTTGCCTAGCTGGATGGGTGCAGACAGATGTATGTGCATTCTGCCCTGACCAAAATGTGCCAGAACATGAGCCAGCTCCAATACAAAAACAACAGAGCCACATTATCAAGGCTCTGATCTGGAATTAATATATCTATCTCTCAACATGGACTAAAGTTGAAATAAACCTTCTGATTATTTCATATCTAAATATGATCTGTACCGGCAAACAAAGTAGAAAAGCATACTGAAGAAACATTTCATTAACTGGCGAAAGGGTCAATTTAACTGTAGATCTTTTAAAAAAATCCAAAATGGCAGCTATCATATTTTCTCTTAATAAAAAGGTTAGGATCTGTACCAGTTTCTTTTGCAAGCAGGTATTCCTGTAATGGGATTCGTAAAGCACCACCACTAGAACAGAGAGGCTTATAAGGCATCATAAGTCATATGGCTTGGCTATGTCTTGCAAGCTCTTCAAGACAATGTAAATGTAGGATGAGCTAAATTTGGCTTAAGTTCATGTTTCTGTTCATTGAAGAACAGCTTCTCAGACCAGAATTTCAATAGAACCAATTGGTTCCATAGGGCAACCAACTCTTCTTCAATGAAGAAAAGTGCCTAAAGCTCCTGATCCTGTCCTTAAAAGCAAATGGGAAACCCCCATGGAGAAAAGACTGATTTTTCAGGAACAGTAACTGCAGTGCTTGCTAATTTTAACAGAAGTGACAGGGCTTATAAAATCCCTTTTTCCAACATTTGCCATATGATCTGAAAATCTTCAAGCATTCTCTTGAGGATTCTACTTCTGTGCTAAAAACAGTTAATTTCAGCAACGTTTCACTCTGATACATGTATTTCTTCTGTTTTCCAGAGGGATAAAGAATCTTCTCAGTTGCTGCAACAGTTTCAAATGAGATGTATCTGAGCCTCTGTGGTACCTCAATGGTAGAAAAAAAAAAATCAATTCTCATTTCTAGAATGCTTCAGAAAATACAGAAAAAATAAAGAGAAGGAATAACTGGTTCTAACATAGGCTGATGCTTTTTCAGCAAAATGAAACAAACTTTTCAACACTCAACAAGGAAACAAATGTGAAAGGAACTAAAAAGACCAAGAGGTATCCTTTTCTACCTAGAAAGAGTATTCAGTATTCACACTAGCATTGTCATCATATTACGTACCTCCAATTTTCTGTTTTGAATGTCATTATTTCAGAAATTACATCAACCTCTTCCTAACATGCTAATTACTTGTACCTTATTTTACATTATTTTGCATGCTGTTCTTGAACATACACACATACAACTGGCAGAAGATTATAGCCCTGTGCAATAAATAATAGCAAGAAGTTAGGCTGTCAAAATAAAATAAAATAAAATAAAATAAAATAAAATAAAATTTGACAATTATGAAAGCATAGGAAAAAAAAATACAAACCAAGCAGTGCTTATACTATAAAGGCAGTATCATCACATCATCTTAATGCCATCTTGCTTTTCCAGTTGGGAGTGTGGAGGGTGTTAATCTTGGGGGAATTAAGAAAAGAAAGCCTAGGAGACAATTGAGGGGAAAACACAGGAAGAAAAAAGTGAGAAAAATAAGGAAGACAACCAAAGATAAGACTGGGCCAAATATGACTTTGCTGGACTACTATTTGACTTCCATTCTGCATGGAAGAGAAAGCATCATAGATGCTTTTTTGTTTTGTAAATCCAATTGTTGCAACAAGACTTCAGCGATTGTTAAAAGAAAGTAGGAGCTCAGAAATAGCTCAGAATAGTTCAGAAATATCATTTCTTCAATAAAAGAGTGACTGATCATTGTGTTGAAACGATAGGCCTTCCCTTTATTAATAGATAACTCACTCAGCCTAGAAATGAGCATAGGGTTTTCCTAATCCTGTAAAAATAAGCAAATGGGTAAAAGATTTAGCTTGTCAATCATACGCTGTAGGAAAGGTGAATATAATTGTTAGTGTTATACTCTAGGAAAGATATTACTTTCCAGTTCGCTGTACTTTGCTTAGACTGTTTTTCCAGCGCTCTGACTCAACTGTCTGCAAACATTCAATTATACCCTGCAGCTATTTCTAGAGAAATAAATGAGGTCAGCCTTCATTGGCAGAAAATTGAAATCATATAAAATGCTTTTGGCCTTCGTTACTTGCAATCAACTGTTTGAGTACAAATAAAAACTCAGGCCAGCGTGAGCAGCAAGAATATGAGGATCACTACTCTGGTTCAAGTCAGACTGCAGATGTAGTATTCTAAAAACATAAAGGGTTAAACGTAACAGAGATACTCTATATTCAAAACATAAGTCAAAGAATGTTTCCTATAAGTTAGGCTGTTGAGAATGGAGTGACCTACAGTGCATCAGGTATACACTATTTCACTTGTGCCATAAATAGTAAATTGCCTCAATTAGAAACGTGAATTATGTAGCTAGTTACAACACTCCCTCTTCATATACAACACATAGTGCATGCTATAAGTATATTAAGAACTGTTTCTTACAAAGAGCTCACAGTAACTTAAAAACAATTTGACTTCTATTTGAAAATTACCTTCTAAACTATCACAGTTTTCTTTTAACATATTTATGATTATTCACTGAAAAAACTTGGTCACTAGTCTTAGCTCACAACTTAGCCATGAGTTTGAGAGGAAATTCTCAGTGGCTTACATTCAGGCTGTTTTATACAGAAAAATCAGGAAACCTCTCTGTTATGCTTCCATCTGATTGGCAATATAAATGTTTTTAAGTAGAAACACAGCATGCCAGCAGCCAGGTATCCACAGAATTCTGATCTTGTTAGACTATAAACTAGGTGATATGTGCTTTACCAGTAGACGTATGACCACTACTCTACTAGTACACATTTAATAGTTAACCGGTTAGAGAAAAAGACTTGTCATTTATAAGATATTTCCCACATTTTTTTTTTTTTTTTTTTTTTTTTCCCATATTCATCCAGATCTTCTGAATAATAACTAAGAAATTCTGTGAGAAATAAATGATAGCATTCTGACTGCGGTGCCTCACCTCTTTGAGAACATGTGCTCTGAGGCCTCACAAGAAACAGACCATGATATTCCATTCATGCGATTTTCAGCCAGAACCACAGTTCGACCACCACAGTAGAATACAGTAATAGGTATATAGGTGGGATTATCACTCCAGTTTGCACCAGCAGTTCTTTTTAGACATGGAACTGCACTAATACAAGTAAAAGAATGACTTTCTGAACCTTCAGTGTTCAGTAACAGTATTATTATCCACAGATTGTCACTTCACTCATAAATAAGTCATAAAGCAAGTCTCTTCCACCTCAGTCACACTTCCCATTATATTTTCTTTTAAATACAGGAAAAGCATTCTGCTTGCCTTTTTAGGTTTCCAGTCTGTGCTGGGTTCAGTTTCAAGCTTTCACTGAAGTCAAAGCAAAGAACATACTCAAAAAAAAGCCATGCCAGTCTCACACAAACCACAAGAACACAGGACCTGCTGCTTTCCACACCGTCAATATGTCAAGACTTCATAACATTTTAAAACTCTCAATCCAGACTCCATGCAGTAGAATAAAACTTATTTTCTCTTTTCTTTTTTTTGGGGGGGTTACAGAGTTCAGAATGCATTTGAAGAACATACATCTATCCTCTTCAACCTCTGTTCAGCGCTGTCAGAGCCTTGTTTATAAAGATACACATAAAATGTAGGAAACATTGCTTCCTATACTGTGATTATAGTTGAAATATCTGCAATTGTAGCAGAGCAGGTCTAAAATTTGGACTATTGTTACCCAATTTCAGCTTCAATTAGCCAAGAGTATGGTACCTCACAGTTTACAGTACATGGCATTTTATAGCAAAGAATTGTCAAGAAAAGAACACAGAACTTAGGAACTGAAAAGAAAGACAGATGATACAGGTACACTCTAGCAAAACCAGTCCCAAAGATCACGCCATGTATCACATAACAAAAACCATTGGAACTCACATGCAGTGGAACAACTGGTGCGTTCTTATTTTGCTGAAAAGCTTTGCAGATGTTGGAACAACAAGGAAGACTCAGACTTTAAAATGACAGACACAATTCGGGGACCCACAAACTTAAGGAGGTGATTTCCACGATATATCTTTAAAATTTAGTCACATTTCTGTATAAGGATATTTTCTTTAAACCTAAGAGTGGGAAAAACACACAAAAAAATCTCTTACAAAATATTTTGGATCATCATTTCAACGCTGCTTATTTCCCAGGATCAAAATATCTGCTGCTGTAGTCTAAGAAACGGTAGTGATATTTCAGAACTGCATTGAAAGAATACTTCTTATGTTTTAGATGGCACTGCCATCATGATAATTAATTGTTGAGTAAGACCACAAAGATTACTTCTACTCATTACTCAAGAGGAGAGAGGTCAATATTTGCCTGGGGTTATCACGCTGTTTGGTTCTGAACACTGTGATATTCTCCTATGGCTTCTATGAAAAACAAACAAGGCAGATTTGATTTATAAGTTAAAACAGGCCTAGCTACAACCTTGAAATAACACATTTTTGCTTGCTCATTATCAGGGTTGTTTTTTTGTTTTGTTTTGATTTGAAAAAATGAAAACGTTGGTCTTGCAAAACTAGCGAGAGTATATAAAGAGCTAAACTGAGCAGTGCTTCAGTGCCTACAGTGTCTTCCATGTGAGGCTTTAAGGAAAAATTGCCTTCAGACCCCTCATTACAATTTATCACACAAATTATATGGAAGGGAGGTAGGATACAGAAGCTGCTATTTACTTCCATTAACATAGTTCTCTGCATAGGCTGGAACAATGAGACCAATAAGAGAATCACACTGCATAGGACCTGACTTTGTTTCAAGACAAAAAATTCTTTCCTGTTCAAAGTGATTTCCATCTTAAAGCCTTCAGTTTTTGAGGAACTACAGAAAAGCTATTCAGAAGTTCGCTTTAGAGAATATTCAGAAATTAGTTCAAAAAGGAGAAGTAATTGTTGTGGAATAATAATGAATGTTTGTACTTAGGAAAAAAGGAAGGCACCCACTAAGACGTGCATACTGTTCCCTTTAAAAATAATGCTAGATCCAGTATTTTACAGGCCAACAGAAGATTGGTTGGGCCTCATACAATAACCAGCAACCTCACACCGTACACATCTCTGCTTTTGAATGCTTCTCCTTCTATTTAGATCAGAATGTTAGCTTGGAAGCTTTTTTTCTTTCTTCAGTAAAGAGTTAGTAATCCATAGGGACTTGTATGAGTTACCTGAATCCCCAATATTTCTATCAATTAGAAACGGTTCTCCTACCACCTCCAGCCTTCATGCCAAAGAATAAATGTAATGTGCTAGTCACACTGCATTAATGAATTAGTTCAAAAGACATGTCACATATTTAAAAACCTGCATTTAATTGAACTTTGCCTTGTTAATTCATAAATAATGAAGTCAAGTGTACACTATGCAGAGGTACATCGTGTAGTTGACAGTCCTGCTGTACCCCCAGCTGAATGCACAGTACCTTTACTCCCCTAATGTTCTACAGAAAATAAGCTAAAACTTCACAGTGCGTTTCAGAAAAGCTTTCTAAGCTCCTAAAAAATTATCGTCTTTCAACCAACAATAACAATAATAATAATAATTTGTCTCTGCAACAAACTAAATTTGCTATTAGAACTTCTCCAAAACTTTATGCCATGCTATATACATAAGCACTCTATGCATCACGTTTAATTAGCAGGAAAGCTAAGAAAGATCACAAAGAACCCATTAACTTTAAATTGCTTTCAGGGGTAATTAGAGAGCGTGTCAGCTCTCAATATTTTAAAAGGAAATTCTAATTCACTTCCACAAATGAAAAATAACAAACCCAATGAAAGAATGAACTTTCAGTAATATTATATTAGATAGATAGAAAAGATTTAAAAATAAAATAAATCTCCTGGACAGAAAATTAAAATGCTTCAGTCCCTCTAAAGAATCTCACAGATCATCTAGTTCCAAATACTCTGCCATGGGGCAGGGTTGCCATCCTGGCAGGAGTCTGGAGAGCCAGGAAGTACAGGCCCTGCAGTCATTAATGAGAGATGTAGGTACCTTGCCAGGAGAGAGAGATCAGGCAGTGAGAAAGCCCTGCTGATAACATAGGAGTTTCCCTTTCCATCTGGATCCCAGGCAGTATGAACAATTTGACATGAAAAGGACATTTTCTAGCCCAAATCCTTCTTGTCAGTTTTAGATGACCCCACCTGCAGCAATCTTTGACACCCAGGCTGTTTGATCACCTCCACCAGACCCTGTCCCGCTGAGGTCCTCCCCAGTCCTCGCGCAAAGAATCATAAAGCCATTTGAGTAGGAAGGAACCCTTGAAGTTCATGTAGTCCAGTGCCCTTGCAATGAACAGGGACGCCTACAGCTCCGTCAGGTGTTCAAAGCCCTGTCCAGGCTGACACTGAATGTCTCCAGGGACAGAGCATCCACCACCTCTGCGAACAGCTGGATTCTGTGAACAACAGCTCTTTCACAGATAAGAAAACATACATGTTCCACAAGGAATAATTGGACAAATGTTGCCCTCAATTCTCCTATTATGTACGTACAGGCTGCATGAAGTAATGAAGAAAGGACCTTTATCTCTTTCTTTCCTCTACTTCTTCTCCAAACACATACACAATGGAGAGGAAAACCTACTTCAAAAAAGACCTTGGCATTTCACAAAGTGCAGCAGAGACTCCAGCTTGCTGCTTTTAACACTGAGTCACCACTGGTACCTGGTTATCAACTCTGTTTAGGACTGGTAAGGGAGCTGGTTCAGGAAAAAGCCTCCAGATGATAGTTTGCCTCCATTCGCTTCTCCTTCTACCTGGAGGACTGTGCTTTGGGTAAGATTCAGTCTTCTTGTTTGAGTCTGAAATAAAACAAGAGAGTACCATCCTTTCAATTACTTTTAAGTCAGTAAAAGCTCAGGATCACTGGAGCTGAAAACTAATATCACTGAGGACTTCTGTCCCATTGGTTAATAAAAGCCATGAAGTTGCACATTCATCTTATTTCTATAACTGCATCACTGAGTACCAGGTCTGCCTGCACAAAGGCAGAATGTATTAAACTGTCCCTGGCATTTTTCTCAGAGGAGTATTTTGTGCTTGCTAATACACAGTGGGAAAAAAATAAAAAATAAAAAAAAAATAGAAAAGAAAAAAAAAAAACCACACCACACACCTTCCTTTTATAATATCTGATAGTTATCAGTGCATAAAAGTCACCTTAAAAAATCCACACCCACTTCAGATAAAAACATATCCTGAGGTTAGTAGCAAAGAAGAGTTTAAGTGAGGACAATTGCCACAAAAACTGTCTTTATAACATGTATCAACTACTATCAGGTGCTTCAGTACACTCAGCAGATATACTATAACTAATCCAATTGTTGATTTTATTGCTTATATACTCACTTCCCAATTAACATCAAATTCTTACCAATGATTTTGCACCGATAACTTGAAAAGTGTTAACTTCAGCAATGTTTATCAGACACTGACATAGCTAAAAACAAGTTCTTATAGCTGAAAGGTAGTTTACAGTGCACTGCCTGACAAAAATAGCAGACCTTATTAACTACCCCTTTTATAATCTCATCTTTGCCTACATAGCAAATCTTGGAGGTTCTCCACAGCAACGAGCATTTCACCCTCTTCCCCAAGATAATTACTTGGAAATGCTTTAGTGAGATATCACCATGAGACTGACTGTCCTCCTATTACCATCTTCATAGTTAAAGGGGAAATACTGTCAACTGTGTGTCTGTTGCTATGTTCCAGTAGGTGCACAGACACACAGAAGTCATACATCACAAAACCAATTCATGTTCTTTTCTACCAGTATTACTTTTTGCTACTCAGATGAAACGGGCTCTTAGCAAAGTCCAAGAAACAGAGTGCTGAATGATTTGTGAAAAATGTGCATTTCCCATTGCGTATCTTAGAAGCGTGTATTTTCAAGCACTCTAAGACTAATTGAAGTGGTAAGAGATCTAGCATTCTCCCATGAGGTCTCCACAGATATAAACAAGATGATTTATTTCAGTTTGTAGTGAAAAATGTGGCTTGTCTGAATGATCCAATATCCTACATTAGGAGCACACTGTTGTCACTTGTTTCCATTTGTTCTTCAGTTGTAAGACTAACTTTTTTTTTTTTTTACAGAAGTGTGTGCCACATCTGTATTTTAAAATTGCTTTAAATCACCAGGTGACAGTAATTTTGCAAATGCAGAACATAATACTGTTTTCTACTCTTTTTCCCCATAAATATGGGCATCCTAATTGCAAACAATAGTCAGAAGGCAACCAAAATTGATAGAGACTTCAGTATTACAAAATTGATTGAGATTTCATTAAAAAATCACAACAGTATGAAAAAAAAATGCCCATTTTAGCAATGTACTAAGTGCTGCAGATACAGAAACGAAGCTCTAGATAGTCGTATAGAACCACTGAGTTAGAGAAGCTGCATTCTGGGAAACATGAGCTTTCCTAGCTTCTATGAATGCTATATATTTAGCTACCGAAGAAAGATTTTCAAGAGTTTAAAGCCTAAAAATGACAGGCTAGTCAGTAGTACACCCAGTAGTAATGCTAATGCTCAATTCCTGGAGCTAGGCTGGGGGAAAGGTTGTTCCATTTCCTGGACTACGCAGAAGTTGCTCTTCTGTTTGGTGCTACAAAAGACAACCCAACAGAGTCCACAAGACTGTTACTTGGAAATACAGTAATGTTCCAGTTACAGCTTTTAGGGAAGTTAATTCAAACTCTTGTTTGAATGAGCTATGGGTACCACAAGTATTTTTGTTATAACCAGACTCCACTTTCAGCACATCATTAATGAGAAGTATAAAAAAAAACAAGCCACAAAATGATTTCATTGTAGTTCTGAAAGCTTCTGTACAATTGGCATGCTAAGTAATGGTAAGTTACTACTTAACAGCCAAAACCAAGTACTAGGACAAGGTGCATTCTAATACTATTCATGTCTGCTTTGATAGACATTCTGATCATGCTTAATTTATCACAATACTAAAAGCAAACAGATGTTTTTCAAGAAACGTTATTTGAAATAACATTAATCTATACTTTTGTTTTGATGTTTATACACAGGCATGGCATTATGTGGAGGACAGCGAGAGATCAAAAACTGTTAGCTGTATTTATTTTGTGTAAGGAAAATGCTGCAGGTTATTTTCCACTGAAGATAAAAACCTTCTTATCTAAAACCCAAAGACTACTGACCGGCACTGTTCTCATCTCTACTCATAAAAAGCTCTCCTGCCTCGTTCCATATATGGATGGTAAACAGATGCAGGATAACAAACATTACAGGGCTACACAGCAGGTTTGCCCCATCTTGAATTTATTTCATTTGCAGTTTGTGTGAATGACAAATAACTCATAATAAAGAATGAACATTAATAGACTGGATTGGAAAGTGTGGTATAGCAGGTATAACTATATTTTGTACAACGCAAAAAGACCTTAGTAATCAGCAGTGAAGATTTTACAGAATATTTAAATACGTTAGCTTACATTTTTAAGTCAAACTTTGGAATTGAAATTTGCATTGTTTTCATCTTTGTCTGTTTTAATATCTTGTACAACTGATGGTTGATTTCAACTTTGTCTTATTTTAGTGAAGTCTGTGTAGCTGCACCCAACAAAAGTCCACCCTAGATAGAAAACTGTTATCTTCCAATGTTCTACATATCGATCTTTTAGGATCAGTAATGCTACTTATACTTCAGAATGGAATAAGAATCTAATGGTTCAGTTTCAAAGATGAAGAGAACTTTTACTTCTCTTTTACAACCATTTATCCACCAATGTCCATTACACATAAAATCAAAATCCGGGACTTAAATTGAAGACCCTTTATGCCTTAAACCAGTACATAATAAAACTTTGTAGAGCTTCATTAGAAATGGATTTTCAGAGGGGTAATTATTAAATGTAGCTCCTGACACCAATCATGCAGTTACTTCTGAAAATGCAATTCCCTATACCTAAAATCCAAGAAGTTCTCTATAAATTAATATAGATTTAGTATATAAACATTAGGCATGCATAACTGAATGGGGAAAGGCCATAACCATAAACATCAACGTAGAAACAAATAAAAACAATAACGAGAATGTACTGCACACATGTCCCTATGCAATCTGCCTCCCCCATAGGATCAAATGGGTAAGAAATTAAAAACAAACAACTGGCCAAAATTAATTAAACCACTACTGATGGAAAGGTTGGAGTGACAAACACTTGACTACAAATCAGCCTGAGGAGAATTCTAATGACTCACAACCCGAGATTTCCACTGAACACAGCACACAACCCATTTCTATGGCAGCAATCCTGTTACTGTATTTTGTTTTTTCCACGCAAATACTCATGAATATTATACTAGGAGCAACTAAGTGGCAGTTTTCTCTTGAATTCAGAAGATGTAGGACTCGGGTCATATAATATATTAAAATACAATTAGAGAGTCTAATTACAAAACTAGAGAAATTAAGATTAACTGCGTTATCATGGATCTTTCAGATTTAGAATTCGATTCTATCTTTGTTTGCAGGAAAAAGCTTTTTACACAGAAAATTCTAAACTTAACATGCAAAATAGCAGATGGAAAAGCAGAGCAAGCATCCACAAAGAGCTTAACCTGCACAGAAGCTCCCAAAGTACAGATTTTCTTTTCCAAACAGTATTTTCTGTTAATCATGCAGTTGAGGATCACATTCTCAGCTTAATGTGTATCATCTATTGGTCTTACCATTTTTTTTCTGTATTTTAAACCATTACTGTTGGACTAGTTACATCTACTTTTAGCAAATAATAACTACCCATATAAACAAATCCACAGAAGAATCAGTTGGTGCTGAGGGCCCGGTGTTCACACAAGGTATGTTGTACTAGGTATTACTTTGTTAAGCTTTTGTCTTGGTAATCTAGGTGTTGATTCCACCTGCAGTTGAAAGCATTAACTGTGCTCGTGGGTGCTTCCTCCAGCCTATTTTCATTTCATAGGAAGGTAGTTCATGCACACTGACACCACTCCGCAATGAGAACCAAAGCATAAGCAGGAAAAATCATGTGATTTAATTCAAAAGCGTACTCTTGAGGCTAATGAAAATCCTCATAAAGATTTTTTTAAGAGCATTATCCACTTCATAAGTTGTGGGGAATTGTACATACATGGAAGTAAACTCATTTGAAACATGCATAGGTGAAGCCAAGGGTTTGGTGTGGAGAGAAGAGGAAACACCATCTGTTATTTTTTCCCCCTTGTCCTGGCTCACAAAGTACAGGGCAGCAAACTCAGTCTTTGAAAGTGACAACCATTATGCCTAAGATACATTGGATGACATTAACAGGATATTGCCAACACTGAAATTGTTGACACTCCGCTTACTGAAAGGTTTCTGGAAAGGATAAAAAGTTGTTCACTAATACACTGGCAGAGACAAGATAAACATAGCATTCATCTTTTCTCATGGAAAACTCTTCACAAGCTTGTTGCTATTTTCCAACCACAAAAGATTATCACAAAAGCTGTAAAGGAAAAAGCAAACTCTAGGCAAGAAGAATGACATCTTAATACTTCCTTGGAACAATTGAACTGCCATAGCAGAACAAGCCAATAATCCATCCAGTTCATTATTCTGCTTCCAAAAAAGGATAATTGCAGCTGCTGAGGATAGCTTAGGTTCCTCACAAACTGAAAAGTTCTGTGCAAGTGTGAAGAATAATTTTTAGCTTTGCTTCAGCCTGACCATTAAGTCCAAATGTAGCAAGCGCATGTGATCATGACAGGACAGCTGTTTCTAATTTCATTTATCATAATTACCAATACCAGTTTCATACTGTGTGTGATTATGTCCCACAAACTTAACAGATAAAGTAAATATTTACAACATACACCTCAAGAGAAGCAGGAACACTGCAAAAAAGTTGTCTTGCTTTTCAAGTTTTTGTTCTCTTCTTCATTTCCACATCTGCTGCTATTCAACCATTAAAACACCTTTCCACTCATGAGCATAATGGCCAATAACCATGCCAATGCACTGAAGACTAAACAAACTTACACGGTCTTTGCTGACCAAAACAAACCATGTACAGCAAGTAATCATTTTAAATTCAAATGAAGCACTCAATAACATGGATCAAACCCCTCCATTCACATCCTAAAATGATCTTAACCTTAACACCCATACAACCTTGCACGAATCCCTCTTATACCCTAAATCTCTTTACTCCCACATGTTTTTTTTAGCATCTTCTTTCCCTTGAGCCCAAAATTAGAAAACAGATGTAAAAGAATTCAGAAATATTGGAAAATAGCTTGTAGCTTTCCTAAATCTCCTAGCCTTCAATGAAAATGCTACTGTGAAACACATGCAGCATATGCTGAAGTCAAGTGGAAAACACAGCATGCATTGTCACCCCAGCCATGGAGGATTTTGCCTGAATTAGGGTGCAATAATAGCTGTATCTATTTATTCTCTACAAATGAAACAGTATGACAATTCTTTTGAGGGCCTGCAGGGACTAGGCCAACACTGCTTGCCTTTGTGTCTAAAAATACATATTTGCTTACTCAGCCAGCTCCTACATTTATTTCCCTAAATGTATAAAATGTCTGTGGTGCTTCAGTACAGCAATGTGTGACCATGCTGTGTCTTAGGATGTATTCATCAAATTACAAAGGCACTGCAAGCAGACAGAGACCAAGCCAGGTCACCGCAGGCAGGGAAGTTACAGGAGAAAGTCATGGCTGAAGATAAATTTTAATAGGTTGCATTTAAAAATCAGGACTGAAACTTATTTTGTGTTTCCTGAATTTAAAATCTGTCTCTCTTGGGGATTTTGGCTGTATGTGCTCATTTTCTTCTCTCAGCACCTGATCCAAACAAGAACGCACAGTTCCTTTGGCCAACAGACATCTTAAACCCTCAGGAAATAAAGAACTTTTTATACCTCTTGACCATAATAACTCTTACTTTAATACTTTGAATCTGATATGGTCATAGTGTGAGGTGTAGAAGAAGGCTGTATGGAAAATAACTACCAGTGCAATAAGTTTCTCATGAACCAAAAAGTATTTCTTCTTAGTTAATTTTAGATTAATAGATGTATCTAAACTAAATATCATGACTCTGTGTTTCCAATGCAAGTAATTCATAACAGTCCAAGTAAACTAGCCTAGCTGGAAGCCCTATGAAGAAGACAAACATCTCAGTATAAAATAAAGGAGCAGACATTGCTTAGGAGAGACAGATTGGAAGGGATATGTTTTCTATCAATAATTCATACTTTATAACCACCAGGTTAAGTGCCAAGCATACAAATGACCAGTTTATTGATGGATTCTTCTGCAGTATTAAAAATGGGGGGGGGGGGGGGTGGGGGGGTGGAAGTTAAAATTAGAAGCAGCCAGGTAAATTATGCTAAGACACGCTTAAAAAATGCACAGAGCAATTTAACTGCATCACTCCTGTACTTAATTTATGACACTGTGCAATTTAATGTGTTTCTCTGAAACAAGACGGGGTTTAAAAAGTACTAGTCCAAGCATTACAGAGTCACTCAATGACATTCAGGCAGCTAAATAACAACAAAAAGCTTTAATATGGTGTCTTCATTAAGAAATATATGGAAGAAACAACTAAACACTATAAAATAAAATTTAAAATCTTACTGCACACTTCAGTCCTACCCAGAACTCTCCTTGCAGTGTCTTTCAGTAAGCATTTTCTTTGGAAGATAAGCACAGATTTATTCATTTTAGGGAGCAGTTCAGTAATTTCTCCACCATGCGACTATAGCTGGCTTCCTAAGTGGTGCATAAGCTCAGATGTTACAGATTTACATAAGTGAGCCAATTCCAAAGGAACAGTACTGACTGACACCAGGTCACAATTTGGCTTCTAACAGCACCGTCTGATTTTTTAATGTTTTGTTTATAACGTGGCTGTTAAACGTGCACATAGACTTCATTTAGATTAGTATTTTAAACACGAGGACGCAAGACTAAGGAAGACAAAATATGTCTTGCTATGTTTGACAGTCATTAGTCTCCTCAGAAGTCAGTTGGGTCAGATGTGTGATACCATAATGGTATTCCCTAAGACTAAACAGAGATAATAATCAAAGGTAAGAGAATATGATTGCCTTAAAACAGTTCAGTAAGAGAAACATTGTATGGTCTTGAACAATGCAGGACAGAACAGCTAGGAACTGAATTTCTATTTTAGCAATCCATCCTCACTGTAGTGTTTATCAGAACAAAGACTTGAATTCCTACACTTCTGTCAACTTGTCCGTTCACAGTTCTGCAGCCTGCAAATGAACGCAAGTCAAATCTTGAATCAACAGCACAAATCCTAATCTCACAGAAGATACACAGGACCAGCTTCCAGAAGACAATGACGTCAGGAAAGGAAAAAATTTCATTCGCTATGTAAATAAAATTTCATCTCTGCATGTGTGAAAATTCTATTGCATTACGTGCTACATTCTTAAACAGGTGTTGTCTGGGGGTGCTTTTAAAAGAGTTTTCTATGATAGACTTTACTTAGTGTAGCAATTTCAGCGTTGTCATGTCCTACATACCTCAACATTCAGCCATAATATATCATGCACATCCACAATGCAGCATTATTCCACAGCTTTGCTCACATCCTTCTTTCCGCCACTCTAAGCAGAATCATCCTCTCTTCACAGAACAACTGCCAACAGCAAGACCATACCGTAACAACATGCCATCACTGACCTCAGTGTCAAGGATAGGAAGAATTGGAACGTCCTTTTATGAGAATTTTTATGTAGAGCTCCAACATCAATGATTACTTGTTTACTGAACTCTGTTATTTGAAACATTACTACTCCAATGAGAGATTAGACTACAACATTGTGTTGGAAAGGGCTTTCACAACTCCCTTTACAAGAGAAATATTTTTGAGGAATACATTTGGGGAATACCTAAGAAACCAGGGAAATTCTAACTAGATCATAACACCTTACTAAAGTTAGAAATGTTTAGTCTTCTCCCAGAGGGCTTTGATAAATTCAGTAATAGTTGCTACTAGCATTTCAGCTGCACTGCCCTGGTGTGCGAAGGAAACAGGTTTGCAAAATGCAAATCTGAATAGGATCAAGATTAGTCTTCTGACTACAGTCAAGGGGACATATAATTAATTCTTCCTTCCCCCAACATAGGAACTTTTTCCAACTACATTAGCAGTTAAAAGTTTGTTCAATCAGGCCCTAAAACTCTGATGCTGCAGATCCACAGTCTTCCCAATGCTCTCACAGTCAGCATTAGAGATTTTCTATATGCTAATCTGTATTTTCCTTGCTGAAATTTAAGCTCTTTTTTTTTTTTTTTTTTTTTTTTTTTGTCCTATCAAAGATAAACACAGAGAAACAAAATTATGTTCTTTGAAAGTTTCATGTTAGGAGACCATTTCTGGTCATAAGTTTCTTTTTAAACCAAGCAATCCCTTCATTAAATTCATGCAGGGGGTGCTCTCTAGATCTCCCATCATGCTCAAGGCTTTAGAAAAGTGGTCCTGAGTTCTACATTGAAATTCAGTAACCAGGGCTGTAATTTCTGGTATTATTACAAACAGAATTAGAGCCAGCAAAAAAGCAAAACAAAACAGTTGAAATTCATATTCAGTACTACATCACATGAGAACTACAGTGACAGCTTTGCATCTAAAACAGTTGTAGAAAAACAAAAACACAAAAGCTAAAACATATAATGATAGACCTAGCAGAGTTAACAAGCCAGTACAAAGATGCTTAAAGTAAAGTTAGAAATAATTACTAGTTACAAAAAGTCTTGTTGACAGCATTTAATGTTGATCTCTTGAATTATGAGAAGCATGCCTTGAGGGCAAAATGCATGTAATGCTTGAAAGTCAGGAGAATACTTCCAGCTGGCAGTTTAAATAGCACACTTCCACGCTGTGCTCTTTTTAAGGTTGTTAGTAAGCAACTTCTCGCTGAAATCACATGGCAGTCAATGTGCTTATGCAGGGATTTGTTCACTTCCATGTCAGTTGGCAGAGCAGGAAGCATAGAGCTGACCATGTGGTTGGGCTTAATGCCAATGACAGACATAGCTTTAAGTATAAAATTAAAGTATATACCCTTGGAAAGAACTAAGATTTTAAAAACGTATACTCAATTTGAATACAGCAGCATTAAAATGTGGCCAATATTACTCATGAATACCTGAGAAACAGCAGCTTCATAACTTGATGGTACATAAAAAGATGGCAACTTCGGGTTCAACCGTTTGGAAAATCTGATTCATTAATCTTGACATGATAGTTTATCCATGGCTCTGCTGAATGACATGATATAATGTAATACATGCAGAGGACAGTACTAATGGTTCCAATCACAATCATATAGCTGAGAAGCAAACAGATTAGACCCTTCAGAGCAGGAAACAGCCTTTCTTGTCTTCCAGATAGTGTAAGACCTGATACAAAAACACCCTTGCATACCAAGACACATATAAATGCAGTTCTCTCTGATCTTCATGTAAAAGATACTTCAGTTTAAACAGCGTGATGACCACAGTGCATCATATAGGGATTTTCCCAAGTTTTTGATGGGTGCCAGCATTTCAATTTTTCCACAAGTAAGGAAAGGGAAGGGAAGAAAACACAGCAGTATGAGGCCAAAGTTCCTAAAATTATTTTCAGTATGATTCAATCACAAACTGCATACTGAAACCTAAATGGCAGCCTCTTAGGGCATGTTAATGACACTATTCTGCACTAAGTTTTGACAGCTTTTTTTAGAGCATCTTTTGTCTATGCAAGTAGTATGTTTAGGTCTCACAGACTGTAAGTGTTATCTTCTGGATTACAGTTGCTGTTTTGCTTGACTGTATTTCACAGCTCTTTCTTGTGGGCACCATTTTCACACCAGAGTATCAGGTTAAGAATCATGCCTTCTAAAGAAATCTGACAATAGTTTGTTGAATATAAATCTGGTTCTCAGGGCAAAAATGAAGAAAAAGGGACAGTCAACTTAGGTATATTACCAGATCCTTCTACCAGAGATGCCCTGTTGTGCACCACTCTACAGGTCTGCCAGTGCCTCTGAAGTCTACATCCCCTCATCACTGACTAAGCCACACAGCCCTAAAGGCTTAACATATAACACTGACTAACAAGTGCTGCCTTGGTTTTGGAGAGGCTGCCTGCAGCACTGCAATTACTTCAAGCTGCATGATATTTTGGAGAAATTCTTCAGAAATATGAACTAGCTGTTGGACTCAAAGGAGTAAAAAACCAAAAAGCATGGTCTCAGAGCTGGGAAGAATAAACAAACAAACAAAAAAAGCCCACAGAAAATAGAATCATATTTAAAAATCCATGTGTAGAACTGCTATAAAAGACTTCCATTCTTTCATTTTGTTTTATATTCTGCTGAAAATTAAATGTGCATGTGGGCAATTTTCTTTCTCCTTTATATGTTGCAACATGAAAACTGGGCACCCTTTACAGTTTTATAAGACTATCAAAATCCCCCAGTGGTAGGATACTTTTCTTTCTCTATCCTGTTAGTCCCTTCTTGCTCTCTTATCCTCACTAAGAATATTTCTCTTAAGAAAAAACAAAGTCATGCGGAGGTATTAAAGCCTATGTAGGTTCTACATCATACTGTCTACATCCACAGATGGAAAAACATTAAGCAGGCAGATGATAGGAAGGAACTCCATTTTCATGAGCATCCTGTAATCTGTTATGATTTTCTTTCTCAAAAGTTTATTCTTCCACAACTATTTGCCTGATATTCCTTTGAGAGCATCATCCAAACAGTTACGGTAACAAGAAAATATTTACTGGTCAGAAATTAGCATAACCCATATTATGTCGATGTGATAGATATCTATCCGATGACACATCTCATTTTTTGTTGAATATCCAAGTGTATGGGTTTCAGTTTGATTTTTCCTGTCAAATAAGTTGTAGGGCATTTTGTTAAATGAATGCTAAGGGGAGAGAATGAACGCTACTCAAAAATCAATCTGAAGTGACTCAGCTGAATGATGAGCTGCAGACATTTTATTCTTAAAAAAAAAAATGCTGAAGAAAACTAGGTCATTATTTGGAAGAGTATTTTGGAAGAGTATGAAAATCTAAAGTAAGCTGAACACTGAAGCTTAATTTGCATTACTGTTGTTATAATTAATGATATTATTGTGACATAGGTCTCCAGAAAGAACAGTGATCAAATTTACCTCCTTCCTCTGTCAACATGAAGGTATTTATTCCTGCTTATATTTTCTTAACAAATGCATTAATATCACTGCATCTACAATAAATAGAAAACCAAATCTATTCCCAAAGCACTCTTATTCTTAGTTTTCTTTACAGTGTAACACTGAGAAAACGTCAATATTATTTACATTCCTTAAAAAAAAGGAAATTATTATCTAGATATTACCTCATTTGTTCTTAAACACCCTCAGAATGGTAAAACTGAGGACATCTGTTTCATAAATGTATTAAAAATAAGTGCAAAACACTTCAAATTTTAGACAGTATACAGACAGCAACACATACATACAGAGTAATGGGATATGGATTTAATGCAGTGGCAGCACCTTATTCAGAGTCATTTTTGTTTAGCATGTGCTGAACAAATTCTGCTTGGTAGAAATTTTCCTACATGTGAGGTAGGAAAATAGACTTCCAATAACTACCTCCATGGATTCAAAGGAAAATAGACTCAAGCAGGAGGCAGCATCATACTTCCAAGCAACACTCTTATAAAGAGAGAAACTTTATTTATTATGATACTGGAAGCAGTTTTTCCTGTTTATTTACCTCCCCTACTCAGCATCCCGTACACCTGCAAACACTACCTCCTCCAGCTGCTGTTTAATGGCACCCAGCTATAACCCTGTTATTTTTTGTTTGGTTTGTATGGGTTCTTATTTTTAATGCTTCTCTCAATGAAGTTCATGCTAAAGCTTTCACTGAGTTCAAAGTAATTAGGTACAGACTGCTATCTGATTATCAAATAATTAGTTTTTATATCTAAATGCACTGCATTTTACTAGGACAACGTGATGGGTGTTTTCATGTTAACCTACATATGTGGAGACAAATCACTTTTCTGGATTGGTAGATAACAGATCTTAGCAGGTAACTGCTCCTTTTCACTAGTAGGAAATCAACTGTAGCCCTAGGAAATTTAGTACAAGCATACTCATAAAAGACTGGCAAATTTCAGCATAGTCTCCAGCCTCACAGAGCACTATGTGGTCACTGCCAGGTTACCGTGTCCCTTAAGTGAGCTCCACTCAGTATGCAGTTTCTCAGCTGGGGAAAGGTTTCAACAAATTCTTGTAACAAATGTTCTTTCCTTTCAGCTCCTAGCAGGACAGATATCCCCCTAGGAAAGCTTGATGCCTCTGGCAGGAGTGAGCTAAAAAGTTCCTCTGGGAAGGTAAATCATCCACCTTGAAACATATCATGAGTGGATCCCTCCAAATTTAAACTATACCTTTATGTAATAACAACCTTCTTAATACTGGTCAGACCTTGTAGCCTTCAGAACAAAGACAGGTTAGACTGTTCCCAGCTGCCACACTTGCAGCACTACAGGCAAACTAAATGTTCAGACTTCTGGGTCATACTGACCTTAGAATGCTAAAGCTGTGAACAGTAACACCCTATTTAATTAACAATTTCCACAGTTTTATTTATCATTCTCTCATGCAGTCAAGGAAAGAAAAGAAGTATTAGAAGAAAATAAAAATACCTAGGAAGGTCTTTTTAATAACAGGGTGCTGACACAATATGGCTATCCACAACAGCCTCCTGGTTTGCTTGCACATTTATGACCTCTGAGTCATTAAATTTTAAGAGGCTTACTTAGAAGAAGGCATCTCTTACCTACCTCTGTTGTAATAGCAGACTTTCGCAACATGGGTATTTATAAAAGAGAAATGCATACCTGAGAGAGATAACAGTGAGCTGTACTACCATACACCCACTTTTTATCCATTAATTATTTAGCGTATCCACAATGAGGATAAACATTTAGACCCACTGGGTGCCCACGACGTGCATGGGAAGTAATAACAGTAACTTGTCATCTGCATACCTTACTCTGGAAAATTATCCACATAATAAAATATTTATTTCTCCGTATAGACATAAAGAAATAGAAATAATGATGTTTGCAAAATGATCTAGTGGGGACAAGCGCAATCAAAATATCAAAATGCAATGCCACGGCAAGACCAAAAAAATCCTACATAAAAGTTGCCAACATATAATGCATAACATTTAAGCTTATTTGTGCATTAGGGACTAAAATGTAAGTCTTAAGCTCTTGGTTTCACAGCTTCCATGCAGATATTTTGCACCTGTCAACATGCTACCTCAGTTGGCAAACTAACAAAGTAGCCCGAACCTCCAAGGGATGCTGCTGTGGGAAATATAGCCTCGCTGGCAACAAAAACAGTTCAGAATGGTTGAAGTGAAACGAGAGCTGAGATATTGTCTGAGGGTAGACTTAAGTTACAATCATGAGAAATAAAAACTTTTTGTGGAGACAACACCAGAGGTAAGTCAAGTAGGCTGATACAAATAAGTGCATTCTACAGTTACACAACAGACACAAGATAGACTTCATAAACACTGTAAGTGCATTTATGATTCACTAACCCCTAACAGAATTAATTACCATCTCTACTTTCCAAAGTAAACAGCTTTCTCCTAATGAATCATGCCACAAGTGAACTAAAATTGTATTTAAAATTAAACTGATAAAATATCTATTCTTAGACCTGCTGTTCTCAAACTGAATTACAAGTTACATGCATCTTTCAAGCAGGCTTTACTTCTGATGCCAGAGTTCTCTCGAGTGAACAAAGCACTTGCGATGGAAATGGTGTATAGCTTAAAAACTCATCATCTTTGGATACACATAGCTCAGTTTCTCAGATTCCACATCAATCAAAACGGAATGGGTCATTCTCATAGATGTTAAGGGTCTGGCTAAACTCAGAACGTAGTGATCAGCAGTGCAGCGTTTAATGGGGAGTCTGTAGACATAGGTATTCACCAAGATGATCCTCCCCCTGAACTCTGACCTGGCATGGCCCCATCTGGAATGCTGTGTCCAGTTCTGGGCACCCCAGCTCAAGACAGGAAACCATTAGAGAAAATCCAGCCAAGGGCTACAAAGATTGTTAGAAACCTGGAGCATCTCATATGAGGAGGAACTGGATTCATTCAGCCTGCGGAAGACAGAGGGGATCTTATCAACGCTTACAAATATCTTAAGGAGGCCAGACTCTTCTGTCTGCACCCTACTCTAGGGAACACAATTTAGCAGGGGTGTTGGACTGGCTTTCCAGAGGTCCATTCCAAACCTTACAATTCTGTGAAAATCAAACATGAGTAGCATTTGATCAAACTCATTATGGAATTATTGGTCACAGAAACTGAAGAGCATATTTTCTTACCACACAGTCCCAGAAAAGGCAATCATAACTCAAAAATGTATCCATCCTTTCTCCAAGTAATCTGTAATGTATGTAGAGAGATTAATCGTTCCAGAAAGATGTGTGCTAACTGCCAGCACTGAAACTCCTCAGAGGTTACAGTGAGCTTCCTCCAAAGAGGACTATTTGTTTAAAGTAGATACTGTAAAACATGTCGCATCAGACTGAGTACAGAATCTCACCCTGCCCTGTCTTTGCAAACTTTTTAGAGCTCTTAAACCTTATGGGTGCTAATATCTAAGGCAAATATATTTTTCTGAATTGAAAAAAAAAAAAAAAAAAAAGAAAAAAAAGAAAAAAAAAAAAGAGAGAAATTATCCTATTTCTGCCTTTCAAAAATAAAATATTTCATAATCACACAAACAGTTTTCCATCACACTTTTTACATCTCACTCCTCTTTAACTTGTTCTTCTCTTAATATCTTTCTTACCACAAGGAGAATTCATAAATTCAGTTTCCACATCCTGTTATTTGCCAGATAAAGAACAACAGGCAAAGAAAGGGCAAAAAAAGAAGTTTATCAGTACCCCTCATGCATTATACCTTCTCTTTTTTCCTAGGATACCGCAACTCTTCTAATGTCTGTGGCAAACTGCAAAGTCTACTTCACAACAATGAATCTTTATGAGGAGGTTCTATAAGGTTTACAGTCTGTAACAGGTATTTCAAGTGTAGAAAAGACATCTACTGGTGTGGAAAAAGGAGATAATGTAAGGAATAACCATCCATTTCAAGGTTGTGTTCATACTCTGAGAACATATCCCTTTTACAAGCAATGGAATGTTATTAACACTTGTAGCTCTGTAGCAATTAGGAACTTTAATAACTGTACTTGATACACTCACATTGGGGTGGGGGGGGTGGGTGGGGAGAGAATATCAAACTTAATACACTCCTGAAGGAGCTTAACATTTACATGGCAAGAAATAACTAACTACTGACAGACAAAATTCAAAAGAGTGTTCCTAAGGGACCTAAAAAATAGACTATTTGCTAAAATTGCACATCAAAAAGAAACTTTTTGCTCTCACAATAACAGCTACCCCCACAAAAAATAGTATGTCCAATGCATTCTAATTTTTTAGTGCAAAAACACAGCAAAAAAGAGGAAATAGTGGTATATAGTACCATATGAGAATGCATAAATCCTTATCAAGAAGGCAGACAAATGCTTAAGGGGAACTGGACTCAAACACAAGCTACAGCACATGCTACTTAGGGTAAAGAGTCACTTGGCAGATTTCCCTTCTAGGAGTACAGAAAGACAGAGGGGAGACTGTCAGAAGACCTGAAGTCACTATGGCAGAAAGAGCTGCATCTCCTACTTCATACTATGAAAATTCCTCCAGACAAAATGAATTCATGGCAATGGGAACTAACTGTTGATTTACATTGCCTAAGATTTTACCCAGAATGCTGGAGGATCAGCACATGCTGGGAAATTAATACAGCAAAGGAAAAAATGAAATGCAGAAAGTTCAGTGAAGCAAGTATCAACATAATACTCCTTTCCCTTATGCCATTTCAAGGAGAAGGAGTACACTAAAGCACTTACAGTCACCACAACCAGGCCAAAGACTTGTTATGCATAAAGGAAAATGTACTCTAATTTTAACATTGTTAGCTCTGTAATCTTGCATGCCATGTTGGTTACCATGAGTTGTCACACACTTCACAGTCACAAAGAATATCTTCTACTGTGAGAGGGTATGAAGTTGTTATGAACAGCTTAGAGATGTAACAAAAGTCAATAATGAAACCTCTTGTACTTTCCAATATGAATTCCAAGGATAGAAAGAGAGAAGCAGGTGTTTGTTGTTTTGTGTATGTGGTTTGTTTTGTTTTTCCTGAGGAAGAACTTAGTAAAATAATTACAGAAATACAAAACTGAATTGGAGCAAGTTATACTTTACCCAGAATGTGTCATAAATAATGGTTTATATCGAGTAGGAGATAAATATTCATGATGTTTTGGCTTATCTATATTTTAAAATGTACTTCTATTATTCTATTAATCTCTCTTTGTAAGGACCAAGTCCCCTGCCAGCCTATTATATCTATCTAACTAGTGAACCAAAAATAGCAATGGATCTGAAACAGCTCTATTTAACTCAGATTTGCTGAAGTGATTTAGAAAAAATTAAAAGTTTTTTTTGTTTGTTTGTTTGTTTTTTTATAAAAAAAAAGCTAACAGCACTTCAACTCAGGACAGAATCCATCTGAGTTTAATGAGTAACATCTGAAGGACTTGATCTACAAAAAATAAAGGACCACAGAATGTGTTGAACTGGGACTCAAGACAAGTTTCATTCATTTTAATTTCACTGCTAGGCATGCAGCCTATTTGTCTTTAAAACAGTCACAATGGACATAGCAGCAGCCATACCTTGAAGCACAACAAGAACTGCACTACTGGTTCCAAGCACAATATGATCCCCACAGAATAAATTACCACTTAGCAGTTTGTTTCAGATGAATCAAACTATAGTGATTTGATGGGAAATTACAGCAAGAAGTACATAGAAATGTCAAGGAAGTATACTAAGTGTTAGTAACACAACTGAATCTTCTGCTCCATTTGCATGGCAGAGAATCTGAGTAAACAATATTAATAATAAAAGGAGAGTTTAAGTTGCATTGGGCATGCTTCTACTTGAATTAAAAAACACTACAAACCTCTTAGTTGAAAAGGATGATAGTTACAAGTCCAACACTCACATAACAGAGTCCCATTAAACCAGCACATGAAATGAGGACATCCTGTTCCCATCTCTGCTATCAGTATGTTAACTTGAATGAGCCTTTCTTCACCTTTCACATTGCATTTACTTGCTTGTTAACTTACACTACATACAATGCAGACATAATGCTGTGGGTTTGTTCAGCGCATGGAGCTCTTGGCTTGACTATGACCTCCTCATGTTATTATTACAACCGAGAGCATCCATTAACACCAATGTCACTAGAGATTTCAGAAGCATGTGATCAGGCAAAGCAATTGGAACAACTGTGTTCTCAGTGGTTCTAGTTCTTGACTAGATTTACATGGGTTTTAGATGTGAATCATTTTCTGACAAGATTACCAAAAATCAGATCGCCTCACTGAAGGAAAAATTAAAACAAAAACTCTTATTTTACAGGATTTGCAATATGAAAGTCCTTGGCATGATTTTGCCTACAACTCCTGGACTTGAGAGGATTGCGATAGCAGTGAGCATCCCATGTGAATCAATTTATTCGGCAGCTGCCTGCAAGACTTAGAATTATAGGAAGAAATCCTGCTAGAAATAAATTACCGCTCAGCATAGAAATGTCAGGTGGTAAAAGTAAGAAGAGAAGTTCAAAGAGGCTAAACATGCCATCTACACACCACAAAATAGCAGTGCTTGAAGACACCAAATGAAGACACAATAAAAGGTTCATAGAAATTGCTGAATGTAAAGCTACACATGTGCTATAAGCTGATACACAAAAGGCAAAAAAAAAAAAAAAAGAGTCAAGTAGGCAATAAACTGGAAAAACCAGTAATATAACACCAGTGATCAGGCATTTGAAGAAATGCTGGCACACAAAAACAACAGAAAGTAGATAAAGGTAAGGAACAGAAGCAGAGATGAAATAAAGCAATATCCATGTCAGAATGGAGTTAAGTGAACATTAGTCACTCAGCAGTTGTAGATCTGTAAAGACCAAGAGGCGTGTCAATAGTCTATGATTCAGGTTGAAAAACATGGTATTTATCTTTTCTAGACACTGTTCTTTGCTTCGTTATATATTCAAATAATTGGGAAAAGTAGCTAAAATAAAATTGGTACCTTTTGTCACTGTAAGCTTCTAAATAAAGTGCAAAATGAATCAAGAATCTCTAGTTAAATCTGCAGATTTAAAGTATCACTAGCAACTTCGAAGCTGTAATTATCCTATTGCTTACCAGCAAAGCCAAAGAGATGGCATGTTACTCTACGCAGATCAGATTTGGAAAAGTAATTCACGCAACACTATTGGAAGTTAGTGATGAAAAGACATGGTTAATTTTCCAATTGCTATTTTGTTGTACATTGTGTTCCATTTATTGCATTTAGTGAGCACACGCCTGAGTATTGTATATATGTATGATCTACATACGCTGTACATATAATGCTCCAGTATGAAGTGGAATATTAGCATAGGTGAACATGGGATTCTATGTAGATATACCTGACAGAACAGCCCAATGCAACCTAAGGGTTTTTTGTGGAAAAACAACAGAGGGAAAAATAAACAAATGAATAAAATGAACCTACTGCTTCACTTCCTCCTTCATATCTGGTCCTGGATCCACGTGGCAGATGGTTAAATTTTTTTTCGCTCTCTCCCAGTGAAGTAGAGTTTCTAACCAATTTCCCCTTAGCAAATGGCATCCACTTTCTCCCCAAAAGCAGTCCCCAAAGGTAGATGATGATTTATTCTCTGGGAAAAGTAGCCAGCATGCACAACAAAGTCATGGCAGCAGAGGCTAACAATGTAACACAGCTTGGTAAGATAAGAGATAGAATTACATACTCAAGTTACTGCAAGTAAACTGCAGTTTGAGTCTAAGAGATGAAGATTAATGCAAGAACAGGGAAGAACGCAACTCATTACTACAGCAAGTAATGATCTGTACCAGAAAATCTGTTCTTACAAAGGAAAGGAATGGCTCCAAGCCGTGAAGACTTGATTACTCTTAGCACTTAAATTCACCAGAGCTCACTAAAAGTATGAAGCATCATTCTCCTTTGTGCTCTGTGGTTTTTCTCTTCTTCAGTAGGGACAGAAAGCACAACTACAGACTACACAGTCAATTATAGTGTCACTGCTACCTCAGCTATGCTATCATGACCGGAGGGAGAACCACAGGGTAAAAGTGCAAAAGAGGATCTTTTCAAAGATGGCTCAACATCCATTGTTTTTAGGCCATTAATGTGGCAAAACTCAGGATCGTGTCTATATTAATTTTTTTAAACATTACATTTTGTAGTTTAAGAACATCCTGGAGAATGAGATGTATACATCACTTAGTCCACAATACAATTCTGAACTGCCAGCTGCAAATGGTTCATTTCCAGAATCACCATCTAGCATGTATATCTGTACTTGCACTGACAAATCATTTCCACCCAACAGGGCACAAGAAGGGTCTGGGACAATTCAGTATGTGTTAAGGGCAGAAATAAATTTTAAAATGACCTCTGCATCTACTGAACTAAAACATTCCAATTTTAATGTAGAGTCTGTATTAATCTTACATTTGTATTGGTTCTAGAACATTTGCTTTCTTACAACCTTCTTGAACTGATAAGGATAAATATCCAGATATCATATTTAACCATCTTTATATCAACAGACATAGTTTGTTTCTTAAAGAAAGCCTTTAAAATAGATAGCTGTACAATTCTACTCTTTCATATCTTCCTCCCCACACCCCACAACCACTTCATCATAACATTTAACAGCAACAAAGCCAATTAGATTCACATCAATTCGTTTTAATGTATCAAGTGCTAAACCAAGATCTTATTGAAAGTATTACACTGCAAGGCTCTGTTTCATATGCTGTTGCAAGAACACATGGTGACCCTGTCCCTCCACTGCTTTTCTCTTTACTTTCAACAAAAGATCATCCAAAAGCAGTGGAAGTTAATGTGATAAAATGTAAAAGAAAAATCACATCAATTTGAAGTGTCTTACATAACAGCAAACGTTCTGTGTCTCAAGGAGTGGGTTGTAATAAAATGAAACTCTGAATATTATCATGGGGGTGGATAGAGAAAGAGACAACTTACAGAAACTACTTCTTAGCCTGAGAAATTCAGCTCAAGAAGGTCGATCTAGTTTACAGAGTCCTTATACTAAATGCTACAAACATCACATAATCTACCTGTTCTGAAGAATCAGACTACAAAACTTCAGTAAGTAGCAGAAGGAAGACAAGGGTACATAAATTAAGATAAAAAATATTACTGACTGATAGTGTTCATCAGAAAACTGTGTCATTATTTACAGCTCAACTAAGGTCACAAATGGAAAGCATCACTTCTAAGATGCACTCCATTAACACCAATACCTGAACGCACAAAGGTATAGGCTAAGTCACTGACTATTTTAAACAGTCAAAAACTCAATGGAAGTATGGGATTTTTCTTATCATTTACTTTCAGAAAAATGAGTTACCCCTCATTACAGCTAATGGCACTCAGATTCCAGGTAACATAAGTTAGGCATTTGGCATGCACTATTTTCTTTGGCTTCCATATTACCCTCCACTCCTTTCAAGCAATGGATAAGGCTTAAATAAACACCATCACAAACATGGAAAAATATGCAGAAAGTAGCTTATAGAGACTGCACTGCTGAGGCTGTAAATAAGAAACGAGTATGAATTCTGATCACAACTGTTGTATGTGTTCTATGGCTCATAAGTATGTTTCTGTTTAATAGATGAACAACTAGTTCATAATTACTTATTAATTTCAGCTACTGGTAACTTAAACAGATACAGTGAGTTTCTGAATGCTTTTTGTTGGCATAATCACAAAATCATAGCACAACACAAGATGCAAGGGACAACAACAGTCCAGTCTGCTGCTCAAACAGGGCAAGTTGAGGTCAGATCAGGTTATTAAGGACTCGATCCACCAAGGGCTCTCAAAAACTCCAGGGACACAAACCACAAACCCTAAAATATTGCTCATTATGTGCATTACATCATATTTTCTTTCCTGACTGTTCGACTACTAAGTCAAGAGAGAAAATGTAAGCAGCTCCAGTGGGAATACATAAATACATACATCTACAAGGGGAGAGAAATAAATACTTATGAAATTTATTCATCGAGGTTCCTTCTCCTATAACATTATCCAAGGAAAATAGCTATCTCCTTTACCCTGTGACACAGTTCAAGCTACATGGTTCCATTAACACCTGTTATTCAGCACTGATGAGTTCACCTCCAATTTCATGATAGAAATGCAGGCCTACCAGTGTAATAGAAAACCGATTCACAGTCACTCTCTAGAGAAACATTCTAGCTAATTAAGAATGTCTTTAGGTCAAGTATATTTGTACTTAGAATGGCACAGAAGCTTTAAAATGATTAGTTAAGTAGATTTGCTTATTGTTAAAATCCTTAGCAGAGCTTTCATTATTCATTATTTCATTTGCTTCTCTACAGCCTCTTACGTTGCATCTTTTGTTTAATTATCTCAAATCCCCATTAAAGTTATGGTTAACAATATTTGGTTTCTTTTCTTCCTATTCATCTGTCTCCAGGAAGACTATCACATATACAGGCTGCGTAAAGAGACTGGGAAGAAAAAGAGGGAGTCTAAGCTGTTTCTGGTAGAGAAGAAGCATTTCTCTTGTATGGAGTAGAAGATAAGGCAGGCTGTTATCATCCTTAGCTTCTATGGGAATCCACTGCACAGATACTACACCTTAATAAATTTTAATAGTATTAGTCTTCCTGGTGTTCCTCTAATTCTGCAATAAAATCATTGCCCTCACTGCTTGCCAAAGCAATGTGTACAGCTTCCTAAATTATGCAATTTCTTTAATTAAATGAAAGCTGCCTTAGTATCCTTCATGGATATTGCAATATTCAATTATATTTTTTGTGGTCACTTATGGTTAATGTTCAAATGCTCTTCATTTGTATTACATTACTATTACTATGAAAGGATAAATATGGGCCATTAAACATGAATAACAGCCTCTTAGGTACTATTAAATACCGTAAGGGAGTACATTTCGATTGTAAAAGAAGCCCATAATATTTTAGAAATATACTGTTGTCTCTCACATTAGATTCATCTCCAGTGTCTTTTCTAAAGAGCTTAATTAACAAATATAATTTGTTCAACTGACAGCCCTCCCGGATGCTGAGAAACAATTACCACAGCTCTTAAAAACATTTGCAAGACAGCTTGCCAAAGCAATAAAAGACAGGTGAGCTTATTAATTCTTTATGGTGGAGAAGAATACCAAATAATGCAACTCTGACAGAAATCAATACATTCGACTGGCTGCCTGAAAGAAAAACTTGAGGTATGTGGTTGCCTTAATTTATAGTCTTCATTTTTTGCTTTTCAAGTAGCAAAGTCACTAAGATCCAAGCATACATTCACACAGGTATCATGCGTTACCTTCAAAAACACGGACTAGGAGTGGGGTTCTGCAGGCCCTACTTTCACTGAAGAGAACGCCCTTGAACACTTATCCCACATCTCTTATGACACTTCCAGTTTACAGTACAACATAAAATTCACTTAAAGAACTCCTTCTTCACAGATGATTCCGTGTTTACATCTTACTTCCCTAAAAGAGACCTCATTTTCTATTCTAAGCCTAATTTAGGGAACAGCCTTATTAAAGGACCTAATTGTCTCATACCTCTGCAATAATAGTTCTCAACAAAGTACTGTTTCTGTATTTACACAAAGACTTTCAAGACAAGTAGTTTGAAAGATATTTTTTTAAAAACATAATATAACTTCTGTGAGGAAAAAAAAGAAATTAAAAAAATGAGCCTACACATTTCTAATCCATCCAAAAATTAATAGGAAATTAAGTTTGCCTTTTAGGAGCATCGAAACTATTCCTCAGCACTACGGTTAAGAGAACATCAGCTAAAAAAGGCTCAATGCTTACTGGGGTTTAAGCACCTAACCCAAAATCAAGAACGCCTACTAGCACAAGTAAATGAATAATGCTATTAGTTTAGGGAAACAGCCTGTACTGACAAAGGTGGGATCTCTTTCTCCAGCTACCTGTGTTTATCCAGAATGCCCAAGGTAAACATGCATTCAGCAACTTTGTAAATACCCTTTCCATGACAAACAACTGGCTTTGTCACATTAAAAAGCATTATTTGAACTGCGTCCTTCAGTGCTGAAGTGTTATATATAGAGTCAGTGTCACTTTCTCTTATTAGATTTTTCTCCATTTCATTAGAAAAATCACTAGTTTAAAAAGAACAAGCAGAAAACAAACTCCCTATGCACATTATACATGTATCATTTGGTAATCTGCAAGGAGAAAGGGCAAAGGCCAACCTTTAGAGAAGGCTAACTTTCCTCAAGTAACACCAACTGCACTATTAGAAGCACCAGGCAGCACTACAGAATAATCTGCACAGCCTAAATCAGATCAGAAATGCACAAAGTTCCATCCAACAAATGTAAATATTTAGGAGGAAAATTGTTAATGAGAATTAAGAATCCCTTGAACAAAGAGCTCATTGAGTACACGTCAAGGAAGTTGTCAACATTTGCTTCTATCACATCAAGGTAACCAGAACTTTGTGCCTTTTGGGATTCACTATGATACAGCTCAATCATTTAGTTTAAGCCAACAGAAGGTTCATCATCAAACTTCAGCTACCTAAGCTAGAAGAAAAACTTCATGGACTCTACAGATTATCAGGAAAAGATGGTCCAAGTGTTACATGTTCATGCATCACACTCATTACCATACTACACATATTGATCCTTCGTTTACTAAGGTAAATACCATATGGTGTGAACATCTCAATGTAAAGCTCAGCAAGGAATCCAATTAATAACAGCTAACAGGAATATTTGGACTGTAGAGATAGATATCACACGTTCATTTTTTTTATACATTTGGGAACAGTGTTTATAACTTCATAGCATTGCAGATGAGACAACTGTCTAACCGTTCTTTTCAAAACGAACTGATATTTCAATATTGAGCCAATTACACACAAAGGAATTATGAATAAACCAAACAATTCAAATTAAAAAGTACTGATTCTGCTTCTTGTTTGGAGAAAATCAACTTCTGACCTGAGTATGCTGACCTAGAGTTTATTGTTTAACATGGATTTCATATCAAATATGAAATAGATATTGTAACTGAGACCAAGGAGTTACTTTCAAAGGACTTCTATGCAAAAAGCAAACAAAAAAATATTAGGGGTCAGATTAACTGCTCATGACTTCGTAATAACAATCAGCAACCCTATTAGCCTAATAGTCCCCACTAGTAGAATACAACTGCAATGCATTCAAGAGTTGCAAACAGTGGAGGACAGGCTCTGCTTAAGCAAACTACTGCCGCCTGTCCTGCAGGCATGACTCTGCCTAAAAAAAATCCAGGGCAACCTTTTAAGCTTGCATTAAAAATAAATAACAAGGAAGGTTACTACTACAAATATATGAATAATTATTCACATTATTTAGTTGTCCAAAACAGGATGCTAAGGAGAAATTCAATTTCTCCTTAAATTCTTAAATTCCTTCAATTTCTCTAGGAAAACAAATAAATTAATAACATTTTCTGAATAAAAACAAACAAGAAAAATCTGTTAAGTCTAGCCCCCTCATTATACATGATGCATAATGTTGTATTTAAGCCATTTTCAACCAACAAGGGCTTAATTTTATTTAAATTAAACTCAGCTACAAAGGGTTGGTGGTTTGGTTGATTTATTTGGCATGTGAGATAAGGCAGCAATGTAGGTGTTTGACTTTCAAAGATGTACACAGTTTCAACTGGGAGGTAATTCTGTACATTCAACACACAAATTACTCATGTGATCAAAGTATGCAATCTGCTTCTGAAATAAGCCAGATCAAAATTCTTGCTTAGAGCTAACTGAATGCCTTCAGTTGCACTGCAGGTCTTCAGTGATCAAACAATAAACGCTATCTTTGTTCTGCACACACGTGACCTGTTTTCTCAGATCATTCTTGTTATCCACTTTCCCTTCTGATTATTTTCAGACTAAGAAGTCCCTTGCCTTTCTTTCCCAATTCACATTCTCCATGCTGGAAGGAATAACTTCTGAACTTGCTATGCAAAACCAAACATTCTCCATCTAAATATTTTCTACTTTGAGATCACAAGATGCTGACATGTTCTTTACGGACCTTTTATAAAAGAAAGTAGATCTAGTAATAGCAGAGGAACTACCTTGCATTTTCCCTTCTGTTAAATCAGGGAGAATTCAGACCATAGCCATTAAAACCCTGCAATTGTCACAGCTACAGAAACAAAGGGCTCATACACTGAAAGTATAACGCTCCGCAGTGTCACAGCTATAAAGACATAAGTTAAACTAAGGAGAATGAAACTACATCATAATCACAGCAGAAAGAGAAAACTGTAAGTGTGTCAAATGTGTAAAGCAAACCTTCAGAGGTACACTGCTGGAGGTTGTCATGGCAACTTTTCTCCCTCCTTCCCACTGATTTTTGGCAAGCATTTTAGAATGTTAAGAGCAGTTTTACTCCTTTCCCTCCTAGCCTTTTCTCCTCTTAACATAGCATGAATGATAATGCAAAAAATGAAGAGTATGCAAAGCATCAGTATGCAGCCACTTCAGATCAAAGATACATCTCTCCTGTAGGTTTCTCAGGGCATCTGGTATCACAAGTGCAAAAGTGCACCTGGAAATATATTTTCTTTTCCTATTTTTTCTATGGTGTTGAGCTGCTAAGTATTACTAAGAGACTCTGGACAAGAATCATCTTAAAAAGCTTGTGAATCTGAGAGGTATATGAAGTTAAATCCCACACTAAGGTTGTTTTGCGCCAGTAGCCTCATCTACTTTTCTTCTGAAGGGCTATTTTGTTGATTTTGACTGTGTCTTTCTGCAGTCAAAATACGCAAGAGTTACAATTAGTGGGAGAAACAAAGGATTCTTAAGCTTATGCTATCACAGCATCATCAGAAAGCAGGTTTATGAAAAAGGCAGTCATCTCCATCTGCACTACAGTAACAACTTGCTCCATTTATAGTATTTGCTGTTCTCTTCACACTATGGCATATGTGTCATAAATATTCCAGCTCCCCTGACTGCTCACTAGCTGAATCTGCGCAGCCTGAAGTCCCTTTAGTCCAGTGACACCCTCAGAGGTGTCTCTGTATGATGAACAATGATGCACTGAACAGACGATACAAACTGCCAATACGACCCTAAGCCAGCCTCTAGTTTTTCTGTCCAGAGCTTTGAAATACCCATGGTTTTGTTGCTCAAGAACAATCACCTTAATTTTTTAACTAAGCGATACAACAGAGTATTAGTATTCCATTTCTTCCTGGATCACACCCAAGAGTGAAATTGAAGAGCACCATTTGCACAAGATCAGAGCCCATCTCTGGCTATGCTGTAAAACTCACAAAGCACTCCCGAACAGGTATTTTCCTTTCACAGCCAGCACGTATGGAAAGAAAACCCGTTTATAATTCTAAAAGCATCTACTGAGGATGTGTGTCTTCTACCCAGTTTCCTTCACCAGATGTGCAATGACTGCTTCAGGGTGTATGTCCTCAGTTAAAGGTTCTCTGAACACAATGACAAAAATATTCTTAGTGTAGAGCATTAGTATTACATTTTTACGGCTTGCTCATTCAAGGACTAGCACTCAAACATGCCAACAAGATTCTGGGAAATATAGTAAAATAGGAGACAAAAGTATAAGTAAAATAATTTTGGTAAAGACAACAGATCCATCCAGTCTGGTCTCCTGTTCCTGGTAGAGGCCAATCTTCAGGGTGATTCCAACAATATATTTCTAGTTCCCTTACTGTCATTTACCTATGAAAATCATCATCTGTATACAGAAATTAAGCTCCAGGGTTCTGTTTTATTTTTTGCTTCCATTTATTATTTTAACCTCCCAGGATCTGGAGCATATATTGGCAATGGATTATATTGAGAAAAAAAGTGAGGACACAGGTATTCATTCATCACATTCTCCATGTGAAATTTCTGTACTTCTTTCATATTCTTCCTGTGTTCTTTCCAAGCTAAAAACTCGTACTTCTCTTCACACAAACTGACTATTCCATATTGATTAACAGAGTACCCCATATTGACTAACAATGAGTCACCTGTTGGACAGATTTCAAGTGTCACATGATCGGGTGGATTTATCAGCATGAGGTGAGCATAAAGTAATGAGTTCCTCATCAGGTGAGTCAAAATAAGTAATACTTCTATATATAAAATACACCAGATAACTTTCTTTCAAATTTCAAATACAGATAGTAAAAGCCTCCCTATTCTGAACATACAGAACTCAAGTTGACTGCAAATCCAAAGTCTGTGCACACAGATGAGGGAAGAACTCAGTACTTCAGTTTCTGAGTTAGATCCCATGTGCATTTTCTATGGGAAAGAGTGGAGAAGAAAAGAAAATGCAAATAAATAAATGCACATAAGTATGTGATTGCTGCCTGAAACATTTTTTAAGCCTATCTTCATGTATGAAACAATATGGAATTCTCATCATAGTTCAGTATAACTGTCTGAAGTGCAGCTTACATCTAAACCAGAAGTTCTACCCTTTTGTATACCTGCAGTAAACAGATGATTTTGCATCAAGCACAATACACTAATATCTCAAGTAGTTTTGGAACACAAACTGAAGTTCCTTAGTAAAAATGCATAACCTGCAAGATGGACAAGTCATCCAGTGAATGGAGTAAACACCAGGTCACTACAAATAGCTGAGAAGCCTGTGAAGATTTCACTGGTTTATTAGTACAGGTTTCTGAGCACACCTTGACTGGCTATTCTTCACAGTCTGTTACTGCTGTAAACTAGTTCCTTTCCTCAGGTGTACACCTGTATGGGGGGGATGGAGGTTCCAAGAGGGATCAGTATTTACACAAGCTGTCCACTCATATATATTTGCAGAGAGTAATCTCATTCCTGCTGTAGATTACTTGGGTGCTAACAGTCACCAAGAAGAAGTGTGAAACCCGCATACTTCTACTGTTATAAATCATGATACCATTAGTAACAGTACAGAAATGGTAAAGCTGGAGAAACCCATGCACAGTGCACGCAACAAAGAGACTTCAATAGGTATAGCTATTTCTCTACCTACAGCAGAGAATAACATATAAGTAATGTGCTCTTTCAAGGACCTTCAGCACCTGCTGAACTGAACTGACTGCAGCAGGTCTTTTATTGGACACCGCTTATGTTTTCTCACACTACTGATAGGAAGGGCGTGAGTTTATGCAATCAATACAATAGGAAGACAAAGGCTGACGATGTCTGAATGTCTCTCCTAAAAGAAAAACAGACGAAATTTGCATTTGTTTCTATACTTCATTCACATTCTTAATGTCTCTTAAGTACACTCTGAGAACCAGAAACACAGCCAAAGGCCAATAATTCAATGTAACTTTAACTACACAATGTCCCGGCCCAAGGGAGCCCTGATTGAAGCCATTCAAACTCCAGCTCCCCACCCTGCAGGTGGGGTTTTGCTCCGTTGCTAACTTTCCCTTCGGGTAGCGTGTTGCTTTGTAGTAGCAGCTCTGCAATCTCAGCAAGCAGCGGGAGCAGCCCGCACTTTCAGACATCGCACTAATCACACGCTCGTGTCCTTTACTGAATATACGTGCCCACTACACATCAGTAAGTTGGGTCTTTAAGAAAAATCGCTCTTAAGAGGGAGTAAACGGCTTCCTTCGAGAGCGCAGGGCTGTCACGACAGGTGACTCACGTTGGGCGGCATTAGTCATGTCATGGCACCTTACATAACCACAGGCAACTGACACACCACAAACCGACACATCACAACGCAGCCTGTCAGCAGCCATATCTATAAAGCTCCGCTTTTTAAAGAAAACGTAGGGAAGAAAGTATTGTGGGTTTTATAAACACCACTCGGGAGAGAAAAAGTATAAAACCCCACGCAGTGTGAAGCGTTCTGTTGCAAGCTACGTTTGTACACAGCCACGGTCTGCACCGACAGAGCGCGGCCATCTGCAGCCGGGGGCAGCTTGGATGCACCCGCCCCAACAAAAGCCGGCCGGGCTGTTGCTCAGGTGAAGCAAACACGACGGCCGCAGCAGGAGCTGCACCAGGTGCACACGGGCTGGAAATAGCCGCTTTTATCGTGCGCCCAGAAGGGGCTCTCCTCAGATCCTCTTACAGCTCAGTAGGCTAATAAGTGTGCTTAATCAAAAATGTACTTTGACAGCTTCACAATTCCTGCTCCTGAAACAGCATATCATTATTGCTATTTCAGGCAGCACCACCGAGTTCCAGGAACTCAGATGCACACAATTAGAAAGCAGACTGGTGGAGGCTATGTCCATGTCCTATGTTCGTCCTTAGGGACGCACAGGGCTTTGCTGTGTTTCACTCCAGACCTGGTTTTTCCTATAGCCTCTTTGGAGAACTATTGTTAAAGGCTGATATCAAGTTAAAGAGGGAACTGTGTGTAAATCCATGCATTCAAACAATAAACCAGAGCCCATCATGCTTACCTTGAGAGATGAAGTACAAGTCTGGTTACATTTTCCAAAGGCAAAAAAGCACAAGCCTAAGAGTGAAGACACCAAGCCCATTTTGAAGATATATACCCTCCACAAGTGTGGGGCAAGGCACAGTTCATCTCTAACACACACATCTCCATTCTCACTCATGGGGCTCTGCAGAAAATCAACAGGCTGCTGCAGGAGAGCAGGACGTCGTGCTGAACTCCCATGTTACTGTTCCTATTTCATATGCAGTGATCCACTTACCTCTGAATATAACAGCTTAACCAAAATCCAAGTCAAGGTAGAGTATGGAGACAATCTAAACTGAGTCTGAAAGCTTACAGGACACTTCTGTTTCCTGCAAACAATTATGATACAGCCATTTTAGAACACAGAGACCTGACTACAGCCCAATTACCCAGAAGCTTACAAAAGCAGAGTAGAGGGGAACAAGCCCCTCCCTCCCCCTGCCACCACTTCTCTGTTGATGCAGCCCAGCAGGATCCCCAAGTGCTTCTCCACAGGGCTGCTCTCAAGTTTTTCACCCAGTCTGTACCCATAGCTGGGGTTGCCTTGACCCAAGTGCCACATCACATACTCAACCTTGCTAAAAGTCATTGGATTCTTGTGTGTTCACTTTTCAAGTCTGTCCAGGTCCTTCCAGATGGCATCCTTCCCTTCTCTTGTGTCAACTGCACCATCCAGCTTAGTGTCAGCCACAACTGACTGAGGGTACTTGCTGAGGGTACACCCAATCCCACTGCCTATATTGTTGATAAAGAGCACCATTCTCAAGGCAGACCCCTGGGGTACACCATTCAGGACCAGTCTCCACCCAGATACACAGCCATTGACAACAACCCTCTGGCTATGACCAGCCCACCAATCTTTTAGCCACTGAATAGTCCAGATGTTGTCACCCCAACATAGAAGGCCCAGTCTGCATGCCCCAGCTCCTCCTACCTTGCTTGGAACTTTATAGGTCTGGCAACACTTTAATAATTGACATAATATATTCTTAACAGCAAAAGATACTCTCACGTGTATTTACAAATGACATTTCCACTTAGACTATGTCAAATAGTAACACTCAGAATTTATGCCTGTTACATAAATAACAGTAGTTTTATTTACTAGCCACATTAATTTGATTGCTTGAATCTATGACAGTTTCTTTTTCAAAACAGTATAAATATGCTGTGCTGAATGTCCTTCAGCACCCAAAGCACTGCGGTCACTGTTCATTTTGTCAAGACGAAATGAATGCATAGTTAGAAAAACCTCATCTTTGAATTCTTACCCTGAAGTCTATGCTAACGCCATACTTTACATAGGTAAGATACGCACCACCCATAGCTCGTTTTCTTTATCCCATCATCATGTACACAGGAAATATTTGTTTGCAGTAAACCTGTATTTGACCACCCTCACATTTCAAACAATGCTTACAAAGTTACACGCTAACTTGAGCAAAAAATAACCTGAAACAAAACTATGTCACCCTCACGTAAGCCTTCATCATTCTTTGTAACAATGAGAGAAACCCCTAAGGAAAACATTTCTCTTGTTTATTCTTTAGTTTTGGCATTTGAACTTGCAGTAGGGAAGGGGAAAAAAATCCGTGGCAACGAGATCAACCCAGCCTAAGGGCAATGTCTTTTTACTCATTGGGCTATATTTAGAACTGTCACTTGTTAAGAACACTGTCAGCTACAGCAAATTTACTGAAGAGGCTCTGCGTTATACACATGGCCTGAAGCACTCATACAGTAACATCACTGCGACTAAAATAAAAAGGAAAGTGTGATTGAACAGCCTAATATTGGGTAATCTGAACCAGCTTCATACCATTTCTCACATTTAGCATTAATATGCTCTGTTGCTAAGGAGCTCCCCTGCTATTCTTTTTTTCCCTTAAACAACACGTTCTTGGTTAAAGTCGTGTGTGTTCCAAAATATCGCACTTCCGTGGTTAGAAAAATACTAATTTCATCTGTTAACAAATCCAGTATTCCTACAATAACAAAGAGTGCTCAGAAACACATGGCTCATTAGTTGAGATAGCTTTTTTCTTCTATAGCAGAACCTAAGAAAGCTGAAATTAAAAACACAGCATTTTCAGCTTTATACGTTGTACACAGGCACATACAGTAGACTTGATCTGCAACTGCACCCCTTTCTCTTTTGTACTAGGAGAGGTTTGAAACCTGTGTTCAAGCACATGCAATCTTCACTTAGATACTAGGTACTAAACAATACGTGTTACTCCAAAAGTAATGCCTCCTATTTATTTCCACACAAACTACAGCAGGTATAAAAAAGGACAATAACACTGCTTAATGGAGCAAATCCTTGCTACCATTAGCTATGCAGTTTGCCAGCAATGAAAAAGAGCCTGTGTGATGCACTAGTAAAAATCTGTATGGCTGTCTGAAACATGCCTTATATTTCAGTTCACACCAGCACCACCTCTGCTGAAATGCACCACCCACAACCTCACTGGATTCACAACCACCACTTGGTCTCCATAGATATTCAGCAAGCATCAGTTAATGTCAACGGGTGCCATTTTTCCACATGGAGAAACTTAGTGACATATCTTTGCTACATACATGCCTCCATGACATCATTTCGTCAGAGTGCCTCTCTCTTGCTAGCTGTCACACAGCATCAAAATGTAATGAGCTATTGGTGGCAAGGGTGAAGTTCTACTGCCATACCATCAGCATCTGCCTCTAACACTCTGGGCCAACACAATAAAACAAGAGGCATTACTTTCAGAGCAGCCCTCATACATGTGTGTGCTAGTTTTCTGGCTGAAGTGAAAAGCAGAGAAAATACAACAGCAGTAAACAGGGAAAATGAAGCAAGGCATTTGCCTATATGCTTCATAAGATCAACTGTATGATAAGGAGGCTTTACAGCAACCCCAGTTCCAGCATGACCAGAAGTCAAGCTCTCCAGCTTTGCTAACCAAAAGTTTGTACAAGCAATGATTCCTCCTTGATGTTACCACACTAGACTCTTGGTATGTGATGCAGATTGTGCCTTTGAGGATGTTTTCAGATAATCAGAAAATCATTTAAGTTTCCACAGAATAGAAAAGCTTTCCAAACAGTGAGTAAATCATTGTCATGGTTTTGCAATGTTGTAATTTTGCTATCAGTATTCCACATCATAACATCATGTTAAGCATAGATAATTTTGACGAATCTGCTGCTCACAGAAAGAAGACTGCATGTCCCAGGGAACACCGCGGTCAGTCATATGACCAGGACTATATAATCTCACTTCAGTGCTGGAGTCGCTCTCTTGGATCCTGCCAGCCAGGGGGAGAGCCGTGTGGGAGCGTTCCAGCCGTTTCGCCTAGAGTTACAGTAGGCCTCTCGGTTTCGGGACTCACTCTCTCTTATTTTACTTGATTCGTTAGCTTTAATTCCAATTATATTGTATTATATTGTGTTATTCTGTATTCCGATATAGTATTTAGTAAATAAGTGTGCCTCCTTAGATCGCTGCCGCTGTATTTATTTCCTTTTCCCTGTTTTTCTTTTCCTTGTGGGCCAGCAGCCTGCGGGCCGACTGCCCCCCTGTCATGGGTGCAGGTAGATTTTAGGTTAACCTATGACAATCATTGCCCCTACTGAAGTATACCAAGTTTCCTGTACACAAATCCAGCTACCTTGAATTCAAATTGAGAATTGCAGCTTTTAAAGTCCAGAATGACAGTCGGTTTTAACTGCTATAAAAGTACTCACCTGCTATCTTATTGTAATGACTGAGGCTTGTGATGCCAGTAATAAATAAGAAACTTTACCAATACCCAAGTAGATGCCACTGCATTCTTCTGTCTGTGGTCTTCCTTAGTGGTTGAGATTTTTCCTTTAATAATTGAAGATACTAAAACTTGAAATTATTCTGATTCAAGTGTGCTTAAGGTCTCAATATTTTGGGTGCCTGGAATTCATTCCAGAAGAGCATGGTGCCCATTTGGATTATTGAAGGCATTTGTCAAGCCACAAAACAGAAGCAGAAAAGTCTGTAGTGTTTTAGTTTGAAACAGAAGATATTTTATGTAGGCTATACACACATACACACACCCCTTCAAACTCAAGCTCACGGGAAGAGAAGAAAATACACCATAAAAATATAATTTAAACAGTGTGGTTTCAGTTCATTTATCAAAACAAGAGCAGCCATCTCACTCATGTGGAAAGTCCATAGAAAGGAACTAGACATGTACTGTTGCTTAAACTGACAAATACAGAATAATTTAACATCTGTTTGCCAGTCACCTGTAATAAGCACTGCTGAACAAAAAGTTTATGAACTATTGAGCTCAGTGACTGAAAGTTCCTGACCTGTGTGTTAACAACCTTTTGTCCTTTCTGGAGACAGTGATGCAATGGTTCATCACCCATATGAAATAATACACTAGAGATAATTCCCTCAGAGGAAAGATTGTGTCATTTTGAGCCCAATTCTGTATATTTTTTGAAACCTCATAGAAAGAAACTCAAGAGCTTCTCTAAGCCTTAATCCTGTGCCCTGCCACAGAATTTATCAGAGGCCAGTATATGAAATCACTAACATTTGGTCACTCTCTGGAACTTGTCATTGCTTCTTACATTGACGGGATCAACTGTCTTCGATATACATATTATCACATTATCCACATTAACTCAAAATGAACAAACTAGACTACCAAAAACTGGCCAGTCAGAGAGAAAATAACCCTTTCTACTAACAAAGCTATGTCACTTCCAGTACCCAGCTTTGCTCTATGAGATCTGGTTTAGATAGTTAGGCATATTGCTATTTACAAATCAAACAGCAACAATGTCCCCAGATCGCATTCCTTTGTTAGTCATACTACTAAGTATTTCAGGGCTCTTGTATGCACAACCAAACTTAAAAAGTTAATCTACATTAATTTCTTAAAATAGATAATTTAACAGGGCTGTTAAATCCCTTTGTGTATGTTTTCACTGAGAACTAGCTGACTACAAAAGTCAGACTGATGATGTAAATGACTGCACAGCATTTCAGTTCTTTCCAGAACATGCTGAGATAGAAATGAGTAAGCCTAATCAAATCCCAAATACTGCTGGAGTAGAAATCTATGGTTTGATTTGTTTCATCTTTAAAAAAGGAAAAAAAAAATTGTAACCATTCCATCATAGAAAGGTACCTGAGTTGCCTTACTAGTGCTGAAATGGTCTTCCCCTCCCCCCCATCTCCTGTTTTGCTCTCATCTTTCCCACAGAAGTCCAGAGGTGCTAAGCACTTCATAAACCAACCGTTTTTGAGATGCATCTTAGACTTGATCTTTTGATTGCTCTGCCAATGACAATTTAGTTTCTAAAATGGTGGTTTGAGCTAAATAGGATAAGCAAAGCAACCTGGGGAAAGGACTTGGCTGCTCAGTAGTCCATTTTAAAAAGCCTATTCTGTACTAGATGTACTTGGCACTTAGTATTCAACTTCAGCATACTGAATGAGAGTTAACAGGGGCTGAAGATAACCAATTTACAGACTGCTATAACCATGGATTACAGAGACCCACAGAAGCAAAGTTCACTTTTAGGTGGGAAAGATTAGGCTTACTATTTATACAACTGTTCTTGCTTAGGTTATAGTATATCACTTGGGTGTCATCAACCCTGAAAGGAAACAACTTTATTATTTACCAACTCTTTTAGTTACGCATGATTTATTGAAATACAAATCTGTTATATAAAATATTACCCATCAAAAGGTTACTTTCAACATCTGCACAGCATAGACTACTAGCAGGAACTCTGTTCCTAGAGCACATTTCTAATTTAAGATAAAATAATCACCGTTATTATAGTGGCACTGTAAAAAGTAAGAACAGCAAATATTGTTCATTAAACTCCTGCTATTAAGCTAGTTTTCCTTACAGAAACTCAAAGAAAACAACAAACATGAAGCAGCTCATACACCCGTTAAAATTAGTTGGTTCAGGGCAGGGCTCATATTTCCATTAATTACGCTCTATAAACACAAGCAACATTGATTAGAGACGTCCTGCTGAATATGCTTTAACACTGGCACAATGGCATCTAAATGTTTTATCTTATCTTTATTACCTTAGGGTAATGAATTGTAATGTAAAGAGCTGATGAGTAATTAAACTCATCAACTGTGGATTTAGAGATATTTTTAGAATCACATGAAGGAAAATCCTCTCAAGAGTAGCAAGGATATATTTTCGGAGAATATATTATATTCCTTAACAGCTCTCTTGAGGGAGCACTTCATATTCTGCTTCTAAATGTTGAAATTAAAAAGAACACTAATTCTCTCTCCCTGCCCCACCCCCCCCCCATCACCCCCTCTACCCAAGGTCAGAAACTTCAGATATGACATTTCTTCTTAAGTTTAAATCATCACCTGTTTACTGAATTCCACTGAGATTCAGGAGGACTTTTATCCACACATCCTACATATATGCCATTAGATAATGATATTAAAATGCTCAAGCGCCTTCCTAAAACTTGTCTTATAGTTCATTTCATTTTTGGTTTGAACCTGGGGGTTTTTTGTTTGTTTTTGCTCCAAAGCATCTCTTCCTGTCTACGTGGATAGATAAACATCCCTCTATCAGGATGAACTTCTAGCCTAAATTCATTCAATGTTAGATTTATAAACTACTTGATATTTGTGCACTGAAGACATTGGCTCGCATATTGGAAGCAGCTTGGTTAAGCATGTTATAACAAGTGTGTTACAAAGAACACTGGAAATGTAAACTGTAAGAAGTCAAGAGGAAATGATGGAAAGCAAACTGACAATGTGGGCTACAAAATATATATATCTGCAGCTACCACAAATTGTGAACGTTGATTGATCACAATGGCAAACAAACCAACAACAACATCGTGCCCCTTTGGGTATCCTCACTGAACACAGCTTTTAAAGAAAGGAGAAACCACTTCCTAACCTATTAAGTAAGAATGTCAATGAATGTTTAGTTCCATATCCTGATCCCCCCACTGAATGGGCATGAAGCCCAGTCAGAGCTATACAGCTGAGCCAGGCTCATGGCTGCTGAGCACAGCTGGCACATAACAACTGATTAATAGCCACTCATCCCTGCCTCTGCAAGTCCCCCCACATGCTCACACCTGAAAGCCACTGGAGTGATGTGGGGGAAGCTGAGCATTTCTGAATGACAAGCATCGTGCTCAGACAGGGAGACTGTAGAGACAAATCATCACCCACATAAAAACTGGCAGTTCCTTTCAGTGCTTCTTGAACCTCATCATCATGTTCTTCAGCCTCTTCATCCAGTCTGATGCTGCCTTCATATTGCTCTGGGGCCTTTTCCTTCTCTCAGCTGTAGTCAACCAAATGTCTGCCAGAAAAACTACCAGTGAGAGCTGCTGCTCTCCGCACCTGATATGAATGATTAATAGTTTCAGACATTATCTACCTCAGGGCTGGAAATCCACCTGAAGTTCTAAGTAACCTACTAAGCATGCACTTCTTTCACGCTATGTCTGTGTTTCAGATTCTACCTCAGAGCAAAAATGATTGCTCGGTGATTCAGCAATTCCATTGCAATTTCTGCACTTTGAAAGAAATTACAGCACATTGTGTTTTATTGGTGTGTTTCTTACTGTTCAGTAAGCATCCAAGCAAAAACGCCTTTCATCGACAGTGGGGTGCTCCTGAGAAGTTGGTGACATCTCCCAATTAGAGGGGGAGACTTAAAATAGATCTTTCCAATTACGCTGCTAAGTCAAGTATGTCCTGATTTCTCTCTGCTCTTTAAACATATGTAATCATACTTCTTCATCCCTTGCAAGAGACTTTAAGATCTACCTACAAAGAAATCTATATCAATACTAAATAATACTTAAACTGCAGTGTCATGTAATATTCATCTTCTATTCTGAAATAAAGCGTACATCCTGAATTTTCACTGCACTTCCATCATTACTTCTGCACTGATCTCTGCCAGATGTTCAGGCTATCATCCTGTTCTTCCAGTCTTCCATTTGTTTTTGTTTATTCACAGTGAGGGTGCATGTGGTATTCATCTCAGTTCAAAACTGAATAATGCAACAAAGCATAGATCATGCCACAAAGAATTGGTAAAAATATTCTATTGATGGCTGATACTGCCCAATACAGTCAGTGTTACAAAGACCCCTTACTTGGGAAAAGTTCCATCCCACTTTGTAATAGATGAGTCCATTTCTGTGAGATGACTTCACCATGTAAAGTCAGTGCATGACTATGAATTTGAGATTATTGGTGATGTTCTACTTTGAGAACTCACTCAGGGTTCTCACTGCAAATCTAGGTATTTCCATCTCTCATGGCCTCACCATTTAACATGAAAATAAAGCTGAGCTTCTAAGCCTATCCAAAAAAAAAAAAAAAAAAAGCATCGTTCTTCCCTAAAGAAAAATGTATTTCCCATTCTGCAGGTTTTCATGAGGCTGAAATAACATGCTCTACTACACTGAAGTATTGAAAGACTGTTAATCCTTAAAAACAAAAGTACATCTTAGTACTATTACTGTACTCTAATGTGGTTCTTTCCATGCTATGTATAAAAAAGCATAAGAAAGTGCATATGGATCAGAGGAGACAGCAGACGGAGCATGAGAATGGGATCTATATTCCTCACCGTTTTGTTCCAGCTCATACAGTCACTGTTCTCCTTCAGGCAAATCACTTGAAATTCCTTGGATGTCTCTACTTTATCTAGGAAAGAATAAAAATACTTAACTGTCTAAAGCTTTTGCCCTAAATTGAAGGCTATGAGAGCTATTATGCCTGAATTCAAAGGAGATTAAAGCCATTGGTGACTACAAGAGCCTGATCCAAATGCTGCCCAGCAGCAACCAGATGAAAATCACCAGAATTTCACTAATAGCCTTATAGAACCTTTTGTGACTGTATAAACTGACAGACCCAAAGTGCTCAACTAATTAAGCAAGTTTACTGAACTAAGACTATAAACTGATAAGCTGAAATCGGCACATGCATGTGCACAAGAGTTTAACATCTCTGAAGTTTCAGTGCAGTAGCTGCATCTTTACATTCTTTCACCCACTTGTTTTCCTTCTCTGTAGTGTCCCCAGTTTCTTACACACCACCTGACTTGTAATATCCCATTTCAAGAGGCAGTGTTGTGCATTCATGACTGATGTAAAACTACAGATAAGCTGAATAGTCAGCTGCAGAGATGGGATACTTGTTGCACCTCGGTCACAGAAAGGATCAAATAACACCCAGACATGCAAATAGCTTACAGACTGTAGAAGTTTGGGCTGGGTGTCATTGCACAACTGAATATTGCTCCATTTTATTCCAAAGAGCTTTCCCTGTTCAAACTAGCATAAGGTCCAGTTTGTAAAAGGTCACCCTTCCTTGTGATAAAAGCTGAAGTTCCATGCAGTAAAAGCTTTGAAATGTTAGAAGTGAAAACAGTATGCTTCTGCCCAAGTTTTATATCTACCTACTAAAAAACATCACTAAAAAATTCCAGGAGTGAAAGTTTAAATCATCCTTCTCTTATAGCCCATATTACAGTTAGAAGCAAGAAAAGAAGCAAGAAAATCAACAAGGAGAGACTGTGCTTTCTGGATTTCCCTAAAAGTAATGATGTGAAATTCAGACTCTCTCTTCTAATGAACCTTAAATATATATATGAACAGGTTATTACATAAATTTAATAACTACACACTACAGTCTTTAACTGCAACCCAATACTGCCTAAAACTCTATGAAAAACATATGTATTTCACAAAAATAACTGGCATTATGTTACTGTGCAAAGAAATGTCAGTGTAAGTCATACTTAGCTATACATTCAGGGAAAAGCGAATAATTTAACCCACATCACAGACTAACTCAAGAGAACAAAGCAAAAAGAAGAGTCCATCAACACATTGAATCTCTGCAGTGTATTTCTACATGGCCATAAAAGGAATAAGCAACAACAACAACAAAAAAAACCCTTATTCTCCGCTAATTGAAGGATACATTAAAATTGTCTGGGCTATGGGTGATTACTCAAAGGTAAAATGGTGTGCTGCAATGCTTTAGGCCCAGTTATGGCATCACCCTACATTCAGGCTGGTGTCTCAGAAGCAGGGTAACATGGAAACTCCCCGTTTACATACAAGTTCACAACTCTGTATTGTTAACTACAGAATGACCAAAATAGGGACCAGTATGTGGTTTTAATGGTGAAATGTGATCCCAACACCAATGGCTTTTTTGCTATTTCTACAGAGAATTTTGTATTCTTTTACTTCACCTTATTAGCAACTGCCTCAGTTTATAATCACATAAATAATAAGAGACTTCATTGTTCTCCTGTTTATATATAGCACAGTGGCTAATTGATTTTAGTTGCCCCGAGGAGATTAGGAAAATCATCTTATTACCTACATTCATGATGATTTTATTGACTCATGTAGGGAAATAAATATTTTTAACTCACGTGGAACACCTGGGAAAGTTTATCTTGCCTTAACCAAATAAAATTTTAAGTACTATTTCTGAAGAATGGAAGCCAGCAAGCACAGAACAGTTCAGGGAAAAGCTTAACCCTTTGCAACACAGGAGATCCAACTGAACAGTCCGAATATTTTCTTCCAGTATAAAAGTCTATTACTTTATTAATGTGATTATAGGATTACTGCATTGTACCTGAGAGTCAGTATGGTTACACAGCTTCTAATAGATGATCGAGGAGACCAAAAGTCATTTCCTTCTCACCAAATTTAACTCATGTTCTCTGTATCGCTCATTCTCATTAGTAAAATGTACTAAAATCAGTACTTGTGCTGATCTTCCCTACTTGGAAAGGTTTGAGATTATTTTCTGCCCTTCTGGAGCCTGCAAGGGTGACTGGAATATAAATCATAGTATAGATGAATCACATTACTAAAGACAGAGATTCACACAAGCACAACAGAGAGACCCTGCAATGAGTATTAACATGTCAAGATAGCATCCATAAGGATATGGAATAAGGAACAACCAAATATTTTGATTCTACTCTTAATGGGGGGAAAAATAATGTTAGAAAACTTCCACATCTTTCCTAACTCCCAAGCATTATCCTTTATCATTCCCTTAAGCTTTTATGGATTAGGGTGTTACACTGGTAAGAAGTGAGAAGGCTATTAAAACAAAAGCAAGAGAAAAAAAAAAAGTGATGGGGGTAAAAAGAAATGACATTAAGTTTAGAAAAAGAGTGGCAAACACTGCATGTAGGTCACTGGTTGCTTGATTTTCTATGCACCTCTACTCTTAATGGACTGTGTAGATCACATGTCCCTTTAAGAAGCAAAATCTTTTTTTTACACATTGCTTTCACAACTAATCACTTTCAGAAGGAAAAAATAGACCAAAATATGGAAAAAGCTTTGCAAACTACAACTATTTTTGCAAATCTTCTGAAGATAAAAGGAGCTCGAAAGGTCAGAGAGTCATCAGATCTTCCCATTCTTATTGCAAATATCAAGAACAGAGTAGTCATTCCATTTTCTGAAAATACAGAGATTATTTTTGGTTGTTCTGCAGTGACAGTTGGGACAATGGAGTGCTTTTAACATACCCAAAGAAGCATATCCATATACACACACACAGGCTTCAAAGATTTGATCCAAAGCTCACTGAAATTGGTAGGAAATCTCTATTTATTCCAGTAGGCTTTGAATCAGGACAGCATTATTGGATTTCTCACATTTCAGTTTTAGTGCAGCGCTGGATGGATTTTAGTGCCTTACAAAAAAGGTCACTTCACCTATTGCAGGAAGCCAAATTAAGCAGAGATGGACCAGAAGATTTACAAAGACTTGCCCTCAAATTGTGGCATGCTTCATCTTTACTGAGTTTGAATTACATTGCAAAAAGAACAAAGATGGAATGAGGTACAATAAACTGTACAGTGTAAAACTGAACAGCAATAGAAAGAGAACATACTAACAAAAGCACATCTAGTAATATACAATACATTTGACCTTACTTGACTATGTTTCTTAAATAGCTGTTCAATTTTACATGCTTGGGTAACCCCATGAAGCTTTGTTTTGTGATTTCAATTCACATGCCCACCAGTGTGTAATCTGGGTGGGCACACAGCATAATTCTGAGACTGGTTTGTCATACAGCGCACACAGTGAGCAAACAGCAGTTCTTACAATTTGCAGATGCTATAATCAATAACAATACATTATTACAATTCTTGAATTGAATATCCTTCCATAATATAAATAGTCATGGTAGAGAACTGAAGCTCTGCATCCAAGTTATTATCATCTTCATCTAGCATAGGTTTTCTGTGATATATTAACTCACTACTTGTGTTTGACAAGAACGTACCCTTTAATCATTTTAAACATCACATATATATTTCCACACATTTGAATTTTCACTTGTATAGTTCTTAGAAGGATCTTATAAATACAGAAGACATTTTAATAGAAACATTTCTAAATGGCAACATCTTTGAGATTCATTTAGCATTCATTCCCTTTCCTACTCCATCAAATGCTGATGAGAATATATAACCAACTGTATTAGTGTGCTCTAGATTTGTTATTGTTAACAAGAGACATCATTAGAGCTGCCTTCTCGTGCAAAGAAGCTACCTGTTATATATATATATGTATACACACACAGCTGGAAAAGCAAAATTCTCATTCACTCCAAATGGAAGACTCTCTCTTACAAAAAAGAAGTTTATTTGTCACTCCCATGAGCTCCTCTGAAACTGCCAACTGAGTGATCTAAGTAGCATAATTGCTTGTACACTACACGCTATTTGGGCCTCTAGAGCTTCTCTTACAGAAGGTAAGAGATGTTATATATAAATGTGTGAATGGTGTCAGTACTTGCAATGCCAAGTACACATGAATCAGGAGAGAGAAATCCAATCACTCATTTATTTTTTAAGTGTTTATGCCAGACAAAGCTAGAAAAGGTCAGAGTTAAGGACAACTGCAGTACTGAATACAGAAAGGTATGAAGAAGATCCAGTAAATGTAGCAAGGACAGACTTTTCTGTAATTAAAAACAACAGTACTTGTATAGCTTAAACACACACAGACACTTTGACTTGACTGATAATTCCTGACAAAGTCCACTTGTAGCCCCCAGTGAGAGTGCAAATATACAAACTACTACTACGTAAATAATAAAATACAATGCACTTCTAAAAGGGTAATACAAGGTTATAGTTCTAGATGTTTTCAGGATCTCTATTTCGATATCTCCCATGCTTTGAAGTAGAAGTCCTATGTTCTCTTTAAGGTGACTTGCCTTTATCATGGACTTCTTAGTTTCAAGGTCTACAACAATCTGCCCCCCCATGTTCTCCTCAATACTCACAAGAAACCATTCCTCAAAAGCCAGCTCTGACAGACTTTCCCATAAACACATCTTCCATTTAAATTACCTTTTGATGTGCAACTTCTAAAAAGGTGATTTAGAAAACTTCTCCTGAGAATGCTACATTTTCCTGCTCCCTACTTTTAAGCTGTGCTTTTTATTTTCCTTTTGTGCAAAGAAAAATGAATAAACTACATACCACTGTGCCAGCAAAACAGCCTGCATTCATCACTACTTGCCTTATCTGAAGTAGTACAGATGTTCTGGTCATTTTACTACAAGTACATGTAACAGGAAAATCAAGCTTCTGAGTGCTACACAAAATGATGGCACTCTGTGCTTCTACTTAGATTACTTAGGTTTGTATTTCATACAGTAGATTTGTAAAAGCATCACAGAAGTCTCTTCCACGGTTTAACTATCATAATTTTATTCCATTTCTTTTTTAAACACTATAGGAGAAAGGTTCAGGAAGAGAAAAAAACTGAAAGCGAAAATCCTGCACACTATATTCTGTAGATCAACTCATTCTTGAAGAGCTCTGCTGGTAGTTTTCCATAAAATAGGAAGATATGAATAATCTGAACTGGAATAGAACTACCAGAATAAAGGCCCAATTGTATTTCTTTCGCACCTAAACAGATTTGTTTGATTCCTTGGGCAAAAAAAGACATCATTAACAGAAGAAAGAGGAAAAGTGACTTCAGTAACACAGAGCAGAGAAAATGAAGAGCACGTACAGTAACAGAGCACTAAATCTTGTTAAAAACGTTGCACTGACAGACTAGAAAACAGAATTTTAGACAATACCGGACTCACATAATAATGTATGATACAACACTCTCTATTTGGCATACTTCGATTCGGTTCAAATGTTTACTAAGTTCACTCGATAAAAAGCGTGCCTTATCCTAGTGAAGTCAGTAGTAAAGTCACATGTCACACATCCTGCAGGATTTTGCACTCTGTTAACCACGAAACCCTGTCACCCATCCTGTAGATTTGACCTTAGAGTTACAGTTCTACAGTGAGCAGATTTCTAAGTGCTAAGAGATGGCTAAATATGCGTTTACTCCAAAATTTACATTACAACATAGTTGACTTATTACTCTCCTCTTATTTCTTAAATGTCATTATTATTTCTATGGTTTATTTTTTTCCTGCAGTTGTTCTTCAGCCAATTTTTTTCTACTTATTCAGTATTTTTCCAAATAATTGTTATGAAATCTTACTAACTAAACATAGGTTTAAAATAATTCCCAAGCAGAACAGAAGCTGCAAGTCCAATTGTTACACTGTACATCAGCTGGAATAGAACACAAGAAAAGAAAAGTTGGTTTGAGATTCTTGTGGCTTGGTTAAGGTTTTGGTCTGATTGCTTGTTGTCTAATTTCAGGAAGTATGTTTGATAAGAAACATGGCTAGCACGTGCCCAGCTTCTATTTCCTGCTCTGCAACAAGCCTACATTAATACCTCGGAGGTGTCATGCAGTTTTTCCATTCTTCCCTTTAAATGCCACACATCCTCTCTTGTTGTGATGGATTTGAAGCTGCCTTGTAATATGCATGAATGTTTCACATTGACCTGCTACTGGAAAGATAATTGTCTCAATAAATTCAGTAAGGTTCTGTCTGGAGAAGCAGGCAGGAAGAAAATGACTGCTTCAAGACAGGCATCTCTATACACAGCATTGTTAAGAAACAAAATCAAGACATTCAGCTGTAGCAAGCCTATAAAATTGGGCTTGAGTAATATAAGAATCTGGAGATAAATAATCCTGAAGTCGTGACACACATTTAGAACTGGTTACTTTTCTAGAAGTAGGTCTTCCTGGGAATTAGACTCAGGTACAGAATCCTAATTAGACTGTTAAAAAAGGTTTACCTACAAAAGACATCAATCTATCCATGCTAAGATTTATGGTCAGGTAGGCCTATACACAAAAAGCTTCTACAAGTCTTTTCCACCTGGGAGCTGTTTCTAGTGTTAAAAGAAACATTACTTTGACAAAAAAAAACTTCTTGCCACACATTCTTTAGAGCTACCTAAGCCTGTGCAGTGCTAACATTTTAAGTGCTCTACCAGTCTAGTCAAGGGATGATAATAAACTGATGTATTTTTATGGATAAGAAATTATCTAGAAGAACATTTGTCCACTTATGAGTTCAGGTGTCCAAGAACATCTGATCTTCAAAGCAAAACAAACAAAACAACAAAACTCACACTGGAAAAAGCCACATACCATATATTTTAAAATGTGGGGGTAAGGGCCAGCCACTGGAATTGTTGCTGTAAGAACACAAGTTGTCAGAAACTACTTGAACACAACCGGAGGGGAAAAAAATGGAATCAATGCAGCTCATAGAGGTTACCTCTAGATCTCTGGCAGGATTAAATGCCTTAGGACTGAAGTATTAGGGTTACTCCTGTATCCAAACTAGATACCTTACATCCAGTAAAACAAATTAAAAAGCTGAGGGGGAAAATAAATAAATAAATAAATAAAATTATTCTAATTTCCCTACTAAGTTATAAGAAATTCAGACTTGAACAAAGAATTGAAAATCATCACAAGAATTATTTTGAGTCAAAAACACACCAAGAATAAGAACAACAAATTTTAGGAGACTTTAAAAGCCATTTTTGATTAAAAAGACAACCAACTCAGCTGTGCTATAAAACAAGTATAAGGCAGTTGGAGGAAAAGTATGTTACTTCAATCCATAGCTATACATCTTCTGTTTTTTTTCAGCTTGTATCAACCACATATACAAATCCAAAAGAAATATATGCCTTTGGCTGACTAGGACTCAAATGTATGAGCTGTAAGTATAAATAATAGCCATAAATATAAAAAACATTAATCATCCTGACCTACAGTGAAGCCAACCTTCCACCCACAAAGAAGTGCTGCAGAGCCAATAAGTGCTGCATAATTTTACCTCTCCCAACAGATACTTGACATGTTTTCATTGCAACAGTTTTATTTAGTTACCAGTTGAAGAATCAGCTACACTAAAATTAAATGAAAAGAAACAGTGCTATTAACTATCACATGGATGTGAATCTAGATTAGAGAGTGAGAGTTTTCTTAGGGGAAGAGGCATAACCAATTCAAGCACTTGAAGGAAACGTGTTGATTAGCCACACTACTGTACCATCAGTCAACCACAACTGGCATTACTCACTAAATGCAGTTGTAATTAATAAATGAAATTCTGGACATCAGGTTGTCATGCTTTTCTGGTCTTCCGTAGATCTTCAAGATCTTGAAATGTGTTTTGTTTGTTTGTTTGTTTTCAGAGCATGCCAAAGTCACATCAGACACAAAACAAGTATCTTAAGAGCATATCACACATACCCATTATCAACACAAAGCTTGTGACAAACTATTTGCAAGAATAAATCTGTCCCAAAAAAATCTGTGTGCCTTCAGTATACTATGCTCATGTTAGTCCTCGAAGGTGCAAAGGTGCATCTTTTACAAGCAATTTTTCTCTACATATTTCAGAATTCGTGCAATCACTCATCAGCCTTCCACTATGAAGTCCAATAGTCATTCTTGTCATTAATTTCTTCATTCTGCATAAAAGAACAATTCGTACAGGATTCTAAACTAACAAATTTGCAGCCATTTAACTATATCTACAAACTATAATCTACAACAGCAGTTCATTCATTTCTTGCACGTATCACAAAACTGAATCAAGGAATCACTTAGGCTGGAAAAGACCCATAAGATTATCACTACCAATCCCACCACTAACCCAAAGTCATATTCACACATCTCAAATATCCATCAAGACAGTTACCACAACACCTCAGTAAGAATGCATTAACACTCTGAGTAGCTGGTCATCTAACCCAAACTCGTCCTGGCATAACTTGAGGTCCCTATCTTATCACCACAGAAGAGGGACTGACACCTCCTTTGTTGCCATCTTCCTTCTGCCTTATATTCTCCATATTGAACAGTTCAAGTTCCCTCAGCATCTCCTCAGTTACATCTAACTCTCCATCCATTGTCTGGGCGCCCTAAGAATTCCAGCTGAACCAACAAGCAACTGACTGTCAGAAGTTTCTTCATTGAAAACAGAGCCACTATTAAACCTTAACATATTATTTTAAACTCTCTGAATGATAAAGCTATGGGAATAGTTGAAAAATATGATGTAACCACTTTTGCCAAAGCCTTATAAGAGTACAATAAGTGCATTTTAGCCATTCAAGAACCATTATAAAGCACATAGCAATGCTGTGGAATTAATAGTCTGGGACTGTGCATAAATATTTAGAATACAGTAATGATGATGATAAAAGTATCTTGTAAATGCAGAAGATTAGCATCACAGAATTAAATGCTGTGTGATGAAGTAACTGAAGTTGACAAAGATAATCCAGGTTAACATGGCTGTATTCTAACTTCTTTAGAAATGAGCTAAATTTAAAATAAATGATTTAGTGAACAAGTGGATGAAGAACTAAGTAAACTGTGTGTGCTGGGGATCTTGCCAAAAATCACTTGTATTTAAGCTTATGTTCAACAAAATACCTGAAAACAAATGGAACATGCTTTAAGTACAGAGTCTTAGAACAGTTTGCAATCCACTCTTAATTCATTCCAAAACATGACAGCAGACTGAACATTGGTAGCCGAGAAAGAATTTCAGCAAGCAGTTACTATTACAGCTCTGCTAACACCATCACTAGAACACGACTTGTCTTCCAAAGAAAAAGAGTATACTGTATATATACATATGTATTTATTTAGCCATATCTTATAAAAGTTAAGCCTTACTTTTCAGTTTTGGGTCATTAACTTCTATTAATAAAGTAGAACAAAAAACTATTTTTTCACGTGAATAAAAACAGCTATGAAATATTTGTTTATTGAAATTTTGCGCAGTGAATTGTTTTCAGGTTGCTCTAACTTTTATGAAAACTATTGGACAAATACTAAATAGAATTTACCATAGTAAAGTAAAACTAAGCAAGGAATTGTGTTAACTTTGAATTTTAATCATTTCATGTGTTTCATGTACTGGAACAAGCTAATGTATTTCAAGTAATTTAAGTAAGTTCTAAAGCAGTCTGATGAGTGGCCATAACTGTGAGCTATAATACAGTAATAAGAACACTCAATGAGCCAGACGAAACAATATACAGACTGACAATAATTATCTTAAAGACTTTTATATAATTCAAAGAAAATCTAAGACAGTATATTGTTTTACTTTAAATAGGCACGATCTTGCTCAACCCTACTGTGACCATTTTTCAAGTAAAGCAATATACTATCAAGCTCTCACTATGAGCCTCATAGCAGTAACTTTTTTTATCCACTATTACCATTTATATTGTTAATGTGATGTAATGGATTTTCAGCCAAGTGGAAAAGTTCACTATCAATACTGACTCTAAACAAATTCAGTAAAGTACCTGTTTATAACAAAAATAGCAACTATCCAATACTATTTGTTAAGAGCTCTGACAGATTCTCAGCCTTTGCTATCTTTTAACTTAAACACATTTTTTGTCAATGAAAAAATGAAACTAACTCAAAATTTAATGTGTTTCAGAACATATATAAGGATATGATTCTATTTGAGATATTGGAAGAGATAGTTAGGCGAAGCTACTTGAACTCCTGCTTTTTATAAAGGGCTTTCTTCATGGGTAGGTGCCATCTCTCCTGAATGTTTGGAATTAATCTTCAGTATGCAAGTCCCTCCTGAAAAGAAATTTCAGCCTCCAAACCCATACACTTTGCTGTGCTTTACATCTCAGTACTGCAAAGAGTTCTTTCTACATTTTGCACGTGTACTATCATCTGGTTTTGAGATCACATTAACGATGCTGCCTGTAGGGTATATAATATAATGAAGAGATTTAATGTCAAATAGCACTTTATTTTTTAAAAGGTTGGTGTGTAAGACATTGTTATGAATTATCTGCAAAAATCAATATCCTTTAAAGGTCTGGGTAGTTATGCATAATTATTCCAGGATTACAGCAATATCTGGGGCCTCTATTATTCTTCTTTCATCTGAATTTTGAAGAAGAAAACTGATCAACTCCGGATAGAATGCTGCTTCTTTAAAAGGCTACTGAAAAAACTGACCAGTTACTGAATAAAATTCTTTGGCGCTTACTGGTTTGTACTGCATAAAGTCTCCACTGGTTTAACAAACTTCACAATATCAAGATGAAGTTAAGCAGCAGTAAAATAACCACAAAACAATGGAGAACAGGCATCTGAACAGTACATCAAGTACATAAGCAAGATTCAGTGACACATCATTAGACAGCCTAGCAATCTTTGCACCAAAAATACAATATAGCAGAATTACAAGTGGAACAAACTCCTAAAGCTGCTTTCTTCCTCCTTGGTCTTCTATCTCAAACTCGTAACAAAGTCTCAGCTATCACAATAGGATTTAAGATTAATAAAAACCTCACAAAAACTTTCAGGCACAAATCACGCAAGGCTTGGAATATTGATAGCTGCTTGTCACCAATACACTAACATGCACATGGAAGTGGATAAGAAGCCAGGGCAGGTGAAATACCTGTTGATGTAATATCTGTAAAGCCTGCTCTTAACAAAAGGCAGTATTTTGAATCACTGTAGCACAAGATTTTCTATAAACTTCTTAAGGTGAGGAAAGAAAGTTTACTTTCACATACTTCTTCAGGTTGACTCCTCCTCATAATTTGAAACAGTAGGAGTATGTGTCATTATCTGCTCCAATAAATCACACATGATCTGTACAAGTATAATAATACATTACCAATTCATTGTCATCTCAAGGTAATTGTGGGTGTGCATGGAGATGTGTTGTATGGCAGTAGTTGTTTCTGTATGGAATGTTGGCACTTAGTGGTACAATGGTTTGAAGAGTTTTCATTTTTCACTTAAGTGCTTATGTTTTGTATTAATTATAAGGATACTGAGATCAATAAATGTTTGTTAAACCATCCTATTACCCTGGCAGTTACTGTTAAGCAGAACTGTCTTTTACCTGTAGAAAAGTTGCAGGACCTAAAACACTAAGCAAATCTGAAGATCTCCCATGATAGTATGTATTATACCTTGCCAATTCCTGCAGGCACACAATCATTTCAGATTTTATAGTGGTATCAGTCTTCCTTAGACACTGTTCTAGAAACTGGCTCAACCCACTTCCCTCAGTATGAACAAAAGTAAAAGCATTCTGCATTTCATGAAGAGCAAGAATTAAACCCGAACGGTTTCCTCATGAAGAGCAAAACTAGAGAATTTCCTATTTTACTGCTGTAGAACAGCAAATGAAGGCCAGAATCCTTCCTAAGAGCAGAAGTTACTACCCATTTCCTTAAGACACTTTACAATGGAAGTTGGACACACCACTACAATATATTTTCTTCTGGGAAAAGAAGAACTGAAAGAAACACAAAGTGCAAACTACACAGAACTTCAATTGAGTTCAAGTTCATTGTAACCAAGTTACATTTGAATCCAACTGCACATCTCTGTTCCTGGAATTTGGGAACACAGGAATAGAAGAATATATTGGTTGTATTGGTGGCAGCATATTTTCCCTAATTCTCCTGAAAACATTTATTGGATTTACCACATTCACACAACACTGAGACATTTTGTCTGATCCGACTTTTTCTAAAAGTAGAAGTTCTGAAACAGTTCACAAATGCAGTAACAGCTCTTTTTAGTATAATAGTTGCATTGTGAACCAATAACTGAACTATTCACTGTTTCCACTCTCACATGTTGCGTGACAAGAAGATTTTGATGAATTCTTTTTGCAGCCTCTGGTGAAGTGATAAGGAGTTCTGTTATTTGAGGCTGAAAGAGTAGAAAAATGTATCTTAATATGTTTTCTGTAGACCACACCGTAGTAGCTCATCCCTAATACAGTTGAAATAGTCTATAGAATGCAATAAATAAAACACAGCACAATAGCCCTCAGTTCCCTCCCCCCCTTCCACCCCCACGGCCCCCAGTTTCCCTAAGATTTTGTAGATAGCATTGACATGCTTCAGAATCTATAAAACCTGATTAATTCCCCTGTTGCTTACTCCCCTTCTCTGGCTTCACAGAGCTGCATTTGCCTAGCATGCATCATATCACTTTGATCTCTTTCACCTGCATCTAGTAAAAGAAAGATACTTAGATCTGCACATACCAATTAATGCATTCCATCCCCTACTGTCCCTTGCTCAGTTTTACTCTTGCACAATAAGAACTTAATCTAGCTTCCAATCAAGCAAACAACATTTTACTACCTCTTTAATGTAAGCAAAGACTTTCTCTTCTGAAAGGTAAAACTTTCAGTATCTGAAAGTTGTTTTTTGTTTGGATTGGTACATTTTCCAAAGCATACCTGTACTACAGAAAATTATAACACTGAAAATGAAGATATACATGTGCAGCTGCTCCCCTTGGGGCATGAAACCACTAAGAAGATTTTGTAGCTATCAATTATTCATTCATTCAGGAATATAAGCTAGAGCATATCAAGCCAGGTTGTGCTTTCAGTAGCTGTAGGACTTTGCAGATGCTAGTAAGAAAGCAGCTCAAGAACACACTGTCAGATACCCATAGTAACCACCAATAATACAGAAAACCTCAAATTATAAATACTATAGCAGTTCTCTAGGAAATAGGAAATTATGTTGTTCAAAGAATGGGCAGGGTATCTGGGAAAATAACCACCAACAAACAGAAACAAATGTTTCTTACTAAGCTAGGATCCTTGAGGATCCATAAATTATACTCCTCAAACTCCATGGATAAGAATAAGAGGATTGTGGTTCTATTGTTTCTGACTGCAGAATACTGTCATCATCTTCTGAAATAATGTGATCACAGAGATCACTACAGGTTGAATTCTGATTTTGTAACAAGCATATCCAGAGAAATTCCATTGACTACTGCTGTGAACAGAAGTTACCTCCTAAAGTCTATTTAAAAACACTAGGATGCTAGGAAACCAAGAAAGGATAGCAGTAGATTTGCCTCATTTTATCATTTCAGTGTCTGGAACAAATGGAGCTAATAATAAGGAATAGGTAGAATACACACTTAAGAAAACATTCCTATTGTATGAAATGCAGTTGACACACTAGAAACTTTAAGCCTGCTGCAATGATTGGGACATCCATGCAGCACAAACTGGAGTTAAAAGTTCAATATGTGACACAGTTATTAACAGAATTACTGTATGGACACAATAAGGCTGATAGAAGTGGTGACCCAGTTCACAAGCATTCTTAAAATCAGAATTTGTTTCTCTACTCCTAACTTCTCTTGCATGCGTGATTCTGAGAATGCAGTTTTCCTAATCTTAGGCAGAGATTTTCCTCCTTAATAGTATCACTATCAGGAAGGTTTACATAGCAGTTAAGTTTTCATGCTTCCAGTACCTAGATTCTACTCGTTCATTTTCTATTAGCTAAAAATGTGCTGAGTTGCTTCAGGGAAAAAAAAGTAGGCTATGGTACAAAATACTTGCGAACTAAGCCTCAGGTTGTACAACTCAGTATTTGGACGTTGTGTTTCAGCAGAATTTGATGGAGCAAAGCTCCATATTCACACAGCATTTGTGCATGAAACACTAACGACTTAAAGCAATATTTTACTGTTAGAAGTATTACCCCAACAGAAGCATTAGAGAACACCAATATGTTAACATGTGGTTGAGCAATGACAGGTAAAGAAAATGAAAATAAAGGCATGTTAAAACACATGCTATAAAATACAACTTACCTTGAGTGTAGCATTGCTGTATAAAGAATTATCTTTCACTTGAATATAAAAGAAACATGTTTAAATAATAAAATGTAACATTCACTCTGTTACATTCAATTATATTAAAGATCCAGTAGAATTACAGAAGCAGCAGCACATTTATTCATACTTTTATATGACAAATCTCTCACAGTGGCAAATAGGGCTTTCACTAGCGTTAGAAATAAATATAACATGTTAATTAACAGGACTTCACAATCTTCACAATCCCTCATAAGATTCATAAGATAAAGAACGCTTCTTATGAAACATTGCAGGTGTACAAATGTTCTTCATTCAAAATAATTTTCCCTTGCTACGGTCAAGAAGATTAGTGTAGTGGAAAGGCGATACTGGAGTGGAACGGCTAAAGGGACAAACATGAAAGGAAGGCTCACCTATCTCTGAAGATCTAGGCTCATGTGGAAAACACCACAAGGGATGGACCTCCAACCAGAGCTCCTTCCCCAGTGGCAGCCAGCTCTTAAATGAGGTCTAAGAGAGGTGTAGCCAAATTCCACCCCCGCCAGTCACCGTTCAATTGCCTTCACCTGTGCTCCCAGGGCTGATTGGGTCCTTTCCCCTGGTGATCAATCAGTGGTTCAGGCCACAACTTAGTAGCAGACTAATTAATATTTCCCTACCAAGACAGAATAATTTTGGTTATTTCATTTAAAGTTGTACTTAAGAACTAGATGTCCTAAATGTTCTGGGCATGTCAGAAAGACAACGCCTCCCAAGATGGCAAAAGAAGTAAATTTGCTGACAGGTGGTTCTCAATACATCCCAGGCAGCTAATGGCTACCAGAACTTCAACAGGAGAATTCTGAATGATTTTAGATAGAAAATTTATGACAACAACAAAACAAGTCATGAAACTGAATGAATGCACTGAAACGGTAGTTGCACAATTTAATTCCTGCCGACGGGCACAAAGTTGATAAGATCCATCATGCAAACAGAATCCTGAGGCACAATCAAGTTCCAGTACAGGATTATGTTCAGTCCACTATTTGATTAAGTTAATCCTGATCTCTAGAGCTGGCTTCTTTCACCAAGTCATTCCAGACCAATGAGCAGCTGAGAAATAAAAAGCTTCTGAAAGTGGCAGTTATATACAGAACAGAACATTTTTCACTCAATGAAACCCACTGACTTCTGATTTATGCTTCTAACTGAACTGATTTCAGTTTTGTTCCATTTTCTTGTAATTAGTCAGGACAGCTTAAATTAATTATTAGCCTTATGTATGAAAGCAGTATCAGAAAGTTCCCTGCAGGCATCATGCAAACATAATTTCTTCTCCTTTTTTTCCCTTTCTTTCAAGTCTGAACAATCTTTAGACTAACCTAAGTTACAATGCCATATGAATTGAAAGGCATTATTCAATTAGCTTCACTGATAAAAATCTCAAAAAGATGCAAGCTCTGCTGTAAACACAGTGATTTTAAAACCTCCGCACATAACACCACCTAATGATGCTGGGTGTTATGTAGGAGGTTCACCTTCTGCAGCCACCAGCTTGAAGCAGCCTTTGTTCTCCTTAATAGAAGGACAGAGTCTGTGCCTGAACCCGGCTCAGGGAAAGGTAAAAGCTTTGTTATCTATTCTGTATCTATTTACATAAAGCTAAACACAATCTAGTACACATCTAAATATAACTAAGTTCTCAGCTACTCAATAAAATTCCATCTGTGTCAATTAAGGTAAGATCTAGTTTTCATTGAATATCTGTTGTCTACACTGCTAGAATACATAAGGATTTCTCATGGACAAATGGAACGTTGAATATTCTTGGCATAGTGTTCATGGTTAAAGCAGTTAAATATGCTGACCTAATTTGTCATCAATGGTTACATCACTTTAAGACAACTGAGGACAAATCTCAATTCCCAGCACTACGGTTTCAAGCTGTTCATAGTGAACACCAGTAGATAACAAGCACCATTCACAAGAAGCACTGCCTGAAGAAGAGCGGTATGCCTTGTTCTAGGCAAAATAAAAACTCAGTTGCAAATTGCCAAATAATCAGTCATAATAATTTAGATTTCTTTCAGTATGAAAAACACACAAATCAGACTACCCTCCCCTCTTGCTGTACACAGGTACATTTCTTTTTTCCTACCCACTCAGTTTTGTTTCCATTTAACTAGCCAGTCACAGTTCAAAGCACATTTAACTTCAGAGCCAGTACCTGCTTTATATGGAATGATTTTACTTGCTGGCTACAGCAAGCCTGTGTTGTAATACAATACAGCTACTAAAGTACATGTCACAACGGAGTTTACTTATTTTCCGTAACAATCACAGCCAGATAGATAATACATTAAAAAAAGTACAGCCTCCAAGAATCAAACTGTAGATGAGATTGCTGTAAGTGGAACAGCATGCTGCTGGTACACTCTAGAAGTTCGCTTACATGCCACACTTGCAAATCAGTGGGAAGAGGAAGCATAGCTAGCTATAAAAATGTACTGCTTCTAACAGAAGACATTCCTGTACACGTGGTTTCAAACATCCATTTTTCACTTTCACCTAGTATGGAGAGCTTGGTATTCCAGGCTGTGTAGCTTAAAAAAGATGACCCCAGAAAAAAAAAACTCACATTCAGTTTTGAATCTTAGCTTACTTGCATTCTCTTGAACTGGCTTCCCATCTCCCAGATTTTGCTGAGCAATTTACGACCAGCCATGCCTGAACTTGCACAGTTCTGCTCAGGCTGCGTAACAATCATTAAGAACACATTCACGTATAGCCTGAAATACAAAAATGTCTGTCTTACTAACAGGTGCTATGACACTTATCACCTCTACTCTCCTTCAAGTGAAGGATGGCTCAGTGGCTCACATGCTCCACTGCTTTCACAGGTGCTAAGCCACTGTTTTCCTGAGATCTTCCTCAGCAGCAGAATGAAAGTTTCACTCCCACACAAGCTTCAAGCAGTGCTCTGACTGATTTCACACACAGGTAGGCATTCCAAGGATGCACCCTTCCCCATGAAAAACCTGAAGCAGTCTTTATAGAAGTTTTGCAAAGGCTGTGCAAAATACGCACAGCACAGTACCCCCTCGCAGCCTACTAAGCTGAGTGTCTCTTCATTAAAGCAAGCTCTTGGGCTAACACTAGAGGGAAAAGGTTGTTCTGTGCTAGCATCAACTTGTAACAAACATTTCCCCGAGACTTCCCTACTGACAACAGTACCAGTATCATTTCAAAGCAATGAAAAACAACAGCAAATTACACACCATTTCATATTTCTTTCACATATGACCCAATTCAGACTTCCCTGAGAAGTATCTTCCCTTCTTACAAAATCTCTTATTCACATTTCAAACGGTCTTATTCTCACCTCACACTTTGCATCACATTTCACATTTATCACCGTATTTAATCAGATTTACATCTCTGCTGTCTTTAGTAGAATTGCCCTTGACACATATTAACGTAGTCCACAATTAGGAAATAAGTACATGACCTAGCAAAAAACAGGGTACAGTATTTTACCTGCTCCTGTCAGATGAGCTGTTATAACTGATGGCATATACACTCCCAGCTACCCCAAACAAAATAAAATGGGCTCACTAAAACACAGGTTGAAGAATGAGAAGACAGAACGCAGCCGAAACAGTTATTAACTTGCACCAAAGGAACTAATTGTCACCTAAGTGATACAGAGAAATAATATTAAAATAAACAGTGAGAAAACACCCACCACCGCCAAATTCTCAAGGAACAATTACTGCATCTCTTATGAGGAAAAAAAATACATATACAGTAACAGTGATATTGCCATGTGAAAGTAAAATAAACTGCTGCTGCTCAAGATGTTTTAATTCTCCTGTACTTACCAGTAGAATATACACTGTGAAAATAAAAGCAGAATGGCAGCTCTTCCATAGAAGAACAACTCAGCCCCTTGCAGTATTTACACAGATCTATTAGATGTACAAGCCCACACTCACCTTTACACAAGCACATCAGATGAATAAAAACTGGGTAACAGAAAGTTAAACATAACCCCATTGTTTGGAGGTAGGAATGAGGAGTTCAGTAGCTCAAGCTGGAGTAGTTTTAATAAAGCAAACAGATTTCAACAGAGCTGAAACTGCTGATACTGTAGGCATCAGAATCCAGCATTACGGCATCTTCTAAACCACTACTCTCAGGAAACCATTATCAGAAAGCAATGGTATTAGATAAATTAGCCTGAAATCGAAGTGAACATGTTTGAAAACAGAAAACTTTGATTAAAAAAAATTAAACAAAAATCAAGCCATAAGCCTTCTTCTGGCTTAAAACTTCTTCTGTATGAAGAAACTCCCAACTGTGCTTTCTCAGTTCTTCTTCTGCTCCCCACCATAGTCCCTCCCCTTGTTCAAAGGGGAGCACAGTTGCACAATTCAAGTCCCCAACCTTCTGGCTGTAAACAATACAAAAAACAAGAAGAGCTGCCTAGCTGAGGAGAACTGCACACAGTGCTTTCCCATAATTCAGGTGAAGGAGGCACATGTGCCCAAGCAACGATGCCTTCTGGAGCAATATCATGAAATGGCTTCAGATGAAATGCTAGCTCGGTGATACCACCATGGCAAGCGTTCTGATTTCATTCCTTCTTCAGCAGTTCCAAACATAAAAATGCATGCCTCAGAGGAACAGCAAATCTCAAGACTCCTGTGAAATGCTACTTCTGGTGTTTTAAGATGATTCAGATCATTTGAGTAGCACGTATGGTGTCATAGAAAAGGTTCAGTATGGGACCAATGCAGCCCATCCATGAGAATACTGGAAGCAGCATTTTTATGAGTTTAATTCTGTATAACCAGAAGTAGTACCTTTATTTTCAACAAGCCATTACATTGGTCTTTTCTAAGGATACAAACATTAGAAATGGGGAAATACAGATTAATTTATCTTCTGATAACAGTGAAAGGCTCAATTTCTGCCTGATTCTTACCCCAAATAGTCTGGTATAAGCTCATTCAACTCCATTCAGATAAATTGACTACCAGCAATTTACTGATTGTACAGGATTGTGACCCTTAACTAAAAGAAAGTTTTTAAGTCTGTTTATTTTTCTTAACTAAAAAATGCTATGCTATCTAGCACAACATTCCAGCTTGTGAGAACATCGCTTCCTTGTGGTCACCCAAGCTCAACCCCCACAAGGGTTGAAATTCTCCCCATAAAGACAGACTGAGAACACTGACATTCACAGCAGGCATGAACACTCAGCTCCACAACACTGACAGAAACAAACTGAAAGTTATCAGTGTGGTAAGCTGCACTGTAAACAGGCACAGAGCCAAAAACCATGTATCCTTTAGAGATTGCTGTATAATACTGAAACATGAGAACAGCATGTTCACTCACATTCGAGCAAACCGGCAGAAATGCACTATGAATGAGAATTAATAACTGCTACATCAAAAAAGGCAACCAAGATGTTAGCCATTTTATAGTTCCCTGTCATATGCCGAACCACACACAGACCAGGATAAATAGGTATTGGAACCGGTAGGCAATCGTAAACAACATTCAGTGGGTAGCATCAGTTACGATGCCATTTAACACCGGTCTCAAGTTGATTTCAAAACCACAAATATTTACTTATAGCTGGGTAAAAACATTGAAAACAGTTGAACAGTTGTAGAATGAAAAACCTGTTGCGTTTTCTGGAGGTGGTATTGTGCATTTGGTTGAGAACAATCCCATAATTTATTTCTAAGTGCCTAGAACAGTTATTGGGGTCTGAGTTGTGAACATCTAGATAAACCTGACACAGAAGGAAACCCCCTGTTTTCAGTCATACAGATACAGTGGCACTGTGAGGAGGAAACTGTTCCCTCAAGGGCATCTGACTGCACCTAATGGGGAGATGGTCTGGGAGCCAGAAGCAACATAACTTGGGCCAGTTTTGGTAGCATATTCTCCCAGATTCAGTCACACAGTTGAGGCATTCTCAAGAAACAGAAAAACTGCGAAGTGCTTATAAAGAATAGGTGAAAAAAAATGCATTCTCTGATATACAATCATGCTTTTACCGAAGCCTGAAGGAAATGCAATAAACTCACAAAATATAACCAAAGCACATAAAAAACAAAGGAAGTTCAGAAGGCAAGAGAGGAATAAAGCACAGTAAGCAGTTGAAATTAAGGTAACAAACAGCTGCAAAACATTCTGTAAGGCTGGAAGTCAAAGCAAAACACTTAATATTTTCCTATTCTATAACCAGTGGTTCCAACTCTACTGCAGTTTGCTTAATATTTACCAGAAGCTTTTCCTACATTTTTCTCTTGTTCTATCCCTACATACTGCAATCCTTTTTCTTTATATTCAAGTCACACTTCCAGCACTGCTCTCAGCTCCTTTTAGTTGCTGGAGTATTTCTCCATTGGTTTAAAAAGGAGCTCAGAAGCTCACAGCTTTTTAAAATTACTTGTATAAGTTACATTGCAAGCAGTCATGTATTCTTTCACTCACTGTACTACTTCACTAACCTTCTAACCAAGAATCTTTAGAGGTTTTCCCTCTTTTTGTTTAATTTAAAGACTTATGTTTGAAACCCTTCAAAAGCACAGTGTTGTTCTTACTGCCTTGTATGGGATCCAAAAGAACACAGAACCAAACTTGCCTGAGCTTTTACTGAGTTGGCAAGAAAAACTCCCTTTTACAGGAATATTTTAAGAATGGCAATTCCAGGCTAATTCTTTGTAGTATTACTATCTACAGGTGTGAGGCTCTAAACATTTCTGTGAATATGAGAGGTTTAGCTGAATTAACAGGGTATCTTTAAAGTATCTCTGATCAAAGCTAGATGAAACCTGTGCAATGCAATCTGTCCTTGATGCTGCTACAATGACTGCTTCCCCTGGCTGACACAGCATCTCCAACAGTGACCTTGAGTGCTTATAATCCATCCTGATGTAGACCAGCTGAAGACATCAGTGCCTCCTGCACTGCAAAACAGTCCAGCTAACTACAGACAGAGTAAATTTTTTGTGTTAAACAACCCACAATACTACTGAAAGCAGTGGGAACTGCACACTACCTGGCAGCCTACTTACAAATGTGACTATTGAGGAAAATGAAGCATTTCTTGTAGATTTAAAGATGATACCCTCTACATTTATTACCAAAAGATATTTCCAATTAACTTCTGTTGCTTAAACCAGATGACAAACAATGTAAGGCAGGCACATCACCTTCTTCCTCATAACAGTCTTGCAATAACAGCATCTTAAGCAAATCAAGAACAACCAAAAGCCACTGTGTTCTAACACTGTTTTGAATGGTCTTCTATGTCACCCCTCTGTTTCAAAATCACACGCATTTCAGAGCAAAGATGCATCACCAGCTGACCACAAGGACTTATTCATCTATTATGCACACATACTGCTTTCACATATCTAATAAACAGTGCTTTGAAGGAAGTTCACAACAGTTTGACTGCCTTGTTTCTGACGTCACTCTTCCTTACATTTTCAGCACCTACCACCCACTTCTTCCCCTTGCTTTCCAAAAGATTGAGGAGCTCAACATTCTGCTTTGGATGTCAGTGACATGTTTTTTTCCTGCAACATTACAGCAGTGTGGAAAAAAAACACCATACTTTTCACAATACAGCAAAGGGCTGCTGTTATCAGAGGATGCACATTACAGAACAGATAATGGTCAGTGTTCACTAGTCTACAAGTGGGCAAAAAATAAAGCAAACTCCTGTTGCAGTAAGGAACTGAATAAAGAAATGCGGCATTAAAAAGGTGATGGAAGACACTACAGTCCACATTTCTTAGTATAAACTAATGTTAATAAATGGATCATTATTGTTTAATAAAAAGTACTGTAAAGTGGAACTCCTGGCTACAAGTCACCTCCGTGATGCATGAAAATACACAGTATCATACAAAATATATTTAAACATACATATATTTTACATCTACAAACTAAACCTACTTCCAACACTGAAAACTTAAGTACTGCATTCTTTAAATGAGAAAATCTTCCAGAGAGCCAAGGAACAACAACAAAAAAAAACCCTCACAACTAAGAAATACCTTACTAACAATAAAGTATTTGACATTTTAACTGTTACCCTGTTATTGCTCTAGCAATTATGGCATCGTAATAACTGAATATTTCAGTTAAGCCAGAATAAAAATTGGACTCATAAGCAAGAGGTTGATTACTAAAAGAATGTTTCCAGTATGAACAACAGACCAAAGAAATTTACTCCAGTCTACACAGAGGTGGGGGTACTTCCCTAGTACCTATCCTTAATTAAAAACCTTTAATCAAAGGTTGCACTTCCACCTACACTTCCTGCAACTAAGTCTTACCAAAAACACATACCTTGTCTGTGAATTTCTGTTCACAAAGAAATCAGTAGCCAAGTCTTAAAATTTGATCATTTAATTGTACGTAATGCAATTGCTAATGGCTAACTTAGAAACTATTGGTCATTCCATTTTCTCTCACCAAACCCAGTGAAACTACATTAGCTACATTTCCACTGATAATATAGCAATGGCAATCAACTATATTTCACCCTTGTTAGATGTGAAAAACTTCCAGGGGAAACACATCAAATATTAAAAACAGTGCCCATGAAATTCAACAACTGGTCATTTAGCAAATCTATGTTAGAAGTATATATTTACAACACACAAAAGAATGTCAGTATGCAAGTTAGAAAGAAGTTCAGATAAGTGCTGAAGGTACACATCTGGATAAGGATCTCCAAGGTATGCTTTAGTGGTTTGCTGTAGCTATGGTAATGGGAGAATGGTTGGACTGGATGGTCTTGGAGATCCTTTCCAACCTTATGATTCTCTAGTGTTTTGTTGTGTATGTGAACAGACCTACTGAAGGAAACAAAGGCTGTTTGTAACTTAATAATTAAAAATGCTTCTAATCATTATAGAAACCTTCATTACTACCATAAAATAATTAGCATTTTCTAACCATTACAGATTAAGAGAAGGTGGTACAAATTGTGTTAAAGCTGATATAGAAACCCAAAACAAATAAGATAACAATACTTTTGAGACTGACTTCAAGATTTATATTGTTATATCTAGATGGGCAACAATATAAGCCACTGTATTATTCTGGACAGAATTTCACAGCTCTAGGCAAAATAATTCAGTAAATTTAGAACCTATCCATAATGATAATGAACTCAATATTCTAGCCATCTTGTACCATCAGTTCCCAAGCAGAACATACTAGTGACTGATAACACTAATCAGAGTGCGCTAAAGCTTGATATTGCTTTTCATAATTAGAATGATTGTCAGTCATTTAGTCTAAGCATTTAAGGCTGAAGATTAAAAATATTGCAACACTGAAATGCTCAAAGCTTCTTGAAAAATCTTTTTCCCCTCATTTCTCTACAGAAGTCATTTTGTGATTTTCTGTTTTTGTCTATAGTCCTTACAAGAACAGCATCATAGAGAGAAAGCCAGATCAATGAGCTGACTAGAAACAGAAGCAGAAATAGGCCCCTTAGCAGGACACTGAATTCATTTTTTATTTGGTCATAATTTCCCAGATTAGACAGCATTTTAAAACTGCTTTTTGAGTCTATTTATACACTTCAACTAATTTGCTTTGATATGCAGGTAAGTAAAAGATTCCCCATCAAAAAGCTAGTAGTAATAATCTCATCAGTTTACAGAAAAATGCATCAAATCAGTGAACTAAAGCAAAAAAAACAAAACAAAACAAAAAAACAACAACCAAACAAAAACCAAAAAGCAATGATAGACAGCCAAGTCTCAAAACCAATGCTGTGTAAAATATTAATTTCTAGGAAATAAAGTTTCTATATGAAATCTGCATTTATAAAAATAAATGGAAAAAAACTCCATGACAGAATTATAGAGTAGCCTGAATAATTCCATGAAAATTTAAGCACAGCATTCTAAACTAACATTTTGTTCATTTCATAAAGGATTGCCTTTGCAGTGACTGAAAACATAAAGTATTACTGAGTATATAAACCTCAAAACATGTAGGTGTTTTGGAACAAATGGTCTACAAGAGTGCAGCATTCAGCAAGCATGTACAAATATTTGTCAGTCATACAGCAGGCTCCCTGAACTCTACTACTCTGAATATGTCCACATAATTATGGCTTGTTTGTATGAAATGTGGTGCATGAAAAAATGTGAAGAGGTTTGGTCTTAGCTACTATAGCTGTATCAGCTCAAGAAACCTACCCTAAACACTTCTTTGCCCATGTGTGAGCAGACAGTAAACAGATTCAGAGCAAGGCAATGGCACCTATTTCCCTGTTGCTTCTACTGAAGCAGCAAACTGCAAATGTCACCAGGCAGCTCTTCAAATTCACTTCCAATGGGACCTCTATCATAGCCTTTGCTTCCTCTAAGGACTGCATAATACTGACACTAACCACTGCAGCAATGGCTTAACAGCACACAGTCATGGCATATAAACTACCCATTTGTAGGAAAACAGTTTCAAATGAGGAAAAGATAGCAATCCTTTACAATGTAAATTGTCAGAGATTAGAAACAGAAAGTATTCTAAAGACTACAGAGAACATGCATGAATCCACCCCCAAAGGTAGCCACAAGCCTCTCTAATTAACATAAGTTTCTTAACATTGCTTGCTATCTACTAATAACAATAAACAATTTATTTTGCTCACAGTATGCTGAGGTCATGAACTTCTCTACCACTATGCACAAATCCCAGACTTCATTGGACTCATTTTCCTCAGAAAGCCATAGAAATTAAGTGCTCATCAGAGAGAAAGGATCCAGAGAATGCTCAATGCACTGCAGCACTCACTACTGTGAATTCAGGCCCCAAAATAGCTGTCTCAACAGGTCAGGAGAATACTCAGACATATCAGCATCAGCAAACATAGCCTAATAAAAGCAAGATACCACAGAGGAAATAAGACACGATGATGCCAAACAGCCCCAAAAATCAATCTAACCTGCAGACTGACATCATACCCCATAATCCGAACCTTGCCTGATGCCCCCAGCTGCAAACTATACCTGAGTGTCTGCTGGTTCTGCTCTGCTCAGACAAGTGCTGACTGACTAGGCATCTGCCCTGCAGCTGTGTGATCACAACGAGCTCTTGGCTTCCAATCCCCTGGGTAGAAGCCAGTACTGCCCTGCTCCCTAACACTTTAAACAGCAAGTTGAGGTGTTAATTATGTGCAAGTATGAGATCAAAGGTAGTTTTTTCAGTTACAGAGCTGATATCCAAAGTACTAGAAGTGGGACAGTAGACAGTGCTACAATCTAATTTTCTTGAACATAAAAGCAAACATTTCAAATCACTATGCTGTTTCTTGTTTCAGTGCAATCGAGCATAGGTTTGGAAACACAGCAGATTGTTGATCACCCCTATTTGGTATAGCTCAATACTACACAAGAAATTCTCTGCACAGGCTGCCCAGAGAAACTGTGGATGCCCAATCTCTGGAAGCATTCAAAGACAGGTTGAATGGGACCCTAGGCAGCCTGATCCATTGGGCGACAACCCTGCCCACAACAGGACACTTTAACTGGGTGACCTTTAAGGCCCCTCCCAACCTAAGCCATTCTATGATTCTTCCCTTTTAATGAAATCCTTATGGATTGTAAAGTTAAAGACAAAAATGCTATAAGGACTGAATCAAAACACTGCTTATAAATAACTACTAAATACACAGAACTACAAAGGTAGAAAACTACATCATTAAGTATAAATGGCTATAGAATACCTGTCAGTACATGTTACAGTTGGAAAGACTAGTGCAGAGGAAAGGCAATACAAGAGTGAAATGGCAAAAAGGACAAAGGAGAAAGAATGCTCACCTGTCTCCAAAAATGGAGGCTCACAGGGAAAACTCCACAAGGGAGGGATCTCCAATAAGAGATCCACTCCCAGCAGCTTTCAGCCCTTAAACGAGATCTAAGAGAGGTGCAGCTAACTCCACCCCCTCCAATCACAGCTGAATTGCCTTCACCTGTGCTCTCAGGGACTCAGTCCTTTCCCCAGGTGATCAATCAGTAATTCAGGCCAAGACTCAACAGTTACCATACAGTAAGATAAAAACCAAGAAACCAAATTTTCTATTTAGCACACAATGAAATAAGATGATGCCATTTAAACATACAATAGAAAAAAAGAAAAAAATCTCTTCTACCTCCTACCTGTGACCAAGACATATTTTTCATCATGTATCTGCAGCTCTTATTCAAGAGAGACTTAACAGAAAAGCTATTATTACCTTGCCTTCTTTAACTCAAATAATATGGAAAATTCCTGCCCTGTAATCCTTGACATTTTGAATCCAAAATGCTTGAGACCTGAAAAATATTCAATGTCTCAAACTCCTGATGAATTCAAAGCAAACAGAGGTCACCTTGAAAGAATAAGCCCTTAAAAAAAAAAAAAAAAAATCAGAATTTATTTACCCTTACGCGTACCATCTGCCGAACATACAACTTGCTGTAATGCAGAAGTATCTTATTCAGTTTGAACAGAAAAACAAGAGGTACTTTTATTTCACATCAACTATCCTTTGCAGCTTCCTGTATTTGAGTTCCACTCTGCAAGAAAAAGAAATAGAATGACGTCCTGAAAAGCCATACCAATAGGGGACAACAATAGGCAGAAAGTCCATTCACATTGCAGATGAGCCACACCAAGGAAACATATTACAGGCTCCAACTGAAAATAAACCCTCACTGACAGAACAAAAGTGAGAAACATCCCTGAATCTACAGGGCAGAGCAAGCATATACCACAGAGCATCAAGTGTGGAGTAGGCACTGTCCTTCAATTAGATGTAGCAGAATAAAAAATTGAACGCTGCCGTCCTATGCACGTGTTTGGATTTCTTACCAAAATATATTGTGAGGGGTTAGTCACCCTAGCAAATGAAAATAAACATGCAGTGTGGTGCTCAGGACAGCCCCTTTTCAACAGCATAAATCAGTAACACAGCATATAATAAACAAAAGTACAATTCGTAGAATGGCATGGTTAGGATGGTATTTTACAGGTAATCAGGAAGATTACCACAAAGGATAGAGATAATCAAAGATAAATGAAATGCTCACCCATGTCCCAGACTCATAGCAGAAAACAACAAAAGGAACAACTTCCAGAAAGAGACCCTCCCCAAGCAACAGTCAGCCCTTAAATGGGGTTTAGGAGAGGGGCAGCCAGGCTGAACTGCCTTCACCTGTGCTCCCAGGGCTGACTCAGTGCTTGCCTCAGGTGATCCATCAGCGGTTCAAGCCATGACACAACAGTTCCCATACACACAGTATCAATATAATTAAAAACAAGCAAAATAAATTGACTTTTCAGTTGTTACATATTGTGGTACTAGATAAAACACTGTCTATTACTGACACGTGGAGTTTTAGGTAACTTCAGTGCAAAAGCACTGGACTCAAAGCCAGCATACTTAAGGTAAATTGGAAATACAAGAGTGATACTGAATATTCCTGATTTTATTTTATTTTATTTTTTTTCATTTCCAACCAATGTTTGTATCCCTGAAGAGAAATTCAGAGTAAATTTATGTTCTTCTACAAATATATAAATATATATATATATATACAGTGCCAGTTACACAGCACTGCAGAACAAATAATTTAAAAACCATTCGGCACTCAGGAAGGGTAACAATGGTAGAAGCACAGACTTAGCATGCAGGCTAAAAACTTCAAAGTACCCTCTCTAACCCCACACCCCACAGGTGCAACAAGTACCTTCCCAGGTGTAAGATGAATTACATTCTGAATTCATTACAAAGCTGCACCGATAGGCCCCTGAGCCTCTATCAAAGATGCAGCTGCTGCTCCTGAGTTCACAGTGTACCTATAATAGATATAATGCATGAAGTACCTCTCTTGCGATTGCAAATTTAACCCAATAGCTGATTTGTTTTCAATGGCAATACCACATGTGCATAAGTAAACATATAACAAAATGAAGTTTTTACTTACCTTCTTTCCCTCTAATATAATATGTTACCAGATTTTGACATGTAATTTAAGTTTTCTCTTCTTTCCTTCTTTACCCTTACATATTTATTTTCCAAACGACCTGCTACAGAAAAAGGTCTCAAGAAACATTATAATTCTACATAAAAGGATTAAAAATAATAATTCAACCATTTTGGTACATAATGGTTTAATGACTTTTCTTTCAGAATTAATGTCATCAGAGCTCTGAACACACAGAAAGCATGGTAGCAATAGGTTCATGTTTGTACCTGGTTGCCAAGTACAACATATTTATGCACTTTTAACCCAGCATTAACGTCAACAGCTTTTTCCACATCAGGTGATCTCTGTGGAAATGAAGGAAAATTCATCTCAAAAAAATATTGCCAACTTTTCTACAGACCCTTTTTTCAAGCAGAGGCGCACAAATACGGTAAGCCTCCAAACGAGAGACTTATTCACTACAGAATCAGAAACATTCCGTCATTATGTTATAGCAACAGGAAAAGAGAGACCCTGTCCAATGATTAAAAATATTACAGGCTGCCACTTAGGTTTATTTTATGATAATAAAAAAAATTAATTTATATGTTGTGATATTATACATATATATATGTGTATGCATATATATATATATATATAATCTTGCATCTGTTATTGTCTCATGCCAATTAATTAAATAAAAAACAACAGGCCCGTATTCATAACAGGCCAACATGACAGTAGAAGTAATAAAGAGTCAGTAAGAAACACCTAGAAGAAGCTAGTTACATAACCTCAAGAACCATGAATAGTTCACAATTAATTTGAAGACTATCAATTACCTCTGTAAAGCTTATGCAAAAAAAGTCATGTACGCTCAGAATTAGTTTCAGGAGTCTGCTATCACCAGATATACACACTTTCACAAATTACTTGGACATAGAATAGGCTTTCTGACATTTTTTTGCTGTATCTCCATAGTGGATTTATCCTACATTTATCCAAATATGAAAAGTTAGTATTTCGTATTCTTGGGCAGTTTAACAATGATTTCCCATAGCCTAAGTCGAGTGACTTTCATCACCTAAAAGCACACTTGACAGGAACTTTCCACATCAGGAGGTACAAGACAGTAATCATTTATTCAAGATTATGACCTGATCCAAGTTCTTTGAATACTAATATTATGCAAAATAAATAAAGAAATAAATATCATTTTCCTGCTCTAGAGCTCCTTGAATAGTTTTACTGATTGATAACACATTCAAATCTCATTACCATAAGAAGTTCATAACACCCATTAGTATCTCTAGACACCAAGAGCTCCGTTGTCACGAGTTAGATGTAATCATGGTAGCAGTGGGCTTTCTCATTCCCTCGAGCTCTCCAAATGATTCCACGTGGCATGGGTGTCACAGAAACAGGCAGTGCACAACAGATTTATGTGAGCAGAAGAATCTCTTTCAAATACAAAAACTACACCATCAAACAGAATTGGCCTCCTGCAGAATCAATCTGAGAAAGCTTAGCCAGACTCTAAAAAAAAATGCCCATCGGGGTGACAGAACATTTGCTTCAATACAAATTTCAGTAGATAGGTTGAAGTTTTCATGTAAACAATGTAGCATCACAAATCATGATCACTGTAATAAAGGGGGTGAAAATAAACATCTCTGACATCATGTATTTAATTCAATACTTCAGCTGGCAAAACACTCCTTCAGAGCCTGGCCTTGGCACTTGAGACTGCTATAAAAAGATTAATGTATATATATATATATATATATATATATGTGTGTGTGTGTGTATGTGTGTGTGTGTATTTAATTAAGGGCCAGTAGATAATTAAGTATCAGTAACAGAAATCTGATTGGATGCTGCTGTGATTTCATGAACTCTAATGGAGCCTCCTCCAAATATTTTTTTCAACACTGCAAGTGAGCATGAAATATCAAAATCTCATTTAGCATTATTTTTAGCTAAAATGTATGTCAACGTGAAATCATTTGAACTACATTATTGGAACTAAAATGTTCCCCTGTGTAACGCCATTCACGTCAGTTACATCAGGAATGCATTTCACCGTGATAATCTAAAATGCAAAATGCCCAAGTGATTACAAAATTATTTTTCTGATAGTAGTTGGTAACCACCATCACTGTAAAAACTCAGGCAAGGAGCAGTAGTAGCATTTCGGAGCAGTAACAGCTCAAATACTGGGTTTCTCTGGCACAAATTTCCATCTATGTGATACTCTAGGGAAATTTTGGTCTCTTGTTAAGCACTTGGGATCTTTGGGTTTTAGCATGGTAAGGGTAGGACTTTAGCTTTCTCATGCTGTGTTGTTAAGTGCGTGGACTAATGAACAGATGAATAATCAAACAAAAAAGCCAGCCCAAGTGAAGGTATTTGCTTCCATTCTGAAATGTACAATCCTTTCTATGATTCAGAATGGTCTGCCAAACTGATAGTACAATCTAATATTAGGCGATGCTAGCTCTGATTTATAATGACAGTTACAAGTGCATAGGCTTATACATCGCAGGAAGCAGAGCAAGGCTCCATTGTTATTAGGACTGGTCTCCACAGTGCTGCAGTATGCAGTGCTGACACACCCAGAATGCTGCTCTGCTAAAAGGTCCTCCAGCAAGAATTTTCTTTCAAAAGATTAAGGTATAGCTACAATCACGGCATAATGTAGACAACACCATACTTGTTTTAAATTATAAGATTGGGTATTGGTAGCACAATACCTGCAAGGCTTGCTGGAGAAGCCTTATGGGTAACGACTTATGCAGTTACCTCATGCTGAGCTCCACCTCCTCTGAGTGAACATATTCTAGGAGTTATTCAAAAAGCTTTCTTTCTTATTTCTATTAGACATCAAAAAAAATCCTCCTTATTAACCAGCTTTCCTTTCAACCAGTCGATACCGTAAATACATACTAAGTACTTTTCCTAAGTTCTTTATTTGCCTAATTATAACTCCCTTTTCTTACTACATTCTTGCTATGGTCACTCTCTGGTATTATATGGTTGCTGGTACTACACAGAACTACTAGCAAAGTAGCATACAGTTGAACCCTTGTGTTCTTTACCTTATTAACAGTTAAAGCTGTTGAAGAAACACTTTCAGTTACAGATGTTTGCTGGACTTCACAGAACACTCACCCTTGTTGCTAATATTGCCCTCGTAGGAAAAAACAAAAACAATATTTAATTCATTTACCCAGGTATATAAACGCAATATTTAATTCTGAAAAACACCTATACATAAAATGACTGAAGTGTTTGATTCAAAACATGGCTGAAATTCATATTATCATATTAAAAAGGAGCCTTGTTTAATGCTTCACAGTAGAAATAAGAGTTGAAGCCTCCTCTACAATTTAAAATTATGAATTGGGTATTCATATACAAGTTTTAAATCGGGGCTCAGTATAATGCAGCCTTCTCTGAGCTTACTTATTTACTTACTTATTTACTATGACTTCTGTGGTGCAATAGGAGGCAAGCAGAGAAACTTTTCCAAAATATGATTCACAGAAAATCCATGAAGGCCAAAAAAACCAATCATTAAGTAAAATCCTTTGGCTATGGCTCTTTTCTGTATCACTGGATGTGGGAGACAGCGAACAATGCCTTTCTGGTAGATGATCCATATTGTCACAGCTCCCCAATTTGGACAGGTTCTATTTCTGCTTTTCAGCACCAGAACTATAAGTCACTAAATAGCTCTCTCCAGCAAACTCCCTCCTTAGCTTTAAAGGAATATCACAAAACCACTGTAATTCAGTAACGTTTGTAAGCACTCTTTCCTCTCACCATGTCCTGTACCAGCCCTTAAAGTGCATATGCCAATTTGGTTCAAGTTTTATAATTTGGAATGTTCCACAGTGCCTCGAAAACAGCTCCGATTACCTCCCTAGGTAATTATGAGTCTGAAAAACACCTGTTCTGAATCTATTATTTATGTTAAATGCAGGAATATCTTAGCTATTTAATTTTGGAGCCTGGAATGTGCTGTAGGTCAGGCAATCTTTACCTACCTTAATCTCCTAGAAGGGGCAGTGGAAATTTTTGACACAAACATACTGCTGGTCTAAGAATCAGTGAAAAGAAATCATGGAATGTTTTCCCAAGGACTACACAAAGGACTCACCACAATCATTTTGAATCCCTAAACTCCTGTTTTGGATCCAAAATTTTGCTTCAAAGGTGGAAGCTGTAACTGAGGGGGAAAATGTAGCACCAATAACATGTTAAGTGTTAGTAATTCTGAATTGCTAGTACTGTAACAACTGAGTATCCTATTACTTTTACCTCTTCTCCCTATACATTGAGTTACTTCAATACCCGCAAAGTGCATGTACTAGACTTTAACTCTCAATGTTAAATTAACACGGAAAAAATATAAACATTGAGTTCATCTTACTTGAGAGTATCACTAGAAAACACTGATTTCAAATAATGTTGATTATAAAATTTTACTTCACAATCCTTTTCCAGATCACAGATATTCATAATTAAAAGAGTACGGAATTAATGTAATGTTAGCCGTTTTGCCATCAGCGTCACATAAAGGAAAAACAAAATTAAAATAAACAAACAAACAAAATAAAGCCATAAAATATGATGCAGTTCACTCTTCCAATGATTGTCATTGAACTATTACATTAGTAAACATTCACAGTATGAAGTCTCTTTCAATATAACTCCAGCATATAAAGTAGTGCAAAAAAGCATTCCAGTCATTTTGCCTTTGCAGTCAGACCAGGCTAAACAATTCTCTTATTTCATTTCTTTCATTATTAGACAACAAATGCTGCCATGCCTCCAAAGAGAGTTATAAAAATAAATCATTTCTGGAGGTTCAGCAGCCTTCTCAAAGTAAATTTCCAGTTAAAAACAAGCATTATAGGTTCCAAGAAAAAAAAAGAAAAAAAAAAATTAGATCTATCTTCTGTAGAATATTTTTATACAATAAATTTACCATTTGAAAAACAAGACTATGGTATCCACTGATTCATGGTAGCTGCTATTAAAGCACTGATAAATAGATAAATGACTTCCAAAGTTCATTGCTTCTTACATAGTAAATACCTCTGAATGCCAACTTTTACCACAGAGCTGTTAGCAGTGATGTCGACAGTTCATGCACTCGCTTTAAAACTGACTTGGTTTTAATAAATTTTTCAGCCTCGTGTGCAAAACACTTGCATTCTAGAAAAAAAATACAGTCTGAAGTTATATCAGATCTAGCAACCCCTTCCTCGAGTTATATCGCTTACTTGATATGTTCTACAAGTTTAACAATGCTTTTTAATTTGTGTTTAACCATTAAATGGCATACTACTGTATGCTGTGGACTCATTTGCATATTTCATTATTTCCACCGCACTCTTTAATGCATAAATATATTTGGAGACATAAAATAAATATATTTGGAAATTACACATCAGTTTCCACAGAATTTGAATTTACACAGTTTTTCTTCTCTGACTCACTGCTATTCCCCGTGTCCTGACTTTTTTTCTCCTTTACACAAAGAGATTCTTTAACTCCTTCTTCCATCTCCAAATACTCTGATTTATCCTCTGTGGATGAAGATGACGAGCTTCTAAATTTCTTGAGTAAATTTGTTGGGAGGTAAGGGCAACTGACTGCATTTTGCATCAGCTGCGTTTGTTCTTCATTCTCGGTCTCTCTGTGATAGAAATAGTTAAAATTGGAGACAATCACTGGCACTGGTAAAGCAATGGTTAACACTCCCGCGATGGCACACAGGGACCCAACTATTTTCCCACCCACAGTTATGGGTTTCATGTCCCCATAACCAACTGTAGTCATGGTCACCACAGCCCACCAAAAAGCATCTGGGATGCTCTGAAAATGGGTGGCAGGCTCATCGGCTTCTGCGAAGTAAACAGCACTGGAAAACAAAATTACTCCAATAAAAAGGAAAAAAATGAGGAGGCCGAGTTCCCTCATGCTCGCTCTGAGTGTGTGACCCAGGATCTGCAAACCCTTGGAGTGCCTGGAAAGCTTGAAGATGCGAAACACTCTGACCAGACGGATGATCCTCAGGATGGCAAAAGACATGGCCTGTTGACCATTACTGCCCTGCTCCTGAGCCAAGTCAGTGCCCAGAGTAATGAAATAAGGCAAGATGGAGACAATGTCTATGATGTTCATGACGTTCTTGAGGAAATGTGCTTTGCTCGGACATGCAAAGCAGCGCACTGTAAACTCAAAGGAGAACCAAATGATGCATACTGTCTCTACGATGAAAAAAGGGTCATTGAAGATGGTGTGCTCCCCAGCGTCCAAGTGAAGTGACTCATTGGAAAGACCCTTCCCTGAGCTCAGGGACATTATGAATTCTTTGTCATCTCTAAACTCTGGCAAAGTCTCCAGACAAAAGATGACGATGGAGATCAAGATGACTAAGACAGAGACAATGGCAATGCCTCTGGCTGGACTGGAGCTCTCTGGGTACTCAAACAGTAGCCAGACCTGCCTCTTAAACTCATTCTCTGGCAAAGCTTTGTCCTCTTCCTCTTTGACAAATCCTTCATCTTCCCTAAACTTGAGCATGACTTCCTCCCCAAGTTGGTAGAATTTCACCTCCTCACTGAAGATGTCAAAGGGTACATTGACTGGCCTCTTCAGCCGACCACCACTCTGGTAGTAGTACAGTATGGCATCAAAGCTGGGCCGGTTCCTATCAAAGAAGTATTCATTTCTGAGAGGGTCAAAGTATCTGCCTCGCTTTGCCGGATCACCCAACAGTGTGTCTGGGAACTGAGCCAATGTCTTCAGTTGAGTTTCAAACCGCAGTCCAGACACGTTGATTACCACACGCTCACAACACTCATACTCACTGTAGCGAACGGAGCTGTAACCCCCAGGGCCTCCACCATCATCAGGTGGCTGGTCTGAGTATGAAAACTCATCCTCCCCATAGTCAGCACTGTAGTAGAGTTTTCCTTCTTCCTCATCGTCTTCATCCTCATCTTCATCCTCCTCTTCCTCCTCACTCACGTCCTTCAGTATTCTCTCTTCAGAACCACTGAGAGGAAGCAGCTCAGAACAGGGGAAAGAGGCTCCACACTCCCTGCTTCCCAAGTGGTGGCTCCTCTTTCTCCCTTTCTTCCATCTCTTACCACTCTGGCGGTTGGGCAGGCTGCTGCGTGATGCATTCCCACCATGCGAGGAAGAAGCACCTCGACTCTGTTCCTGGTGATAGTGGTGATATGGTCCACCTCCACCTGTTGCCCCCCCTTCTACTGCTGCAGTTGCTGCTGCTACAGCTGCAGCTGCTGCAGCTCTTGACTGTGCCAGCCGCTCTCTCTCTCGGGCCCGAGCTTGGACCGCATATCCATAGGGCATATGGCTGTTGCACCCAGAGCTATCTGCACTCACCATTGCAACCTCCATTTTGCAACAGCTTTTTTGTTACTTAGTGCAAAAGCTTTTGTTTTATTTACAGTGCAACCTTGACTTTCACCATTGAAAGTTTAAAGCTATTTGCATTTGGAGGACAGTGCACTGGACCCAGAGCGGGGCAACATAGTTGCAACACTGAATCTGTATTTTGGGAAACCACAGATCTACATTTTCTTACTGTCTAAAACATTTGGGGGGGAGGGGAGAAGAGAAGAAAGAAAAAAAAAGGGAAAAAAAACCCAACACCTATTCTTTTGCTAATAAGAAAAGATGAAACTCTCAAACTAGACCAAGGAACAGCGGAGGCTTTATTCTTTCATCCACTAAGCCCTTTTATTTTCATTTATTTCCCATATCTACCGCTGATCTGATCAGATTCATGACTACATTCTTGAAGACAAAAACATGCAAAACAATGGGTACCTGCTCTCCATAGATGATTTTAGTTCATCGTTGCAACCAAATGCAAATAGTCTCTTTCCTCACAATTTGTTCCTGGTAATGCTTTGGCCTAGCAATCTTATTATTGTTTAATATCATGATTGGGGGAGTTGAAACTAATTCCAGCCATCACTCTATTTACACAGTGAGGAGGTCTTTGCAAATCCTTTCTTCAGCCTGTCAACAATGTTTCAAACCTGGGAGCAGCACCCAGGGCGTCAGCAGCAGTGGTAAGAGGAGGAGGAGGAGATGAAGACTGAGAAATTGGTTCTGAGGTCCCCATAGGACATAAGGGAGTGGATGGGTCACCCTTTGGTTATGGTCATGCAGAAGAAGCACTTAACCTGAGGCACATGCACAAACACACAAAAATAAACAAAACAAAAAGGGAGAAGATTGGATTGTTTTCCTAAAAGGTCACACTGATCAAATGAAACTGTGTCATCTATTACCACGGTATTCTAATCTTCCCCTTCCCACACTATTCACACTTCTACATTACACACACACCCACATCACATGCACAGAGAATGTGAACGACTCTGTTCATAAGATTGTGGGTGGGTATGTCATATATATATAGACAGCGATACAAAATCCCCACCCATACAAGCACTTGCATCCATACACAAACGCATGCTTCTGAAACACACATAAACACCAATAAAATACTGCAAAATCCTATGCATTCAGAGCTTTGACTGCGTACGTAATAGGTACACCTACATATATCTACATGAAATACCATCTACACAAAGAGCTTTTCATAGTATTGCTAAAAACACCAGACTTAAGAATGTTACGTTTTAATTGATAACTGAATTTTCAACCCTGACAAACATCTCACTGAATTTAATTTGGAAACAATGCTCACTCAAGTGAAAACACCGTGATACGGTGTGTCAAACTACTGCAGGTGCACTGAAGCAATATCTACATGCAGACACATACAGGAATTCACATACACACACCCCTTTGAAACAGAACCCTCATCTACAGCTGTATCTATTAATATATGAAAGAAGGTGAATACAGACAATTAAATGACCGCTATTTTTTTAAATCATCCCTATACGTCGTGCAAAAAACGGTCTTAGGATTGCTGCAATACTTACTGTTCATAGGCAGACAAATAGCAGTGCTGTTCTTGCCAGTGTAAGGATCTGGTGACAGCAGTCCTGAGCAGGGGGCTGCGCCAATTGACCCACGCCTGCAGGTGGGTGGGTAGGTCGGTCGGCACCACAGGTTGACGAGATATTTTTCTCTCTGCTTTCCCTGTGCAACAAGAGAGCCGAAAACGAGCCAAGGAGGCAGCTTAAGCTGGGGGCACTCTGCACAACCGCAGCTTCTCACCCAGGCGTTTGCAAAAAGGCAATAAGCAACAGCCTTGTTCCAAAACGAAAAAAAGAAAAAAAAACAAGGGGGGAGGGGAGGGAGGGAGGATGTGAGCGTGTTCGTGTGTGAGAGAGAAAAGGAATGAATGGATGAGTGTGATCACTAAGGTTCTCGAGCCCGGCTTCTGCTGTAGATTTGTAAATCAACGTTAAGTAATCCGTGTACCAAGCCTATTTCCACTCACTGATGGGAGGGCGAGTGTTGCTTCTTGCTGTTTCTCCCCGTCACATCCAAACAGCAGCAGCTCAGCCGGCAGCTGCCTGCATCGTTCACTCGTTGTGCGGTTTGTTTGTTTTCGGTAACGCTTACAAAACCCATAAAAATAACAATAATTGATTAAAAAAAAAAAAAATTAAAAAAAAAAAAAAAAAAAGGATAACCACCCGAGGAAAAAGCAGCTCGATGTGCAAAGCTGCAGCAGCCAGCAACCGCAGGAGCTGCGCGGCCGTCCGCTGCGCTGCCGCCGACGCGAGCCCTGTTGCTCCGCGGAGGCGCCGCCCGCCGAGCCTGCGCGCCGCCGGGAGCAGCCGGGGGGCCGCGGCCGTTCCATCGCACCGCTCCCGGCCCGCGGTCGGCCCCTCGCGGCCGCGCCTCGCACTGCCCCCGGCCCGTCGGCGGCTCTGGATGGGCGCTTTAATGACGGAGATTAATGCTCCAGCGCCGAATAATGCATCCAAAATCTCCCTTCTCAAAGCAATGCTGCAGGCTTTGGTTTCTGGTTGTCGTGGTTTCTTTTTCTTTCTTTTTTTTTTTTTTTTTTTTTTCTTCCCTTTGGGGTTTTGTTTTCTGTTAGTTTTGTTTGCTTACGGGTTGTCAAGGTGGCTGTGAAGTGCAAAAATCAACACATACTGAGCATCTGAGAAAGATCACTAAGCTGGCCCCACCTCTGTCCTCCTAAGTTCACCCCAAGCAAACCAGAGAGCAATTCCCACTGCCCAGCAGCCATATGCTCTTGCCACCTAAGCCAATTTAACCATTTACCCCTAATCCTGTATGTACAGAAGAGAAGGTCCCAGTTCATAAAACAGGACAACATCATGTACTCGTAGACAAGACCTAAAATAGCATTTTGACACTCCTGCTAAGGGCGTCGTGTCTTTGTCCCCTCTACCCTCAGGCTGCAATACATGCAGTGTGCAAACCAGATATTCCTTTCCCATCTGAAAAATCTACCTATGGACTGATACCATGAAAATGCAGCTTGGCTATATCTGATAGTACAGCTACAATTCCACCACCTCAATAAAGTGTGCAGGTGCTTCTCCTCAGTGCAAGATAAACAAAAGAAAGACTTGGGACTTCAGTAAGAATGAAAGAAGAGCAGCACTCACTCCAGCTACTTACCTTAAGGTGTTAGTACAGGGAGACAAACCAAACGATGCAGCAAGTGGGTTAGGCATGTTTGTCACTGCCCAGGCCTACTCCTTTTGCACAACCTACAGGCTGTTCCCCTTAAGATCCCTCGTGGCAGAAGCCAGATAATTCATGTTATATCTGTCTCTACTGCCTACATCCATTAGCGCTCGTACTCTTCATCTCATTCATGTCAGTAGGTTATTGTGCAGCTGTATAAGGGAGACTTAAGAATCAACAAAATTAGTACTAAAGGTCTTAGTGGCCTTGTCGGAAGTACTGTGAAATGCAAAAATGACCATTTTATGTTTCAAAAGCAAAACAACAATTTTATATATTTACAGATCAGTACTATGACTCACTTCATTCAGCTTTATATTTCCATAGTATTCAAAGAGAAGTTTTATTTAAAAGTTAATGAATCCCCTTCTGCTTCTTTATATTCATAAGGGATACTATTATTGGTAGAACAAAGAGAGAATATGTACATGTCATTATTTCCAGTAGTACTGTAGTAAGAACATTATATAGCATAGAAAAGGACCTGTAAGGTACGCTACGCACTGTTGCTTATCTATGCATACAGTACCAGAAAAAAAAAAACAAACAACAAACCACACACAATAATTTAAGAGCAGGTCCATACAAAGGGAATGTGAGATTTAAAAAGCTTATGGTGCTACGTCCAATATTAATTTATGCTATCCACCAATCGCTTCAATTCAAACTGGCAGTCTGGCCTCAGTCCAATATTCATCTTCCTGCTGTAATCAAGAGTTCTGCGCAGAGATTAAGACTGTACCACATCTCTGTACTTACTGCACTTCTAGACCATGAATTATCCTATTTCCGTTTTTGTTTTTTTAAACCTTTCTGCTCCTGCTTATACTTGCTTCACTCTTATTTAGCCTCTCAAATGAACCTCCCATAAGGTCAGGAACTTCCTTCAAATCATGTAAAGCACTGCAGGAGTGGGGACATGAAAACAAGCAAGCAAACAAAACAAAACAACCCACACAAGCAAAAAAAAAAAACCCTCAAGTAGAATAACTCTAGCTACTGCATGATTTCACATGTGATGAAACATGGTTCAGAATATGCCTTTTTCCCTTCCTCCTTCAGTTAACTACAGCACTGAGTGCTGGTGACCCTCAGGTACCAAAGTAACAACAAATTCTCCTCTGTGCAGCCAAGTCTCCCCCCCCGGTGTTTATACTGTTTTAGGCAGTTCTCATTTCATTCCTATTTCAGTAACTGAGATCAGTAAGACGCACTTGCCAGAGGATCTGGCTCTAATACCATTCTTTTGAATATGACTGGCACTACATAATGAAGTACTTAGAATAAAATACAGCCCATCCTCAGGTCAGCTCTCATACACAATGTATGCGAACAGCACATCTGTTCATTACTCATAATGCAACGTGCTCATCAAGGAAAGTTGACACTCCACAGAACAATAGGTTCTTTTATACTCTCCTAGGAAAGTATGCAAAACCACTGTCATCTACCGCTGAGTAAATGCCATGAATTAGCAGTAAATACCCTGATGATGTTTATAATGTTTATATTTGGAGAATAATCTCTTGCATCAGAGTATGGAACTATTTAGAAACTAAGATAAAAATACCACATATGGTTTATTTTTAGACTTGACAATTTCACAGTTCACTCTGTGCAGGCAGGGACTCAGATCGGAGAGATTCTTCAGATCAACAGTATGAGAAAAGAAAAAAAGAAAGGAAAGAAAGAAAAGGAAATGAAGAGGAAGCTTCTAAGCCAGGAACTGCTTGAGAATGGAGAGACCTGCCACACCACTGTTCATGCTGATATCCCCTTTTCCAGTGTAATGAGGATAGTTCACCTGCTTCATTTTTTCCCCTAAAAATTATGTTTATTTAGAATGTAATAATTTTGCAGCAGACAACTCACCTCCTAACAGATATTCTAAGTAGCACTCAGCAGTATAGATCTCAAGTTTGGATAATGTTATTCTAATTAATTCGTGAAGAAAATGAATTAAATCCATACAGTTACTTAAATGACTGCATTGCTGGATTTGGCTCATTCCTGTATTCAAGAATCAGTGTATTATTCTCAATATGTGATTTTCAAACTATACTAACAATAAATACAATAATTATGAATCCTGGAAATATTGGTTGGTAAACTCCACACTGCATGTACAGGGCACGGCAAGTTAATATCTCCATAGAATTTTATCAGGGATATGCTTGAAGAAAACTAAGTAGCAAGCTAATAATTAATATAGCTTTGCACTTTGAAGTTAAGAATAACTTGCAGAAGATTCAGGAAGGAAAACGTTCAAGAGGTGTCTGGATGAGGAGCTCTGAGATCTGGTTTAGTCGTTTGCTGTAGCTACGGCAATGGGAGGGTGGTTGGACTAGATGGTCTTGTAGGTCCTTTCCAACCTTGCGATTCTATGATTCTATGTGTAGAGCAACAGCTCAAAAATACTACTGTTTAAGTCATGAAGACTTACTAGCTAGATGTTCAAGAATCTCATTCTCTAGGAATGTGCAGTCAGTAAATAAAAGAATTTTAGATGTTCAAGATTGGTACAAAACACATTGCATATTTCTTTCTTTTTTTTTTCACCTGAAAATTACAAGAGTAATATTTCTGTGAACTCAATGCTCTTAGCAGATAGATGTTGCCCAAGTTCTCACAGCAAATACATTTTTCTAACTCTCACTTATGAATTTAACATGAATGAAAATCATGTGCATGAAAGAAATGGAGGATCAAACCAAAAACAGCAGATCCACCAATGTATCTGCAGCTGCTCAAACCTTACTAGAAGACTCAATTTACTAAGTTGAACAGTTATATTAGATGGGAAACTTAACTAGACTAGAACAATTTGTACTAAAGAGTCCAACATAACTCCACAGGAGATCCATGTTTAACAAGCAACTGTCTCAGTTCATAATTTGGTGGTAATTAAATACAGTTTCAAAATGAACCTCTGGAACAAAATCAGCATTGTCTGCTCTGGCATCATCCTGTCACACCGCTGATGAAGACAGAAGCACCAGGACAGAGTGTTTGGTGGCATCAGGCGAGATCAGCAAAGAGAGAAAAAGGAATCTAACTCCATACTCTTCCCGTTAAGTAGGTCAACAAAAGGAACACAACCATTTGCTTTTGACCTTCAGGGGTGCTTGTGTGATAAAGTGTTTTTGTTTGTTTGTTTTTCCCACCATTGCACTAACAGATCATTTTTCTCCTCCCCTGATAACACACTATAAAACACTATAGAATTATCAAGGTTGGAAAAGACCAAAAAGATCATCCAGTCCAACCATCACCAATACTTCTCAGCTAAATCATATCCCTCAACACAACATCCAAATGTTTCTTGAACACCCCCATGGTCAGTGACTCCACCACACTGTCGGCTCATGCTCAGCTGAGCATCAATCAGTACCCCCAGGTCCGTTTCCTCAACACAGTCCTCCAGCCACTCCGCCCCAAGCCTATAGCGCTGCCTGGGGTTGTTGCAGCCAAAGTGCAGGACCTGGCATTTGGTCTTGTTGAACCTCATTCCATTGGCTTCGGCCCAGCTTCTTGAACAGTTTAAAGAGCAGTATAAAAGCTTTGCAGTTGCTCTGGATGCCACTAGACATAAACTGCCCATAAAGAACACTCACATAGAGGGAGATATGCCAACATATGTACACAAACTGCAAAAGCAGTTGACTGTCACACAGGAACTTCTGGCAGAAGTTATCCCAGACTCCTCAGAAGAAAGTGCAGAAGCATTCAGTGAACCGCGAGATACTGAAGAGGTGTTCCAAAAACTGGAGAAAGAGCTTCAAAGGAACTTCACACAAGTGCAGGACCTGTCATAAAGATACAGCAAGTTGCTCTGTGTTTTAAGAGACTGATTCTGATAAATCTGAGTTCACGACATATTGCAACTATCCGAGAGTACATATCTTATAGGCAAAATGTTTAATTCCCGTTTTTTTCCATAACCTTATAAAAACAAATACTGGAATGTTGGTGAATGTGCAAGCAAAAGGTCAGCATGCTGGGACAAACAGCCACACACCAATATGGTTACATATAGCTGCATCCATTTATTGCCCAAAAAGCCATACGTTTATAGCAGACATATGAGGGTGTTTGAAAATCACACACACTAATTGGAGGAAAGCTACTGTGATGACAACCCTAAAACCTCCTGTTGGGGTACTGAGTTGTCTTAGCAAGGATTTATGAGTGCATACAGTAGTTCTGAGTAGATGGAGTGTTCTAGAATAGCTATGTTAGGCCTGTAGGTTAAGAGTTAGTGGGCAGGGGGTTAAGGTAGGTGTGTGTATAGGATCTCTCACGTGCATCGGGTCTTGCGTAGTGGGTGTATGCATCTGTGTGGGATTTAGGATGGTATATAAGGTGTGTGACACAGCATTAAACTGGGAGAAGACATTATGGTGTCCATGTTTGTCTCTCTCTCCCCCGGACAGTCGAGGTCCCAGGATAAGTCAGGTTAATTGGCGGATACGTCAACCCCCCTTCAAAGCCACAAGCCATTCATTCTCACCTTAGAGGTGCCCTTGGTTCTCATGCTGTTTATCCTGCTCCACAGCCACTGCTCTGTGAAGTCCTTATCTTGATCCATGGCTGCTGCTCTGTAAAATTCTTCCTGTATTACCACAGTGGTAGAACGCATTATTTTTTCTAACCAGTCTGGACAGACTTACCTATCAGAGAAAACATGAGAAATTTTTAATAAGGAAGATTATGGTGAGAAAATGAGAATCTTTTCTATCTTATTCTGATGACTTCAAAAACAGATTCAGAGGGTAAGAAGCCACCTAGAAATTCTAGGTGTCCTGTGTACGGACCCATGTGAGCAAGACCACAAAACAAACTGTTCCTAACTAAACTAGAAGTCTGTGAAAGCTCTCGGAGATGTATAAAGCACAAAGTTAACACAGAAAAAGAAAATATTAGCGGCTTAATTAAACAGGAAGAATTAACTGACGTTGGCAGGGTGCAGGAACAGTTATTACCAGGCTACTTAGAGAAAGATAAATTCTCAGCATTATCAGATAAGATAGCTAAGCAAATTTTGAGACAACAAGCAACATACAGGCAATCTTTTGGCCAACTTTACCTTGCTGTGAGGTAAGCATGCATTTTTGTTTTGTTGCCATCAGTATGATATTTACCAAAGAAGACCTCTCCAGAATGGAAATGTCCTCTATGTAGAGGGTTCCACATGTATGCATCAGGGTAGGTAAAGCTGTGAAGTGAAATGATTACAACTTAATTAGTTCAGCCCAACACAGAGATCCCCAAAGTAGCACCTTATCCCCACTGCCCAAATAAGTGTGTTACACACATACATCAGAGACAATCTGTGCAGAGTTTAGGTTACTTTGTACCCTCGGAATAGAACAGCTCCCAAAAAATCCTTAGTTAAAATCAGACCCTATTCCTATTCCAAGACAAACTAGAAAAACACCAAGCCCTAAATTTAGAGAAATCTGCAGTTCAGCACAACACATATGTTTCCTTGTAACTGTGTATAAAGACAGGAATACTTGTAATGTTATTAGGTGTGTCTGGGCATTGTTTAACTATTACTGAATACAAAAAGAGAAAAGAGTTTTCAAATGGAGAGCAAAAACTATAGTTGTAGTTTATGAACACGATTAAACTTCATACATTCTTGAAAACTGAATTAAACATAGTTCATTAAAAAATTTGCCACCATACCTGTGTCAAAATCCCATGTCAGAAACCAGGATGTGCCAATTCTAACCATAGCGTTAACCTCAGCATGGAAGCCTAGAGTCAAATGTCTTAATGAATGTGCAGCCAAATTCTGAGTTAAGTAAGTGAATGTAAGGGCCTATAGCTAATTCAGACTCTTTCAGTTTAACACATTAATTTTTTTTCCTATATTGAGACCAAGGACCTCACAGAACTGTTCAGGATTAAGACTAAACAGATAATTAGTTGAGACTAGAACCTTTAATAGCTGGTAGATAAACAACACAGAACAATTTTAGATTACCTGCTTCAGCTGAGTTTAGCAACACTCTCCTTATGAATAACAATACTACTTCAGACAAAGGATTATTGATGTATCAGTTATGAAAGCATCCCCTACACTAACTGTGCCCTGAACATTCACCCTACTTTTCTTCACCAACATCTAAACATAGTATGAAACGGATTAATCAATGAATACTTAACACAGTCACTATGCTAACAACATAGCAGCTTCTATCCGCAAGTAAAAATAACTTGAAGCTTGACAGAGGCTATTCTCTCAGAGATAACATGGCCTGAAGGCTATGCTGCCATACCATTGTCTTTCTAACCTTCTTAATATGCATTCCCTTGGGTAAAATAATTTTAGATCATCATAGTTATGAAGTAAATAAATGACAGTTACAGAAATAGGCTACCTTCTGATTAAGATGACCTCTACGAGGCAAACTCATGTTCAGCAACATTTTTTAGTCGTTTTAATAAGGCAAAAATCAAAGGAAATAATCTATAAAAATCTAGTACACTTTTTATGGGACAGAATAGTCCTCTCTGCCATGCACTCCTCAGGCATACACATTCAGATACTCCAGGAAAATAGTAGAAAGTGGCATCTTGCATTTAATTAATTTCCTCAGGTACTTGCTCTAAAATAGAGAATGAATATCTGAAAAAGAATTCAGTGTTGATCAAGGGGAAAACGTTTATCAATACAACGTTTACTGATTTAACAGCTACTGAGCATTTTCAAATGAAAAGTAGAAAAAATGACCTACAATAGCTGTTCTTACAAAGTGGCTGGATTAAGTATAATAGCTTTAAATGCAGTCCAAACAAAGGGATCTGAGCAATCTAAATCTGTGTGCATTACATCTGAATTTCAATTTGATATTCAGACCTTCTTGGTATAAAGTGATTCACATACAAAAGCTTTTAACTATTTCAGGAAATGTCGAGCACATCTCCCTCTTTTCTGCCAAGTGGAATCAATATGTTTCTCATGGCTGTGTATGTGCAGATATAAGGACATGCAAACATGCCACCCAGCCCACAGTTCTCAGAGGGTTTTCTTTGTGCATCCATGGAGTTATTAAATGACAGAACATGATATGTGAATCACCTGTGGGAGGAAAATCATACTTGAAAAGATACAGCATTATACCTTAATCTTTTCTTCCATCCTGCCCTCCACCTGTATGGCATGAATTCCAACTATGACTTAAAAACAAAACATAAGAGTTTCACAGGGAGAATTTGTTTATCTTCAATTGTAAATTTGCATTAGCAATGGCAAAAAGAAAAACAAAGATTGTCTGAAAATCAACCCCAAGTTGGCTAAGATAGTCCTATACAGACCTGGTATATCTGAAGATAGGAATGCATATTTCTAACACTCAAATTCTGTAGTTCCTGATGATATTTGTCTCTGAATATTGCCAAAACAAATCCCTTTCTTTATGCACAAATAAAGACAAGAGTTTGTGCAAGAGTCCATTACTTATCCTTGGCTAGGAAGACAGCTAAATCAGCAACTATCAACTTTGTGGGGTTATTTTACGAAGTCCTTGTTCAGCAGAGTGGGAGCTGTAAATTTATGTTATTTTACATTGGAATGAATGCTTAACAAATCAAGGTTTTTTTTCAAAGCAGCTCTGGAACGTTCTTTAAATTAACAACGCACTACGTCAAACAAATGGGGGAAAAAAAAAATCCAACACTAAAACATCCATTATCTATGGAAATCATAATTGGTTTTCCTATCTGCTTTCCTCCTTAAATTACTCCCAAAAAGCAAAGTAGATAATCGCAAAGTTCAGAGTAGCAACTATAATCTGACTACAGCAATCTCGATTCTGACAAACTAAAGACCCAGTAGACACATAAATACACTGTTTTTGTTTACAAGTGACAGTAATGCTAACTTTTAAAAGGTATCCATGCCATCACTTAATGTATTTTACTGAGACTTCCACATTGCATTTGTGCCATTTCAGCATTTTCTACATACCGCACAAGGACTTTTGTTCAACAAGATAAACAAGAGTATTGTACTGAAAGAAATTTATACAACTAACATCTGTTTTTCTTTGGCATACCTGGATACTACTTGCTGAACTGTGCCACAACTAGTTCAGAAAGCGTACAGAGCTGAGTATCTCTTGTTCTTTCCCATACAGTGGGAATTTATCTGTGATTGTTTTTGTGTAGCTCTACGTAACTTAAATTATTGTTACCTTGCATTTCCATTTCCTGTCATTTTGGTTGGACTAGATGATCTTGTAGGTCCTTTCCAACCTGGTGATTCTATGATTCTGTCACAGCAGCACTATTTGCACAAGTTTAGCCTAAGTATTTCAGTTTCCTTGGGACCATAACTCACAAAATGGCACTTCTTAATGACTTTTTGCTCCAGCAGAGTTTAGATAACTACTTACAACTTGATATTTAGCATTATGATGTACTATCATTCAGCTGCCTTCTTCTGTCTTCTGTAGCGTTTGCTAAAAAAAACACTATTTAGTAAAACTTTGTTATTGATGTTAAGGTCTCAACTTTGCTATTTCTTTTGGAAAGATGCATTTGTGCTTTTAAAATGTGCCTGATTTTCATCAGCTTCCTTTATTTTCAAGCAACTGCTCACCGGATCTTTACCACTCCTTTTTCCATTGTTTTTCTGAGCCAGCAAAAAGAGATAAAACAGGAAAAATGAAATAACTCCTACATTAGCACATAAGAACAGTAAGATGTACAAACTAATTCTCAGGTTTTAATTTACCAACATCTCCTGATGGTTCTTAGCAACACTGCACCTGACTATTCTCAAAGAACTGGGAGGTGTTTATCAGGCTGTCAGCTCACTAAGCATTCTCTAAAAATACAGCCATTGTATCTGAAAAGTTCACGATGGAATAAATTCAACACAGTCCAACTGGCAGGATTTAGAAACACCACCTAAATAAGGTGGTGAATGGCACATACCAGAAAACCTTGGGGGGAAAAAAAGCCACCTACTTTAGAAAAACTTATGTGCCAATTTTTTCTCCTTGACAAACAGGTTCCTTTCCTGCATAATTTTACACTTGGGAATCATAGCTACTAAAATTCTATCAAATATCAGAAAAGTAGTTTTCATGTGGTTTCACTTGTCAAAGGATTTCTCTTCCTTAGCTTTGTCGCTCAAAGACTGTGCATTTAACAGATCACTCATAATTCACCAGCCTTAGCTTCAGAATTCAGTTCATTCAGTTTCACTTTTAGCTGCTACCACACTACATCCATGAAGGGAAGGTGACTGATGTCATCTACCTGGACTTGAGCAAGGCCTTTGACATGGTGCCCCACCACATCCTCATCTCCAAATTGGAGAGATGTGAATTTGATGGGTGGACCACTTGATGGATAAGAAATTGGTTGAAAGGCTGCAGACAGAGGGTGGTGGTCAATGGCTCTATGTCCGGGTGGAGGCCAGTAACGAGTGGTGTCCCCCAGGGGTCTGTCTTGGGACCAGTGCTCTTTAACATCCTTAACAATGACATTGATGATGGAATCGAGTGCACCCTCAGCAAGTTTGCTGATGACACCAAGCTGAGTGGTGCGGTTGATACGGAGGGAGGAAGGGATGCCATTCAGAGGGACCCTGACAGACTTGAAAGGTGGGCCCGGGTGGACCTAATGAGGTTCAACACAGCAAAGTGCAAGGTTTTGCATCTGGGTCAGAAGAACCCCAGGCACCTGTACAGACTGGGAGGAGTGATCCTTGAGAGCAGCTCAGCAGAGAAGGACCTGGGGGTCCTGATGGATGACAAACTTAACATGAGCCAGCAGTGTGTTCTTGCAGCTCGGAAGGCAAATGGTATCCTGGGCTCCATCAGGAGAGGGGTGGCCAGCAGGGACAGGGAAGTGATTCTCTCTCTTTACTCTGCTCTTGTGAGGCCTCATCTGGAGTACTGTGTCCAGGTATGGAGCCCTCAGTACAAGAAAGATGTAGAGCTGTTGGAAAGGGTCCAGAGGAGGGTGACAAAGATGATCAGGGGACTGGAGCACCTCCCCTATGAGGACAGGCTGAAGGAGTTAGGCTTGTTCAGCCTGGAGAAAAGAAGGCTGCGGGGTGACCTCATTGCAGCCTTTCGGTACCTGAAGGGAAACTATATCCAGGAGGGGAGTAAACTCTTCAAAAGGGCTGGTAATAGCAGGACAAGGGGAAATGGATTTAAGTTGAAAGAGGGTAGATTTAGGTTGGCTCTAAGGGGGAAGTTCTTTACTAGGAAAGTGGTGAGATCCTGGAACAGGCTGCCCAGGGAGGTTGTGGATGCCCTGTCCTTGAAGGTGTTCAAAGCCAGGTTGGATGGGGCGCTGTGAAATCTGTTCTAGTAAATGTGAAAGTTTGGTGGCCCTGCCAGGCGGGGGGGGGGGGGGGGGGTGGAACTTCATGATCCTTGAGGTCCCTTCCAACCTGGGTCATTCTGTGATCCACAGCTATGCTTTGATGTTTTGCTTTCCTCTTCTAGCTTTTGGCTATGTTATCCTTTTCTAGTTTGCTTTCTATTTATGAGACTATATAGTTCACAGCTACATTCTAAGATAAGATCATAAGATAAGATGACGTATGCTCCTAGATATGGCCTGTAGAATAAAATAAGGACAAAAAAAGTGTTCCCTAGGAGAGAATTTCTCATTCAATTTTAGAACAAGATGCAGCATTAGAGAAAGCCTTGCAGGAAATGTCACATGATCCATTACCATTTACTGATGAGTAATAAGCAGTGAGAGAAGCAGAGCAACAATGTGGTAAATATTAAAAAAGAAATCATAGGTCAAGATGTCACAGAAATAAATTCTGACAACTGTTATGAACAGGCAAAATGAAAATATTGCCTGAGTATGAAGAACGTTCTGGTACAAAAACAGTGAGAGAGCTGTGATTCTGAAGGTGATGTATTTAAGAACTCTAGGAAGAGAAAGAAATTCATGCTGGACAAACTCTGTATGCGTTACGTAAGAAACTCTCTATGGGACAACTATAACCGCAGAAAAAAAGAAACTAACAGAAATTTTGAACCTGAGCCAAGCACAAATTAGCAGAAATTTGTTTAGTGATGCTCTCAGTGCAACCTGACAGCAATTGGCAATCCAATTATAATCAACACTAGCACAATCGTAAGGCAACAGTATATCTTTGCCAGAACTACAAGACCCATGTGTTATTTAAACCAACTCACCCAAAGATAATCGTTGCAGCAAGATGAGCACAAGTATCTGAAGTTCTTTGCTTCATATCTCTTATTCTCAGTTTCAGAGGAAGTAAGTCTCTAAGAGAAAGCTGGGTAGAGGCAGCACAGAACAAAGTGTTAGTTGAAATAAGCTAAGCCTGGCAGCTTGACCAAGTAGCATGTTGGTTACTTTATACTGAATGACAATCTAGCAAATGTGATGGACATTTGGGCTGGGGCTAAGAGAAGAGGGTGTCTTTGCTGAAAAGAATTCCTGTGTGTTGGGTTCTTTTGGTTTTATTTTTACATCCAAAGTGGAATTTTCTACAGCTGAAATTATGGCATTTATGAATTATGAAGAACACAAATTTTAAAATAGTTTTGCTATTTTTCCAAATAATAATGATGATCAGTACATACGCAGCATAATCCCGTTCTTACCAGCAGCTTTACTTTAGAAGAATGGACAAACACTCTCTCAAAAACATCAGGCTTATATCACATTTTGCTTGCTTATTTTACCTTCAGACTGAGATACGCCCCTGTTCTTATTTCTGTCACCCACTTTCTTCCTCCTTAGTTTGCACTGTTTGCTAACTGAAGTCACCCCTTGCAGATAAACTGAAGTAAGGGTAAACATACAAAGTGGATGCGTAGATTTGCCTATAAAATACAATACTCATTAGCTTTCAGAGGATGCTGGCAAGGCAAGCACCTACAGTAAGAGACTTGAGATAACAGTGTTTAATAGTTTTCCCTCTGAGAATGAAAAGACAGTTGCTTTGAATTCAAGAACTGTAAGCAGCAAAAGTTTTTCATGGTACTGTGTTTGTAGGGTGATTCTAATTATTTATATGTCGCTACTGCTGCAATATGTCATCCCAAAATTCTACAAGTAGATCTCTTACAGCATTATACAGAGGTTAAGATGTCCCACTTATCCTATAGTGAGGGAATTCAGTTACAGAGACACAGAGTGGCTTTCTGAGGTTACAAAAAATATGTAACGTGCAATGGGAATAGGACTTAGACATTAACCTGGTATTAGTTTGTGATTGTGAGGACACAGAGTAAAATGAGGATAACAACTTACCTTAGTTTCTAACCTCTCTTATCTCTGGATATTGAATTTCTAGAATTGACTTGATCCACAGAACACTTGGTAAAGATTTGCTTCATATCTCTAAGGAGACAAAGAATTCAGAGAGAAACAGAGGTTCAAGTAATGGCTATGCTCATTCATACCATGATTAACATTGCACAGTAAAAGTAAGCTACTGAATACACTGCAAGGTTTCTATAAAATAAAGAGCAAACAGAACTATGGACGTGTTTAAAGCTGAAATGAAAAAACAAATTCAGGGAAATACTTCAGCCTCTGGCTGTTGCTTTTCAAGGAGTCTAGAGAAGACGTCTTAGTAAGTTTGCAGTGTGCCCTATGAAGGGTAATTCAATGTAATATAAATCACTGAAGGACAACAGCCTCTATTTGTTTTCTTGGAGTAACAACAACAGGAACCATCTGGAGTACAGTCTGAGCAGACAGCAGCACAAGCCACAGAGATTTGCTCAGACAATTGCACTGCACATACATTCATTTACTTCTGAAGTACATCACTGGAAACTGGCTGCCTGTCTTTCAAAATGACTTCCTTTGGACTTCTAATTGGTCCCTTGCTGGTTGGAATGGGTGAAGAGAAACAGTTAAAAATACAACCTGCCATCCCTTCTGCCACCCAGCATGGGAAGAGAACATGAAGACTAGTGGTCTGAGCTCTCCATGTATAACAGATGAATCAGAACTGGCAGACAAGCAGATGGTATGTGATTTAAACAGTTCATTGCTCTCTTAACCTTACTTAATGATTAATTTGGCACTAATTGCATATTGTGTAAATATAGCTCATCATTTAAGATTTAAGTAGCAAATGATTTGTCAAGTTCAAACTTCAATTTTAGCCAAATGGTACCTTCATCTTTATAAACGTATTCAGCAGTTACAAAGCCTGTAACTGAAAATCCAACAGAGAACATACCTATAGAGAATGAGATTTCTGAGTTTGAGAACACCCCACCTATCTATCCAAGTTATCTACTCATGGATATTTTAATTTTCAGGGAAAAAACAGCAGATATGTATAATGATCAGAGTAAAAAAATGATTACTGTATATGCAGTTTCTATTCTAACACTAATAAATGATATTTTACAGCATCTTCCAAGCAGCAGCCTACCAGAGACAGCTTTGAAAAATGAACTAAAATGGCACAGGCAATTCTACTTCATTGACAATGAGCTCGTAGCAACAGCCTGGGGATTCATTGAATATCTGAGAAAAGGTAATGGAAATTTGTTTCACTTTCCATGCTTCCTGTTATTATTATTATTATTTTTTGTAGCAGTTCAAAGGAAGAGAACACATTTACCATTACATGAACGTATGGCTAATGATGACTAGCTGATCAAATACCACTTCTTCCAATTTATTTGATTCGTGCCTCCTTGTATCTTGATTTTAAGCTACTGCTATGTTTACCATCATTAGCAACAAATAAAATGCAACCCTAGGGCAACAAGAATTTTTAAAATATTCTATCAAGGTTTCTACCTCATGAAATCTTCAAGATTATCCATGAATTGTGAGGAAAGTAAGCGTGTAGATGAAGCATCGTCAGCCCTAATTTCTTCCAGGGCAATGAATAATCAGACCTGAAGTAGAAGAACAAAAGACCTGTTATTTCATCAACAACTGTCTAAAAGACAGAGCAAAGCTCATGTGATACCTCCTCCTCAACAGCAACATGGATCTTCACAGTTCTCAGAGTAAGAGTCATAGAAACTTGTTGGATTCAGATAGAATTTTATCTTTATGAAGACCCACAAGACTGTTCTTTAAGAAATAAGAGTTTCCAGTATATGTAAATCCCACATGAAAAATTATACTATGGAAAAATGTCCCCTGCTCCAACATAACCTTTCTCATCTGTATATACATATGTACATTTCCATGCTTTCCCTTCCATCTTGTGGTACTGCAGGCAGTTTCCATATAACCTATTAAATGCTACAGACACGTCACAAGACTTCCTTTTTATGACTCATTTGTTTCAAGATCAACCAGAACTGGGCCAAAATTAAGGTAATCAAACACATACGAGCCTTATATACATGCAGAGCTTTCAGATTTTTTTCAAGCAACAAGAATGATATTAAAATAAAATAGTTTATATAGGAGGAACATATTGAAATCTAAATTGTCAAACACTGTAAGTGAAATGAAAATGAAATAAGAAATAACAGACAAGGGGTACACAATATAATTGCAGAAACAATGCCTTGTGGATGGAAAAGATGTGGTAAAGGAATGGGTAAAAAAGTAAAAACAAGCCAGTGATTAAGAAACATTAGAGTATACAAGCTGCTCATTTATAATCACATTTTTTTTTTTTTTCTGTTAATCTGGCAATAATCAATTTTCAAAAATCATGTTAAATGCTACTTGTAAAGTTTGTAAATATGTAGCTGTTTGCCTTTATTGCATATTACAGGAGGCAACGACAAGCACTTCCATGACCAGCAGAGTAGGTTTGAAACTACCGTGGAAAAGCCATATATTGCAGATTGATTTGGAGAAATGCATAATAGCTACAGGTAAGTACAATATTTCTCAAAGCGTCCATGCTAAATTTCTAATTCAGAAATACTTTGTTTTTAAAAATGACTTATTATAGCAATGCTGAATTTACTTTGATACCATGAAAGAAATGTAACCTACATAATGTTCACAAATTAATTTTGTTGTGCTTTCTAGATATAAGAGACAAAAGAATGTAAATGGGCAAAATATGCATTTAGATTATAATTCAAAACATACTTTTTTTTCCCCCCAGTGAGTAGAATAGCAAATAAGGTTACTGTCAAGGTGAGATCATTATTTATCCCCAGCAATTTAATCAGAATAAAATCTGGTTTGCACACCACATAAACAAGGGTGCCACAAGGTCAAATAGGACAAAAACTACTTATCCCTATTTCTGACTGCAGCGTACTGTTGAGCTGTAGCATTTAGGGGAACATTTTTCAGCAGGTTTTCTACACAAGCTTCAGAAGTTCTTTATGACATGCAGGAAACATGATCATCTTTAGAAACATGAAAACAAACATGTCTACTTTGCCAGCGATAGAAACTAAAAGAGCAGAACTGTAAAGATAAAGATAACAGCATAGTATGTTTGGGAAGACTCATGACCGCTACCTGAAAACCAGTAAAAAAAAAGTCAGTTTCAGTACATGAAGGCTATTTCCAAAGAATTCACTGAAACATTCTATTTGAGTTCTGTCATAAAAACAGGCATTTTAAGATGCAATAACTAAAAATGGTCAGTCTAACTGGTAAATACTTGGAAGTCATAATATTGACAAGGCTTACTTTCAGTAGGAAGAAGCAGAAATCTTATTGGATTAACACTCAGTCCACTGGTAACAGACAGAGAATTTAAGCTTTTGAATCTGTCTCCTGAGATGAACTTCAGACTGATTAGACTCCACAACAAAGCAATGTAAAAAAGATTAAAAATTTCAGCAGAGAGGTGGGTAACGGGGACAAATCTTTAGTAAAAACCACATTTAATCTTTTTAAATAGAAACTGCTTGCTTACTTTTCTTGTTTGTATTGTTCATGGAATCACATAGAATCATAGAAACACAAGGTTGGAAAGGACCTACATAATTATCTAATCCAACCATCCTCGCATCACCGTAGCTACCACAAACCACTAAACCTTTATTCATATCAATAATTACAAGAGAAATCTTTTCTCATATACTTAGTCAAGTAACTGAGAAATAAGACACAGGTAGTGAGGATCACTCGCATAGTATGAAATTCAGATGGTCTGAATTCTTCAGGCTGTGTATGCAGTAATCAATTTACAAGTTAGGTCATAACATTTGTGCCATTTATTTCTGCACATTTCATTAACTGTAAATTAAATATCTGCTTCATTACTTCACTTATGCTCTGGCTATTTTCTTTTAGAACTTCAACAACATACCAAAATACTTAACATTTATCTGATTTATCCTCAGACTGTTCCTTAACAAAACACAGAAAGAAGTGACAAGTAAGGAAGTGATAGCTTTTTATATGTCCTGCTGATTTATTGGATCAAACAGGTACTATAAATACAAACTGCTAAGTATTCATGGAATCATAGAATAGCTTGGGTTGGAAGGGAGCATCAAGGTCCAACACTCCTGCCACGGGCAGGATTGCAGCTGCTAGATCAAGTACTAGAACTGGTTGCCCAGGGCCCCATCCAACCTGGCCTTAAGGTTTAAACACCTCCAGGGACAGCGCATCCACGACCTCTCTGGGCAACCTGTTCCAGCATATCCCAGTAGGTGACGATATGGTACATTTTGAGCCACACCAGCCTCTGCTGTCTAACCTGTTTTTTATTCCACAAGCTTAACTTCAAGAAACAGAAATAAGCATACAAAACAGTTCTCATTCAAGTTTACTCTTTTATCTTTCTACTGAAACAATGTACAAAATCTGTCAAAACTGACATTTTGCGAGGAAAGAATGATTTACATGTGCTGTTGGACTGAAATCATCAACACACGGGACAATTATAAGATCATACTTTGTCATTCCTGAGTGATGCCACATTATTGTCTGGCTTTGAATCTGCTGTATATTTTGAAAAGGTTCAGAAGATGTCACTAGTAATTGCAGAGTGAGATGACAGTGGAAATAGTTAAAACGTGATGAAGATTTGAAAAGTTCATATAAAAATGGTGTAAAACCAATGTCAATAATAGAACTGTAAAGACTCATTAATGCTATGTTTTTTCTATTTCTATTGGCTTGCTTTCAATAATAGCTTTCAAGAATTACTGTGTGACACCAGAAACTCCTAACAGTTCCTGATAACTTCTAATGAAACAACTACATTTTGAATTTCCACAGCTACCATCAAAAATGACCCATAGGGCTAAATTTTGAAAGAAAGCTCTCATTTCATTTTATTTTGTCTTCACAGAAAAATCAGAATAGAATCAACCTGTAAATCACAGAATCTCAACCTCTAAATCAAAGAATCTGATTGTGACCTCCAATTCAGATATTCAGATGATGTCAGAGGACACAGGGCTTTGAAAAATCAACGCATCTAAATAATTTCATGCATATGAGCAGTCCCATTGTATATGCCACTGTTAAATAATTTAAAAATAAAAAATAAAGATCTGACAAAAATCAAACAAACATTTTTCACCAGTGTATTTATCTTCAACTTCAATACCTTGAAGTTTACATATAATGAATATTTTCTTTTTGCAGCAAGTCAAGGTCAAAGAGATTGTCAGTACAGCCAGAACTGAACTATATTAAATGAAATGAAAATTGAACTGGCGGTACCATATTCATCCGGTGCTTCAGGCCTCCAACCTGCCCTCTTTTTAGTAACAGTCATAAACCTTTAATCTTACAAAACATTCCATTTGTAACCACAGGGCTGGCTGTGTCTTTAAGCATACAGATACAAGTGAAGCATGTTGCACATGATGTACACTGCCCTAGGAAGAGCTAAGGGGAGTACTGTGCATGACTTGGATATGGGTCTTTCTCTCTCCTGCACTTACTGACAGGGGCATAGGTTTAAAATGGACTATACTCGTTAACAAATAATGACATTCTTGTAGGAAGCCAGCTGCTTACTTTTTCCCTCCATACTTGTAGACATACCCCACAGCAGCTATATCTACTTTGCAAAGTAAAGGTCTGAGACTTTTCTCAGGTTCAGACTGCTTAAGTGCCTTCATGTTTAACTGAATGGTATGCTGGTAAAAAACATTACAGATTTCTGCATAAGCAGAAACTTCAATCAAAACTCACACTAAGCACTGTGAGAATAATCCATACCTGACCTGAAGTCTCACATCAGTATGCATGGATGGAAAGCACACACATCACAGGACTTTTTACATTTAACTTTGCAGTACGTCATCATTGCATGATCTCTTCCAGATCCCTGGGCTAGTGTTTACATATCAATAGGGGAAAATTTGGTGACAAAATATCTTTAATTACACTATGCTAATTTATATATATAGATATATTTACAGGGGGGAAGGGAGGGTTAAAATATTCCAGTTTTATTGAAATATTCAATATTGAAATATTAGATGTTCATTGATTCTTCCTACATTAATATGTTTTTTTCTGAGAGAAAAGCATCCTTGACCCTGCAGGTAAAACCAAATCAATTTTTCAAAGTGTCAGAGCTCTGGTAAAGCCCTTGTTCTTTAGCAACTACTAAATAATTAAGAGGTTGCAGCAGCAGTTTGAAATGGCCCATGCCTGGTAATTTAGTTTTTGTATCAAAACCATTAATGATGGGCAACCTGCCTTTCTGTGTCATTTGAGGACAAATTGTAAAGTTCTAGGCCATCTTGAGAAAAGAAGAAAAGACATTGCATTAATATGAAAGTGAAAGAAAAATCTTTTTAGGTTAAAATTAGATTCTACAAGATCAAGTTAATTTCCATTTCAGCACTTGATAAGTACACATCCTAACATACTTTTAATTCAGACTCACTGGTATACATTTGTGTACAACCAATAAGTAAACAAAGATTAAACATTGTGTGGTTAAGAAAGGCTATCGTGATGGAAAGTTAATTAATAATAAACAGAAATGCTCACCGATGTTGAAGGCTTACAGTAAAAATCCACAAAAGAGCGACCTCCAGAGAAAGACCCTTCCTCAGTGGCAGTCAGCCCTTAAATGGGATCTAAGAGAGGTGCAGTCCAGCTCCATTCCCTTTGTTAGCACAGCTGAATTACCTTCACCTGTGCTCCCAGGGCTGACTCAGTGCTTGATGCAGGTGGTCAATCAGAGGTTCAGACAGTGATCAACAGTTTCCCATACAATTTGTTTCAGGGCTTTTTTTAATACAGATGTTATGTACTGTATTCTCCAAGTTCTGGACATAAGTCCAGATTTAAAATACTAATTATAGGATCATTTCTAGTAGTAGTTGCGCATGTCATTTTTTTTACTGTTACAGAGTGAGGTGTGTGTTGAGTTTGATCAGTTTCAAAGTATGCGATAGAGTTCTTTCATAATATTTTCTGCCTAAAGGCAGTAATAATAAAGTTGTTCTTTATGGAAATGGGAGATCTTCTTGTTAACTGTTGACTATAACTATCTACTATATAACTCTAACTTGGTTATATGAGAGATCATTCTTAACTAGGTTGAAGACTGACACTTTGCCTTACATGGAAACATTTGGTTAGCATATGGCAAAACATTTCTAAGGTGTAGTAAAGATCATATTTTTCTCACACACATACAGATATTAACAAATACTTAAAAATAGAAAACATGTAAATAAAGGCATAGGTTCGCTTTACTGATAATAACTCTTCTTAGCTGTAGTATAGTACAGTTCATTGTGGAGCAAAGGATATGATAAACTTCATCACTTAAACCTCTTAGCCATTTATTCTCACATACTGTATTTCTTTACAACACAATTTACTTGAAAGGCAGAATCCAATTATTCCTTAACTAAACAAATTTGTTGAACTAGAATGGACCTGCATTCAAGTAGCTGAATGTTCTTTTTTTAAGAACGAAAAAGAATTCTTTACCTGTTCTGAAATTAAATGCAGTATAAATAATTGCAACAAATTCCTGGGAAATGACCTATTTCAGACCTAGGACCACCAAGTATCAGGAGCAGCTTTGCACCACTGTGCTAGACACAACTTATTGTCTCTACACATCATAAATCTTCCCATCTGTGTCTCTAAGAGCCTTACATTTTAAATAAACAGCTGAAGTGAGATCCTTGAAAATCAAGCAAAGGTCAGATCTGTAAATATTTGGACATTTGGCCTGACATCAGCGTGGTCCAGTGATTATGTTAAAATTCTGGATTGCATAGGTGCACTGGAAGGCAGGTGTAGTAGCGTATTTGCAGGCAAAGGTGCATGTATGCTTCTGAAATTCTGTGGGTCTTAGCTACCAGCTGGCAGTATTTAACTTTTTATAATTTCTTACGTAATTATTTTATTTAATATTTATTCCGTTCCTTTCTAAAAGTTGTTTTCATCTCAGTGGGATACTGGATTGGTATCTGAATATCTGGTAGACAAAATTATTTATATGCCTAAAACACGTGGACTCCCTTCCCCTCCTTTTCTCAGTTTCGTAGTACCCATGACAAATCCATCTTTAATTTTCTTATAAAGGGATCCCAAATCACACAGGGATCAGTCTCTCACAAAAGTGAACAACCTTTCACGTTTCCTCTGTTTTATGCTAAGAGGGGGTGGGATGGAAGAAATTCATCTGATGAGGGAGGAAAAAAGCCATGACTCCAAATTCAGAACAGCTAAATAGGTCATTCAAGTCTTATAATAATCTCCAGTATTGTAGGAGCAGGTGATGACATTGCTAGTCAGAAACAGAAATCGAGAATACAGGATGCTGGCATTTTTTTTCAAGCTTATCTGTCTCATGAACATTGGATCATCTCTACTATATGTGATGCTCTAGGATCCACATTATCACATGTATGAAGGAAAATTATGCATGAGAATATGCAGGACAGCTCCACAGCCTTAAAATGTCTGCTTTCAAAGACAACCAAATACAATGGCTTTAATATCAAGTCCTTACTGAAAGCAATGAGTCCCCATTGTTACAACCTCAACTTTCCTGATCCCACTTTTGCTTTAGTTAATATTGATATGGCATGTTTCAAAAATCACTTTGGTTAGCTAGTCAATGAATTCATTAAAAAAGGTTGCTCTTTTACAGTCTGCAGAAGGTAACCAACCAGTTGATTTCATCAGCACCTTGAAACTTGGTGTACTCATAGAAGAATGGTAGCATGCTACTGCCAGTGATCTCACCTGAGGTCATAACAAGGTTGTCTGTAATGGGTGAAGGGTTAATGGACATATGGCAGGATTTTCACTGATTGCAAAAGTAGATGTTGAGCCTTCTGTTGTTTGTTGGTTTGTTTGTTTTTCAAAATGGTTTAAAATAACAGCTTAATAACTGAGACACAAAGCTCACTGTCATGCCTCTTCTGTACTCTTTCAACTCAGTTAGTTGTAGACTTAAGCATTTTATAAGGCTACCAAAATAATAGCCTATTTAATTACCCACTGACAATCAATGGACTGCAATGAAAACAGCAGTTCTCACCTCTTCTTCCAGGACTGTGTATATGGTACTATCACAGCACAGTCTTTCCAGGTTAGTTAGGAATATACTATACAGCAGAAGTCCCTTTCAGTGCTCTGCCTTCTCATCTCCTACTGTGGGCATTTTATGTCTCCTAACTAAGGAAAGTGAAATGTTAAACAAAAACCTCTTTCTGGAGCTGTGCGATTCATAATATTTACAGTCATGACAGAATTTTATAGATAAAAAACTGTCAGGCTCTTTCTGAAGCATCTTTATGAAAAAGCCATTCATATAGGAATTAGTATTCAAAGATAACATGAATACAAATACATATTTTTCTAAAACTGACTGCTAATCTTCAGTATGCATTAAAAAAGGAGAAGTTATAGCAAAACACTGCAAAACGATGGAGAGAACCAGTTCATACACTTTCCTGCAGACTTTTTTCCAAGCAAGGCACATAAGCAGCAGGAGGACTGCACTTCCCCTTTTCATTTTGAGAGAAATTCTGAGTTTAAGATAACAGCAGGAATGATTACATTTAATGTTACACTGCCTAGAGAGAAAGTAAAGAGAAAGTATTTTTTTCCTGAGCGCAGTTCTATATGTCTTTCATACACAGGGCCAAGCAAAATGGCCTGAAGTAATTAACGTCACTGCACTTAAAGACTATTGTGTTATCACTCCTCAGGCTCCTTAGTGAGAGTTCCAGAACTTCTTTTTGCCCAGAGGTTTTACCTGATAAAGAAAGGACTGAACATGGCAGGAGTCTGGCCAAGGGCCAGAAGCCTTAAAGAGTTCTTTAAGTTCTAAACACTATCATTTAGCTCTGCTTGCTGCGATGCTGTAGAATACGATGTACTTTAGCTTTGAACTTTTAGAAGTGTATGAACATTCACTCAAAGACCACAAGATGGCACTACAACAAGCACAAAAAGCTTTTCATTTATCAGCGACTGTGATCTTGCCCATTCATATAATTAATGAAGCAATTGAGTAAGACTGTTTCTTCTTCAGGCATTACTACAGAGATTACAGAGGATTTCTGCTCGGTGACTTTTCTATTCCTACAAAGCCAAACAGGCAGCATTTAGACTATTCCGTTTCAAACAGCTGGTTATTACTGTGCTGAAGCAGACACAACATAGATCAACATTGTAAAAGGTGATCAGTGACGATAGGTAGCCAATTTAAAGATAATATTAATCACACTTAAGAACGTCTGTTTTACAGGTTGGTTCATTCAACTGGCCCTGCTTGATGACTGGCATCCCACACTGCTCCAGTTCCACACAGAGCTGCCTGCAAGCGTGACTTCATTGCCTGACACCTGCCACAGAGGTAAGAGAAAAGGGTCCTAAGTTCCTAACAAGAGACTTAAGTTGTTTCTATGGTTCTTAGCAAGAAAAGAGGGACTCCAGGATCCTAAAGTGAATTACAGGCAGTATCTTCTGATGCTGCTCTGACCAAGACTCTGTTTAGAAGTTCCAGTAGTCAAGCAGCATTACTTTTCTGGCCTGAGAAAGCTTCCCACCTTCTGACATCATGTGAAATCAAGACTATTTATCAAATACTCTAAATACACGCCACCATAGCTTGGTGCAGCTCATGCTTTAAACTATGTGACATGAAAGGTCCCTTCTATCTTTTAGACCTTCCTAGCTACTTCTGGTCACTATAATATGCATCCCCTACACTATCTTCCTATGTTTATCTTCCAGCTGCTTCTCAGAAACAATATTTCTTGGATTCATCTGTAGACTGGAGAAGGCATGAAAGGATGATGACATGACATACTACGTCTACTGCTTTGTGCTCTCTCTACTCTACTCCCAATGACCATTAGAGGAAGAAACCTCAAATCCAGAAGGCTAACTATATGATACCTAAAATAATGTACCTTAAAAAAAGCTTTTTAAATCTTTACATGTCTGAATAAATATGTTGTCTGTGTTTTGCTCTCCAGTGCATGTTCAGCCCTCAGTGGGCAATACAAAATTAAATTAAGGCAATTTTCTGCCTATCACACTGTGGTTTTTAATAATTTAATGGCTCAAGATATCACTAATGTTATTTTTTTCTTTCTTTTATTCTCTCTTTTTTTAATTGATTGTTAGAAAACTACAGATGCAATTGTTTCTGCTGTATTACGACCACATTGTAGTGCCAGGCCAGATCCACTAGAAATGAGCAACATGGGATTGTTGGAACTCAGAAGTGGAATCTAATTGCTCCTGCAAGGAAAAAGAAAAAAAAGGAAAAAAGCCCCAAACAACAGAAATCCTAAGTTATTGGCCTGACTAAAGCCAAGAAGATATCTGAGGGGATGAGCCAGATAATTGTTTCTTCCATCAGATGAATGAACCTTGATTCTCACCTCTCAGACACACTTTCAGCTTTGTTAAAGGCAGAGAAGCCAACAAAGCCGCAGTTCTTTTCCCCTTCCTAGGAAGCTGCTTCACAGCCTGCTTTGTTTACACCTAGGACTAATTCTGTGTAAGAACAGTGTTATTCCTATAACATGGTAAGGGAGAAGACAGTATGAACACAACAAAAAAAACAAACAAACAAAGGCAGAATGGGAAGAAAGAGCAGCATCCTTCGCTGAGAAAATGCTGATCTTGTTAACCTTCTTTGCCTGATTGAACAGTACATAAAGATGAACAATGTAAACATACCTGCCAGCTTTCTTTAGGAATTTAGCCTGCTACAGAACCTTGTTTTCTATTTCATCATTCTGCTAATACAACCCAACAAGTAATATTTGCTTATTTGGGCTATACACTGGACTAACACCTCTAAAGCCTTTTCTGTAATAAACATTTGTTTCCTCATTAGAGATCTGGGATATTGCTTCCTGTTGTACAGCTTTGCAAAATTCCTTTGCAAATCTGCAGTCTGTAATGTTGATTACAAACAAACTCAATGAAAATCCTCCTGAGTCAGTTAAATAGGTATTTCTGCAGCTCACACAGCAGTGTCATCACCCTATATTCTAAGCAATAATGGATCCATGCTCTAAAACAAAAATATTATAAGATTGCTGAGAAAAAATCCTTTAAAAATAATAAATAAAACCAGTATGCCAAGAACCCTTAAAAGGAGCTAACACTTTACAGACACTTGGTCAGATAGGAAGTAAAATTCACAGCTGAAGGTAGCAATGGTTCTATACATTCTCCTTGACTCTTCGACCTACTTTTCATAAATAACTTGACCTAAAAATTTCTGCATCTGCAAGACGAATGTGGGCCAGACATCTCCAACCTAAGCCTAAGACTTTATTTAGCAACTCAAATAGAAAGAGTTTTTTCTCAATAATCCAGTGTCCTGAATCATTCTGCATAAACTTTAGTATGCTATCAGTGCACAAAATTGGCAGGATTCAAATAAGCCTTACTGTATATCCTAGCCATCTAGTTTTAAAACAATCAGCAGGTGCTGTTGTCCTTTTGTAACTAAGGTGCAGTCCTGTCAAAGAAGGCAATGAAGAAATGTATGCTTTCTGCTTAAACATATATATTTTTTTAATGTTTATTTGTTATGCACACTAGCAAGAAAGAAAACCAAGAAGCCTCCTAGCTCATAAACTGCCAGGTATGCCTCTCAGCAAGCTGAGCCAAAGCAGCTGGGTAATTCAGAGAGTTTTGCTTCCATTCACCCCAAATAATAATAACAATTCATGATTCACAAATAAATCCAGAGGGCTCTCTACTGCTTGGTGCGGGAGATGGTAACACTTAGCATGGCCCCTTCTTTACAGGCAAACACAGGCATAACCTCAACTAGAGTGTTACAGATCTGCACATCTCTGTGTGCTCTGCATGAGATCAACCGATAACAAATCATATTAGATAAAGCCTCATGCTCCTGTTTCTGATTTCTTCAACTTACACCATAGGAGAAACAGTTCTTCTATTTAGCTATCAACAGCTTGACAACAAATCCATACAGACCCAGAAACTGCTTCCATAATAAAAATGAAAGCCTTGCTGGCTATGTATTAGTGGCACATATACTCACTCAGAAAAGTATCATCCATCTGGTCTCTCCCCTGTCTTTTCAGCTCTTTTCTCATATGACTAATCTACTTTGTCAAGCCCATGAAAACAGTTTTTGAGCAGAAAAATAAAAATAAATACCACTCTGACTCAGAAAGCTGAATATAAGACAGTATTGCTTCAGGACAGCTACACATAAATTCTATGATTCTGTGATCAAAACTGCTACTTTTATACATGCACACAAGATCTAAAAGATCTTTTTATTAAAAAATAAAATACTCTGAAACAAATTGAGATGTTGAACATGAAAGAATGCAAAGAGGCTGAGCCTGTCAGGGGAAAAAAAAAAGAAAAATAGAAAGAAAAAAGGAAAGAAAAATAGCATTTGTAACTAATACACCATTTTTAAACCTCATTCAGCAGGATCAACACATTTACTAACAGATCCCGCTGGAGTTATCAGAGGATCTTATACACAAAGCCAAGGTCTCACATAAAAGTGCAGCTGTTACATACTCAGAAACATGGTATAAAATGAGACAAAACTATGTGAAAAAATAACTGGATGGCAGCAACATAAACACCTGCGTTGTACTTTGTACTGTTCTGTGTATATTAAACACAGTACAGAAGGATTAGCTCCTGTTGCTGTCAACTGCAAGAGGATTTTTACATGACTTAGAAAGACTACCAGTTCATGTGGGTATTCAAGAAAAAGACCAACAGCCTTTGCTTCAAGCAGTGGAAACTGGTATCTCAAAAGCTGCACAAGTCTGCACTGCAGACTTGATTTGACACAAGTCAATGCATTTTGCCATTTTGTTTATGTTCCTGAAGGTGAAATAAAATGTTTGTGTATGAGTGAATATTGCAATTCTTCTTTAATAAATAACTCAATAGTTCATGATGTGTCAACTATCCAGCTATGTGCTTGGTAGATACAAGCTACTCAACAATTCTGTATCATCAGTGCTGAGTAATTAAACAATACAGCAGAACAATAGTGACTAACTACCTAATGCAATTACTACTAAACCCTACAACATTCTCCCCATCGACTTTAAGAAGAATTAAAATAAACTCCAAAGGTACCTTGATGGGCAATGTAATGAGAGAAGTCATCTCCCACCAGTAGTAAGCAACAACAGTAGGGGAATAAAATACTACAGTCAACTTACGTAACAGTGAAATACATCTTTGTGCTGCTGTACTGTGAAATATCAACTCCACAGAGACTGCAAATTGCTTCTCAATCTGTGCTTCAGGAATCTGTGTACTTCAAGGATATTAATTAGTGAATCACTGGGAAGCAGCAAAAAGGTCTTTTGCTTTAAATACATCGGGTAGACTGAATTTGCACCTGCACAGAGATTTGGACAGACACAAGAAAAGGGAGAGTACTCAGTTAAGAGTAACCACATGCAGAAGAAACTTCATGCAAAAGACTTGCTGGCATTGAAACACACATGTCCAAACTTAAAGAACCAGCTCTTAATATCTTAATATCTTCTGGATATTCAGTTACTCCACAGTTTTAAGCATCTTTAAAAATGCCTTGAGGCACATTTTCAATAAGAAATAGCTTTCACATAAAAAAATAGTATTACAATTCCCCATTAATGTATTTACTTGACAAGACCTAAAACATGTAACTATTACAATGAATCTCACAAATTGAAACCCAAGGTCCCTTGGCACTTAAATATATCTATATATTTATGAATTTGGCTTCTAATATATATATATTAGAAGTCGAATTTGTTTTGCTGCTGGAAAAAACGGCAAATTTTGACAGGACAGATTCAGATCACCCATAGTGAATAAGCAGCACACAAACCCACATTTACCAATAGCACTTTCACAGAAGCTGAAGCTTTCTGAAAGATATAATTCACATTCTTTAAAGCAAGGCAGTTTTAAAACCTCCAGCAACAAAATTGCTAGTATTACCACCACCTTTCTTGAAGAAAGGAATTTCACTGGTGTAAGGAATATAAAAACCACAACATTCTCAGTTCTATATTAGATGCTTTTGCAAATAAGTAAATAAATAAACGAAATAGAAAACAATAGCAGAAGGTATCACATCACTTCTGGTTGGAGTGGTTAGAAATAGCAAAGCAAGTACTGCACAGGTGACAACAGCTTGCAAGGTTACTACAGAAAACAGTCCAAGGGAATCATTTGAAGTATTTTTTCTTTAAATAGCAATGAAGAGAAGCCTTTTATTTCCCTGAGATGCTACAAAGGCATTAAAATAGCCATGTGAATGTGATGCCTGCTATGACTTTTAAGAAATGTGGAGAGTCTCAATCTCCAGGACTACCCACTGTCTGATGAACAAAAATATTTAAACATAGCATCTTGCCCAACTCGAGAAACAACTCATCTTTCAAAACAGATACGGAAGCAAAATTGAAACTCCTTAAGTAACAGCTGCTCATCAAATTACCACTCCTCAAATGATGGACTGCAAATGAACTGATCTTAATTTCTAATTTCACACTCACCTAAAAAGCACATATTCACAGGCTTAAACAAGGAATTCATGGCTGGTTAATCAACCTTAGAATCGATGACTACAGAAACAAATGCTTACTAATAAGTGACACAATGGAATCTTCCTGTTACAAGAGTTTGTTTTGTATTTACAATGTGGCTTCATGAATCCTTCAGAGGAAAGGTTATGCAAAGCCCTCCCTGTTAAACTCTCCCTGCATTACCAAGGAGTCCCATCACTTACATTGCTAAAGCAATGCTCTAGAAGAATGTTGGTTGTTTGGCTTTACTCTGCTTTTAGTAAGAATGATTTCTTGATTTCTGTAATACATTTGGTCACAACTGAAGAGTCTGGGTGAGACAGAATGAATTAACTTGGAGGAGCAAGAAGACAGTGTGGCAGGGACTAAGTTTGTACTTTGCTTATGAAACAGGCTTTAGTAAATGTGTATGTCTTCCTCAGTTCAAGAAGCAGATCATTACAAATGAGAGATTAAATATTCTCTGTGTTGCCCTCTTCAAATATAGTTTATTTGGTTTTATTTAATTTGCACAAATTAGTACTTAGAAAAGGCCAAATCCTCCATAGGGATGTAATTAATTTTAATCAGCTCTAGGCTGGCATCTCTGAAATTATTGAGAGTCCTTCCTGAGAAGCATGACTATATTGATTCTAAACAAAAGACTGCTAACCAACCATCACAGTTTGCTATTAGCAAAGACGTAGGTTTCAACTTTCATGACTTCCTTCTACATTTAATTGGACAGTGTTTTGATTTAAATAGAACTATTATTACAGAGTATGTCTAGGGAACAACTGCAGACCACCTTCTAGTTTGGGTGTGACAGGATATTCATTAACAAATTAAGGGTAGAAACTGGAACGGGTGGCCAGACTGCAGGAAGGCATGAGAAACTTAAACAGTTCACTTGAAAAAGCCATTCTGAAAAGCATCGTCTCTGCAAGACTACTAATAAGCGGATGAGAATTTCTTTTCTTGATGAAATGTTTTTAAAGGTCTGTCCTTGCTTAGTTTTCTACTCTGAATGGATTTCAGTAAAAGTCAGACTGACCATAATAGAACAGTCATAACAAAGCAAGACTGGCTGTTCTGGGCAGGTGGTAGTAAATACAGTGTTCCTGTGAGTCATTCTCCCCAGAAGATATTGTATGTGAGGCTCCACAAAGGTATTTCTCTGTCATTATTCTGGTAAAGAGACGCACATCACTCGCTTGGGAAAGCAGGAAAAGGGCAGCGAACAGGCAACACTTCTCACAGAAAATCTTATTGCAATCCCAAACTAGGGAGAGCATTCAAGTTAAGTTACATGGCTGCCAAGTGGAAAGTTTCCCTGTTACCAGTTTCCCTGTAACATGAGAATATTTGAGATCGCTGGCTGAAGATAGAGATCTGGTATTTAATTATATCATTTTTATAGTCTCTCTTGACAATACAACTATCCCTTAGCAAAATTAAAAGCAATAAAATAAAATGGCCGTGTACCTTCAAAGAACAAAGACTGCACATATTGGGATAGAAATCTGAACTTTGATGAGCCACAGAGGTATTTTAGATGGTAAAGAAAATTGGGTCGTTCATGGTTTAACAAAACTCAGAATACTGGCCTTCACGGACTATTGATGTAGCCCACTGAGTAAAGCCTCTCAAACCTAATTCTGAACCAGTTAAGTCTGGTACACCGAAAAAAAACAGGTACATTTTTGTTAACCAAGAAATACTCTGGCAATGTCTCTGCCATGAATTACCAGAGGGCCAGCTTGAGCTCCAATATATTGGTTTGATGTAAAACACAGTTAAAACACCTGGAAAAGAAAACTTTTACAAAAATAGAGCTCTCAATCTATTTCCAAATTGTAGAATAGCTCAGCTATTTCTAAATGCCAGTGAATAAAATCCAGGGAAACTTATAAAATGACATTGTGACAGTAACCTTCACCATCACTTCCTAAATCTGTTTTGGTTCTTTTTTTTTTCTCCTCTTAACAAGACATGATCTCACTGTCTGACTGAACACTAATCCCCTTTCACCAAGTACCAAGCTAATGCTTGCTCCATTAACACACAGCAAATCCTCAGGGTATACGTTACACATGATTTAGTATAAAAAGATAAGCTTGAGGCTTTCTTCTCACTACAGCTATTACCAGGAAAGCACAGTATTCTACAAGAATACAGGTGAGTTTTCATCAGATCTTGATCTGCAAATTCTTTTTTCAAACTGCAAACACTGTATGCAATGAATTTCTTTTAAAAATCAGGTTACCCTTTGCTCTTTTTTTACCCTTGTTTCTTTTTCTTTCTCCTAAAGGACAGGACACATTCTCTATACAGAAACTTAGATAAAGTATTTCATTGAAAGTGCTATGTTTCTCAGCTGCTATTATTCTGTAAAGATTGCTGATATACAATTTCAGTTGCTTAGGAAAATCAATAAATAGACAGTCAGATCTACTTAATGACTTTACCCTCTGCTTTCACCGATCAGAGCTGTTTCTGAAAGTTTGCTATTACAGAAACACTTGACTGTAATGTGAAGATTTAATTTGTCTCTGCTTCTATTAATAGATCCTGTAGAAAATAATCATATATTTTGACAGTAAAGATACACTTTCTGCTTTGTGCACAGGATGAAGACACTTAACTGTTATGTGCTGTTATTCTGCTGGAAAGCAATCTGTTGCTATAGCTGTGAACTCACCAACATTACTATAGCAGTGGAAAGAGAAGAATGTGAAATGTGCATTACAGTGAATGCCACGTGGTGCTCAGGATACTGCTTCACAAGGGTGAGAATCTTGAGCTTAAAATTCAGGCACCATAATTAAATGTTCAAGTGACATATGAACAAACTGTTTCTTCAGTTTATAACGAAGACATGAGCAATATGAGCCTTGTGAAAGGAAGGGTTGAATAACTGCTGTGTTGTTTGATAAGAAAGTAGGTACACAGACAATGTGAACTCTAAAGGGAAGGGTGAAGACATGCTAGCTAAATTTGGATCCTTATTTGGCTGCATGCATTACAGTCATACTGTATAACTAGAGCTGAAAGTGTGATAAGCTGGATCTCTGCTTTCAGTTCAGTTTGAAAAATGAAACCATCGACCAGTTCTCCTGAAAGAAGAAATCTATAGATCCACAGAGTCAAATACTTTTGCTCTCAGTGGGATTTTCCCCACTGTTTTTAATAGGTTTTACATCAGATCTTTTAACTACTTTATGAAAATTTGGCTTTCTTCTCCTTAACGAATTTCAAAATAACTATTTCTTTCTCATATTTTTCAGGATCCAGTATACAAATATCCACCGGTCTCATCTGTACAGCAAATATGTACCTTCAAAGAGGTTGTGTATGAAACAGTGAAGATCCCTGGCTGCGGTGACCATCCTGAATCTTTTTACTCATACCCAGTAGCTACAGAGTGCCACTGTGAGACCTGTGACACCGATAGCACTGACTGCACCGTGAGGGGACTGGGGCCATCCTACTGCTCCTTCAGTCACAATGGAAGCAATCAATGAAGGGTATTTGATGTGGCACTCCTAAGCAGATAAGGGTATTGAACAGGCCGAATAGACAAGGCTACTGAGAAACTACCAGGCTTGAAACAAAAATTTTTAAGGCCAAAATGGAGAGCTACTGATTAAACTTCTCTTCAGGCATTCTCTATTTTTCCATCATTTTCCTTAAAGTCATTTTCATGGGTGTACGGAAGGCAGATTCTGCCTTGACCCCTCTCCTTTATTCCATCTTCATTCTTTATGTTTCTTTATTTCCACAGCTTAGTTCACTTACCTTATTCCATACTATTCTACGCTTTTACAACATTCCTGACTTTACTATGCCCTCATTTCCATCTCTCCTCAGAATTCACTTATTTTAAAAAGCCTTGCAGCACCGGTTTTAATTACACACAACATCCATGCCCTTACTGTCTAAATTCTAGTTAGACTCTCTTAGCCGAGATTCTGACTTTCTTAAGCAAAATATTTCATGCAGACATTATGCTCTGTAAACAGTAACAGCATGTTTATTTAAGAGCCAAAAACCTACGTTCGAATGTTGAAAATGACCAAACTCTTCTGCTTTCTCATTAAGGCTTGTTAGCTCTGGCTCAGTGCCACAATAACAAATGGTACGAAGTCTATCCAGTTCATGCTTGGCTAACTCACTGCTTGAAGTGCTGAGCTGTCAACCTCAAAAAATTGTGAAATACTGCCACAAATCTGAAACACTGGATTTCCTCTCATGATGCAACATAAGAATAAGAATTATTTTAATAGAGAAGAAGGCTCACAAATGATTTAGGGATAAATCTAGAGAAACCTGACCCTGGCAGGGCAAATCTGGAGTCAGAACATAGCTTGCAAGTAGTCTGCAGTAGTGCCTCTGAGAACAGAAGTTTATACAACTCTGCAGCAACCTAATTCTGCAGTGAGCAAAATGAATGGGACAGAATGGGACTGAATCAGAATGGAAAATTATCTCTGGTCTGAAAACTACAGAATGAAATCTACCGACACAGTCATCTACACAAATACACAATGGAGAGCAACTGGCTCAGCAGCAGTTTTGCACAGAAGACTTGGAGGTTATACAAGCAGGGAATCAGTTAACAATACCATACTACTATGGAAAACCTGAAATGTATAGGGTAGAGCCAACAAGATACAACCTACTTCCACTATTATGTTCAACCTTCTGAGGGCCTCAACCAAGATGTTATTACCAGTTTCGGACACTGAGCTTCAAGGCACTGAGCACCTGGAGAAAGTCCAAAGAACAGAAATAACAATGAAGGCCTATATAACACATCTTAATAGGAAAAGGGTTGGGTTTTTGTTTTTTTAAGGTGTAGCTGCTTTTCTTAGGGGTGGAAAGATCTGAGGGAAAAAAAAAGTGGAACCTTTTACATGCTTGAAGACTACTGCAAAAAGAAGGTCAGTTTGCCATGCTCATAGTGAACAGAACAATGAACGTCATTAGCAGACCTCCTAAAAGAAAAAGACAGCCACTGAAATAAATTGTTGAGGAGGTGGGGGAAGGAAAGAAGATAGAGGGGTATCTGTGCAGTAGTGACAGAAAGAACAAGAACTTTAAGACTGTTGGCCTGTTGGGAATGACAGCAGCAATGATAACTTGCCATGATGCAGGGACTGTGGAAGTCCACCTCTTGAGGTACTTCCCAATACTACTTTTGTATTACTTGACCAGCTGTCATGACTGCTTTTGAGATCCTTACAGAGATGTTTATTTGTCTGTTACTCTGGATCGCTCTTTGTATGGATATTTTAATTTATTTCATTTGTAACTTTTTTTTACTGTAAGATATTAGTGTTCTTAATTGTATTTATAAGATGTATCATCGTGGACATTGACTTTGGTCTAGTGAAATTTTAAATGTGGTAAAGTAACGGGTAAATGAAATTGCCTGTCATTTCAATTTTAAACAAGAGCTGGCTTTCAGTTAAATCCAAGTATGTTGTTCTCATTGGGAATTATTCAATTCTGGATGAGGGAATTCTGAAATAGAGTGGCTTACAGCAAAAAGTAGGAAAAGTGTGTGTTTTCAAAATACATCTGTAAGCATCTGTACTATCTGTTGTACATTTTGGAAAAATAAAAATAATTGTATTGTAATTGTATAATGTATATCTTTGTTAATAAGCCAGATTAAAAAAAAAAAAAAAATGTAGTCTCTCTCTCTCTGCTTCATCATGCTTAAATCACATCTGATCACCATCCTCATTATTTTCATGCAACTAATATGTTCATATAGGATGTACTGACATTAACTAAGTATATAGCCAAGTCGCATCAAATAGATGATATATTTTAGGCCAGTTCAGTGATGTCATGCTGAAATATTAAGCAGCTTTAACACACTAGAACTGTGAATTGGAATAAAGGTTATTATCAATATTTTACTTAAACAATCAGGATTATAACTTCTCCAGAGCTGTGTCCACATATTGCACAAAATAACTTACATAAGAAAATAAAAATTATGCAGATCTTCCTTCATCAGACAAATACACTTCTTGAGGGAAAAGAAGGAAATGCACAGGAAGTGGAAGCAGGGTTGTGCAGCCTGGAAGGAATACAGGGCTGTTGTCCATGTGTGTAGAGATAGGATTAGGAAAGCCAAGGCGCAACTGGAGCTGAACTTGGTGAGGGATGTGAAAGGTAACAAGAAGGGGTTCTACAGGTACATAGGAGGAGACAGGCCAAGGAGAGTGTTCTCCCTCTGATGAACGGTCATGGGGAGCTGGCCTGCTCAGACACAGAAAAAGCTGAGGTGCTCAGTGAGTGCTTTGCAAGAGTCTTCACGGGTGGTCAGGCTTCCCATGTGTGTCAGGACCATGAGTGCCTAGGTGAAGGCATGGGGAACAGTTTCTGTCCCACTGTAACAGTGGAACAAGACCGAGTCCTCTTCATGAAACTGAACATGTACAAGTCGACAGGGTCAGACAATATCCATTCTAGGGTTCTGAAAGAGATGGCTGAAAACCATGGAATGAAAACCTAATGAGGTTCAGTAGGGCCAAGTGCAAGGTGCTGCACTTGGGTCAGGGCAACCCCAGGAGTTTATACAAAGTGGGGGAAGAGGAGGAAGGCCACTAAGATCATCAGAGGGCTGGAGCACCTCTCCTATGAGGAAGTACTTGAGTACTTGAAGGGAGCATATAAACAGGAGGAGCAATGGCTGTTTATGAAGGTGGATAGTGATAGGACAAGGGTAACTAAGACAGGGGAGGTTTAGGTTGCATATTAGGAAGAAGTTCTTCACCCAGAGGGTGGTGACGCACTGCAACAGGTTGCCCAAGGATGTTGTGGATACCCCATCCCAGGAGTCATTCAAGGCCAGGCTGGATTTCAATCCAGGCCATTCCATGATTTTCATTTTGCAAAGGAATCTAATCAGAATCACAGTACTAAAACTATAACAAATGCAGTCAAAATAGTGCAGTTTGAGGTTCAAAGTAGATTTGTATTACTATTTAAGATATATATTTAAGAAGTAGTTAGTTCTATATAACCTTTGCCTAGTTCTATTGTGATGAACAGACAGCAACTCTATATCAAAGTACAAGTCTAAGTTTGATATACTACTAAGTAACAAATTGGCAGGAAAGCTTTTAGACACACATTCCTAATAGATTCAAGTGATTCTCAAAAGTACTCACTATGGGCCTAACCCTTTCCAGTGAAATCAACAGATAAACAGTTTTCAGCTTCAATAGAGCTGTTAAAAAATCTCACATTAATTCTACATTTAAAAGCAGGCCCTGCAAAAAAGACCTTCCAATATGTCAGATTTTAGCAACCAACTTACAGAACCTAACTTTTTAGAGAAATCTCGCAATGTGGGGTAGTAAAACTTAAAATTGAATAACTTTTCTTCATCCTTATACTACTTACTTACTCTCAGTTACATAAAATTATCTCCTTTCTTGCATCACCATGAAAGTAGGAAACCTGGAAAACTATCACCTACAACCCCTCAATGAACACAGAGAGCACACAGTACACAGCACTGAGCTGTTCCTTAAAGACCTTTGAGAAGGACATGATGTAGGATTCCTTGTGTTGCAATTAATTGAGTCCTTCAAATACTCAGATGCACAGATAAACTGCGTATGAAGATTATTCATCTCTGCCTCCGCATCTATGAGTGAATTAATATTTTCTATTATTTATAATGCAGACAGTTTGACCTTGATCTTACAAGTGTCTGTGCCTGTTGTACATCTGCAGACGAGATGGGAACACAAAGTGCAGCGGCAGTATTCATAGTCCTACTAATTGAAAAGACCATTTAATCTCAACTGCTCTGATTTTACTGAGTCAAAAAAATACAGGTTCCTCACAGCTAGTAAAGTACCAGCATAGCAGTATCACCCCACTGTTATTCCCAGCCTAAATTCTGTAAATTGTCCTAGTTTGAAACAAACAGTCACTTGTCTTTATAATTCGAGCACATAGTGGAACTCACAATATTTCTTGCCAGAAGTAAATAAGTAAATGTTATCACCTGGTATTAACCCAACCGAAGCACAAGAACTTATTAGACATCCACAAATTCTTCAACAAATCTAATCTGAGAGAGAGCCAAGTCCAAACAACAGCTGAAAAACAGAAATGTTAGAATTTGGGCTTGTACATGAGTGGTTGAGGCTGCACTTAGGCTATTTGAATGGGAAGAGGAAAGACAATTGAGAGGGGATTACTATGCCATATTCCTCCTTCATCCTCACACCTCAACAAGAACATTCTGCTTTTTAAGCACAAAAAATTCTAAGCCACACACTTTATTTTCATTAAAAATACAAGTATCTAACAGCATGGATGAAAATAAATACATACATAAATAGATAAATAAAAAGAGAGAAAAGAAGAAAAAAGAATTGAGCAGTTAATCTGAAAAATTCATTTGGAGATGGTAGCCTTGAGATTAGTAGTTTCCCTTCACTCAAGCATTTGGATCTATAATTTTTTTTCAGTGTATCTCATGTTTCTCTTCAATTTATGTTATTAACATAAGCTGTCAAAGCCTTGGTCTTTCAATATGACTTATACTGGTAGACATTACAGCAGCTCACAAGGTTGCAGTCTGGGAAATAAAGCAAACAAAACAGCAGGGTTAAAGAAAAGACATAACTTTCAAGAAATCAAATGTCAGCGTATTAATATGCGTAGGTGGGGAGGAGACAGAATTAACCAGCTCAGCTTTATGATCATTAACCATTGGCCTTCTTTCATGTAACATTCAAGACATAAGGTATTGCAGTACCATCCAGTAGCTTATAGAAAATTATTTGAAGAATTTTAAAAATCCTGTTTTCTTCTTGCTTTATGTATTTAAAGTTTCATTCTGGTGTAGCATTAGCTTTCATTGTCCCTTTCTCTCATCATGCAATATTGGCACACCTTACTTTTGTGAATGCTGTAGAAATTCCTAGTCAAAATTCTATGATAATGAAGAAAAACATCAAAATTCAATAAAGAAAACTTTTGGTTCAGAAACTGCCAAAATTTTTGTCAGTGAGGCAAATGGTTAAAGATTCTATGCTCTGGCAGTACTTGCCTTCTCAAACTGGCCTTTAAGAATATGAACAGCATGATACCATATAACACAAAAGTATGGTCTAATTTCAGCCAGCCTAGTGATTAAGCAATAATAAAGACAGCTTCAAATTAACTCTACCCTCACTTCCAAGGAGCCCCAAAGACAAGTCTGCCAAGCAGATAAAATTCTTCTTCAAGACTTCTCCTTTCAGAATAAATAACTGAATCTTCTTAACAATTCTCAATCACATACAATATAATGCTTTAACTGAAAGCATACGTTTCTCCTTCAATATATTTCTTCTTTTAGAATAAATAACTGTATCTTCATAAAAATGGTCAATCATGTGTGATCTAATACTTTTAACAGGAGGCTGATTTACATCATCCGTGCAAATGCATACAACGTTACCACTTTGGCCTTGTTTGAGCAATCTATCCCTAAGACAAGTAGATCCTGATCTATGAGTAGCTGGATATGTTCATATACTTGGATTATTGTGTCGGGAACTTGAAACCACTTTATGCTGTGATGCTTAGTTCAGGGACAATGTAAAAGCATACTGAAACCAATTCCTATCTATGCACAACCTAATCAGTATTTGTTAGTGTGTACATTAAATGAAAGACTGTCACTCCATGTAAGCTCACCCTAAGACTGAGCCTTTGGACCAATGAATCTCTAGCCACATTTCAGTATTTAAAGTGAAGCTATAAGGAAGGAGACAGACTCCTTAGCAAGGTCTGTTGTGATACGACAAGAAGAAAAGATTTCAAATTAAAAGAAGGAAGATTTAGACTGGATATATAAAAAAAAAAAAAAGGGGGGGGGGTTTGTGGTTTTTTTTTTCTTTTTCCTTTTTTTTTTTCCTTACAATAAGGATAGTGAGGCACTGGAACAGGTTGCTCAGAGATGTGGTGGATGTCCCATCATTGAACACATTCAAGGTCAGGCTGGACAGGGCTCTGAGTGCCTAAACAAGCTGTACGCATCCCTGTTCATAACAGGGGAATTAAGCCAGTTGACCTTCAAAGGTCCTCTCCAACTCAAACCATTCTATGATCCCATGATAAATTATAAATAAGCTTATCATTCCTTACAGAAAAATGTAGAGAGGATGAGATGAATCCTCCTCCACAAGCATCCAAGACAGGATTTAAGGTCACCTGAATGGCCTTTTTGAAGCTATCTTTTTTTTTTCTCCTTTTTTTAGTACAGACTAGAAGAGGAGCCTATGTTCCCACTTCAGACCAATGAAATCATCTTTGAAGATCCAATTCTTAACTTGTGTAAATCAGTTCTAACCCTTTCAAAGAAGTTACCTCAAAAAAACAAATCAATTTTTCTCTGTTTTCTAAATAAGACACCCATTTTTATAATTATCTCAAGTAACAATAAATAAATATTTTTAATGATGAAGAGAAAAAAACACATAGACAGGCCACTAGTCTCCAAGCCATCTGATTCTTATCCTCTACAGCATCTATGATTAGAGTGTAGAAACTCCCCTGTCAAATACTACTATCCAGTTGTTACATTCATTAGAGATAATAAATATGCAGCAGTTTGAGAGATTCAGCTCACTGCAATATAAGCATCAAACATCACCTCTGAAAACAAGCATTGTAGTACTGGAAAACGTACTGTATGGAATGGTCTTAAAGACTCATGGGAACAACTTTTTTTTCCCCAGAGTGTGTTTTAAGAGACCTGCGAGGGGTAGAGGAATTACTGAGTATTCCTACATAGCATCTGAAGAATACCCATTTAGTTTGCTTTGTAGTTTCTAGACTACTATTGCTTTAGCTATCAAAAATAATACAGAATGAGAGCAAGCTTGGGAATACTTGCACCGCATCAGAATAACTAAGCCACAACTATGATCATCAGTGCTTAAGGAGTTAAATACTCAGGGGTTTGAGATGCCCTTAAATAATTCAGTCCATGTTCTTTGAGTAGATGTCTGATTTATTAAATATTCAATAACACTTTGAAGGCTGGAACAGTGTCAGATCTCAAATTAGAAAATTTCCTTTTAATGTCACTCTTGTGTTAATTTCTGTCATATTATTTCAGGCTATTTGCCGCAACTCAGACTAGGTAATATTAATAGTATAAAAAAGGATCTTTTCTTTTATTGGTATGTCACTGTGCTGTCTGAAAGAAATAAGCAATTCTGTATTTGATGTGAAGCTCCATTAACTTCAAAACAGGAAAAGTGACCTGGCCACGGATATGGCAATCAGGAAGAGAATTTTAGGACCTCCTCACATCTAACTCTAGCAAAGCTGCATAGAAACACAGTTTGAAGTATTATGCAACTGGTAATATTAATATACTATGCCAGTTTATTAAAAATGTATCCACATACTTGGTCCGAAAACAAAATAAAAGCTTACTGCCCATGAAAAGAAAAGGGAACAAGATGTAAATGTCAAATAGTAACTCTACTACTAAATGAGTTAATGTAGATCTGCCAGGCTTTGAAAACAGGCAACTACGCAGGGAAATCCCTTCCTGCCTTTGCACAATATTACATAAATCCTTATTATATGGCTCCATAATTGTTAAGCAAACAGCAGGGAATCCAAAAACATTAATGCCACAGTAACACATCCCACAACTTCTATCTGTACCAGCTTTCACATGCTCCTCAGCAGATAATACTGTACAGTCCTCTGCCAGGTGACCTCATCGTTGCCTTCATCCAATAGAATCCAGTCTCCTAAAAATGCAGGTGTGTGTATACCTGTGTGCTCAAATATGTACACAATTGTTAGGAAGGGAGAAAACAACAATAGTGGCTCTTACACACACACACACACACACACACACACACACACACACACACAAATCCTTACTGCTACTCACAATGGATAGCAGTCCAAAGAGACTAGTGATTCTGTGTCTGATGTGAGTAAATCCCTCCAGATCACAAAGAGGTAAGTAAACTCTATAAATAAGCTACCACTGATATTTCCAAACCTCTACTGCATAGCAAACTTAGTCTATTTTACTTTGAGAGAATTAAATTGATAGTGTGACAAGCAAAAAAATGCTCATATGAGTAATGAAACTCACACAGTCTGCTTTCAGTGTGAACACAAGGTAATTTTCCTTTTCACCTGTTCATCTCAGACAGCCTGTGGCATTTGTTGAGCATCATGTTTTGATTTCAACTAATATTCTTTGCTCGAATGAGTATGACCTTTATGTGCACTAAAGTAAAATTCATTGGCAAATCAAGGCCAAGCAGATTTTCCCAGTGAACACCTGAATTTCCAAAACAATTCACATTAACACGTTGTAAGCAGTCCTTTCAGGAACCTAGTGTTAGCTATCTACATTATAATCTGATCTACTTTTCAGAATACAAATATGTCCTCAGGCATCTCACCAGAACAAGTTAAGAGTCTGTGCATCATTTTCCTGAAGCCAGGCTCTGAAATTCCACCTAATCTGTACGATTATGTTTTGAAAATGAGACAAAATCACAAATGGGTTCTTGAAACTAAAGTACAACACTGAAAAGCAACTGAGTGGCGATTTATCCCTGAAGCATCACCTCCAGGATTTGTATGCATTTTTCCAGATCATAAATGACTAACATCAGATTCATAACACTGGCATTTATCTAGATGTTTTAGTTATCTCTGTGACCTGAAAAACTTTCCACACAGATGATACTGTATGACTTCATCCTTCTGGTACCACTAAGCACTAGTTTATTCTCACTCTTCTGAGTGGATCACCGTTCAGGTATCCCTCTGTGGCAAGAGGAATAGCACTCACCAAACCCACAGAAGTTACCCATTTTAGAAAATGTAAGTAATGTAATAACAGTCCCACAAGGTGGCACTCCACACTCAGCTGGAAGAATACAGTTCACTGGAGCTTGCTCTCGATTGCTTATTTGCAAGGAGGATTTAATAGTCACTGAGTCAGCTGGAAATAGTCAGCACGCAGAAATCTTAATTTCTGCACTTGAAAGTAATGTAAGAAAACATACGAATGGAATGAAAATGCAGAATGGTAAAAGCTACCATTTTTCCTTCTAGAAAACATGAAGTATTCACTTTATAGATACTTTACGTGAGCAGTCCTTGAGGCATGAGAGGCTGTTACAGCAAGACTGGTTAAATTACATCTTGAGCATTGAAGTCAACTCAGTCCCTGCCACAGACAAATCTCTAGCTGAAGCAGTGTTTTTTCATTCGAGCTGCCTGGCCCATAACATGGCAAGGTTAACTTTCAGGTACTAAAAACTAGTGACAGTCAGTTCTGTGCAATTTGTAAAAGCATCCAAATAGGCAAAGTAAAAACAACAACAACAACAGAAAAAAAGCAAACAAAAAAACAACAAACCACCACTTCAGTGTGATTTCAATGCTCTCTTGAGAGTCAAATAAATGCTTTGAAAATTATTGCAAGTGCAGGTGATGTGTGTGCCTCCGGTGGCGCAGTGGTATAAGTTGCTGCTTGCAACACCAGAGGCCCGGGGTTCAAATCCCCTCTGTGGCATAAGTGGCAGAAATGCTGCTCTGCTACACAGAGGGCTCGAATCCCGGGAGTTGGGACTCGATGATCTCTAAGGTCCCTTCCAACTCGCACGATACTGTGATACTGTGATGCACACTGTCTCTGCAGTAAAAGACAGTATGAAAAGATTTCAGGGCATTACTGAAGGTAAATCAGTAGTGCACCAAGATTACCTTCCCAGAGGTGCTGGCAGGAAAGCAGTCTTGAAGGATGCATGCAGAGACTACAACAAAATCCTACAGCAAGAGGGAGATCCTATGAACTATAACATCTCAGAGGATAAGACAAGATCATCTAGGCTGCTATGACTATTCCAGGTCTTCAGCCCATTTATCTAGTTTTATCCTCAGTATTTTTAAGTAAAATAGACTGGCATCAAACCTTTGGTGTTCTTTTTTTTCAGTTCTTGTCTGGTTCAACAGTGCATGAAGTCACAGAATCAGCTGTACAGTGTGCATTAAACTTCCTGTGCCAGAGGAATCTCCAACCTCCCAGTAAAAAGCACTAGAAAAAACTAGAAAAATGATTTACATCTTTCCCTAAGATTAAGTGATGAAAGCATGTGACTGCTGACACACATTAAAACAAACAGCCATTACATTTCCTGCTGTATAGTTACTTCATCTGAAACACTGCAGGCCCTATCTAACTCAAAGCTACCTGCTGACTTCAATGGGCCCTGGATCAAGCCTCAGCAGAGGAATGCTTTTCAGTTCTCTTTAATGAGACACTCAGTTGATTAACAGCCCTCCTGCCTGCTACTCTAATGGGCATGCTTTCATTTTTATGCTTCTCAGGGCTGCAGATCTGCTTGTATGATCATCAGCAAGAAAACTTTAAAGACAAGCTGTGTAACTGCAGCATCCCCTAGTGAATTTACACCACTCAGCTGTTACAGGAGATCCTATCATGAAATGATAGAAATGTCGGTTCTAAGAGAGTAGTTACAGCATCTGAGTATCAACAAAATACTGATGTGAAAAGAAAACATTCAAGACAACAGTGTGAAAATGTGTTAGCTTTGAAGACCTTCCAAACTGATGAGAGGTAAAGGAAGCTTAACAGAGACCACAAAAAAAGATACTAATTCTTTAGCAAAGGATGGAGTCTACATTCTGATGTCAGTGAAAACACTGACAATCGAATGACTGAATTATAGGCTAGGATTTAAGCTAACATCAATGCATTATTAAAAAGTGATTCACATGAAAAAAAAAAAAGAAAAAAAAAAAGGACAAGTGCCATATTGATACTTATAAGATATTACCATTTTAACCAGATATGTCTTTATGTCTGACAAGCAAACTTGCACTGTCCATGCCAGAGGGAAATATCCAACAGAAGGCTGAGTTTGAATCCCTTGTGTTTAATATGTGGTAAAATTCATGACAACATATCTTGAGTCTTAATCCTTTAGATGTAGACTGGGCTAGGCTTTCTGTTTTGACCGTATAATTTTATTAGCGCAAACGTTACTTCTCAGAATTTATATTTAAAATAATAGAAAAGGTGATTTTAAACACCATACACCGTGACTGAAAGTACTGATGAAGATTAAAAGTAAATGGGCTACTATTACTTATTTTCTTTGAAAATATCTATGATGTTTGCCACACAGAGAACTTGCCCTTCTCAAACTGCTTTTTCTTTCTGCCACCAATAGCAAAAGAAACACATTATTCCATAAATTATGCACTGCTGAGTAAATATTACTGTTGCTACAGGAGACATGAGATAATAATATCCTATATTTTAACTACCATGCATAGAAGAACTGTTGTCAATGCTGTTTCAGCACATGTACTTGTGAATCATCCAATTAACCATTCAGAAAGAACTCAGAACCTCCAAGAAAATTCAAGTCCCTGTCACTGGAAGAAACAGGTTTCACATTAAGTGACAACACTCTTGAAATATGACATGAGCTATCACTGAGAGCGGAGTTAGAAACAATAAGGAACAAGAGCTGCTCAGTCCTGTTTGCCTTGTATGATCAACAAGCGTTTTGCAACATCTGTACAACGACATACGTGACAGACACACTAGGGATATGGTAAAATCTATCCTAATGTATCAGTGACTCTGAAGCTGGAATATGATTTTGATTAACTGAAAAATATGCAATTCTTCAAAAGCAAAAAAGCGTTACAAAATAATACATAATCTATACATGACTGAGGATTGTAAGTAGCAGAAATACAGGCGTATACTCCCTAATTTCACTCCTACATCTCAGCAGTATGTTTACGAGACACGTCCCAAGCTCAACAAGAAGTTCCATGTTTGATCCAGGTTTGATATTGTTTGTCAATATAAATTAGATATCTCTCTCCTGCACTTCACATTCAAACAAGTAGTTGAGAAAGGAATAAAATAAATGATAAAGAGAAATATAATTATATGGGTACGACAACACATAATTAGTGGGGTAAGACTGGTAAATCTTAACTAAGTTTCCCAGGCCTAGCATCCAAATGCCCTGGTTCCTAGTAATGAAAGCTCCACCAATTTTAAACAATTTTTCTCCAATTTTAAACACATTCAGTTTAATATCTAGCATGACTTTATATAGATTTACACATTCAACTTCAAATCAGAAGTCTACTACTTAAGCCTGCTGCTTGTGCTTTGGTTTTGCAATATGACAAAGTGTTGCTGGCAAGACGAAAGCATGTGCCAAATGCACACAGCTAAGAGGAAAACGTGGCAATTTATCAGCTTGCTGCCGAGACTAAGTATGTTGCCATGAGAAACCACCAAGTTAACACCTTACTCTGGTGGAACATCAGCATGTGACTGCTGACACACCTCTACTTTGTTCATTAGGGACAAAGTTATTCTACAGGCTGGAGGTCAGCAAAAAGCCAGCCATTCTAATGGACCTTGTATAACACATCTCAAGTGCATATGAGTTCCTCTTTCGAGAGCTTTAGTGACATTTTTGAAGACCAGAGAAAAAGGAGATAAAGAACTGTACTTAAAGGAATTACCCTTGCATGCTAACTACCGCCAATGTCCTTTCACTGCTACAGCTACTGCATTCTACTTCAGAGCAGACAGAATTGGTAAGCTTGTCCTTAACCTGGTCTCTCTGAGCTGGTTATCTCAGCGCTGTTCTCTGCTTATCTTCTTCTGTTTTCATAAAACAGCTGTTTTCAAAACAGAATGAGTACTTACAAGTTCAATACAATCATTGGTCTTATCTACTATCTTAATTCTTATATGCTTATATATCATGCTTCCCTTCATGATGATGTGCAAAAGCACACAAAAAAAGTGCAGTTAGAGACCACAAAAAGTGATCTGTCAGCCCTACTCAACAAAAGGATGCCAATTTGTAAACTGATGTGAGATGAGTTTTCTCATCTTTACTTCCTGAATTTAAAATGTAACCCTTTTCTGCTTCTCAATTTTGAGAAATCAGTGTGCCTTCTTCATTACCAGAAAGACCAAAGCCAGATTTCTCCTGCAGTACAACTATACCAACTGAGAATAACAGGAGGGGGAAAAGATTGCACTACCTTCACAGCTCTGATCTGTTCCATTACTGACATTTCTCTTGCTTCTGCCTTTTTCCAGCTGTTTACATCTTTCTGTTTCCACTCTTTCTTCCTCAGTCCTCAAGTCTTATCAATCAGTCCCCAGTGTTCCTCCATTTGTCCTGTCCCAATCATTTTGTTCCTTTGCTCCACTACTTTCTGCCCTTTTAAGTACTGGCATGTATTGTTTCTGCTCTAATATCTGCTCTAACTTCTCAGAGCTAAACATTCTGCAAAGCTCAGATTTCCCACAGGGTTGCATTGCACAGGCAGCAGTCCTCTTGTGCTTGTACTTAAACAGTTCAGACATCACTTATTGCTTGGGGAGACAGTGCGTAAAAACAGGCTGAAAAGGATTGGAAAGCATATTCATTTTTTCTATGCAAATGACCAGATCACAGCCCATTATGTCTTTTTGCTAGATATGGTGCTAACCAGAGATTAAAGGCAGAAGTGGAAATACCTAATACTTGGTTGTATTAACCTGGTGGTATCCTTTAAAAAATATAAAGTTTCAATTTTCTGATGCTTTCCAATAGACCAAAAACTCAGTGCTAAGATCCAAAACCACTTGGAAAACAAAACTGTTAAATGCAAGTCTGACCTAACTCTAGCATCCTCACTCTGATCCAAGAGCAGTACAGGGCAATCATATTTCACTTCACAAAATTAGTTTCCCTCTCCTTCAGCACAGAGCCACCAAAAGAATGAAACACTGTGCAAAGTCCAAGTTACCTCATGGGAACAAACACTGCACAAAGCCAAGGCTTCAGTGAACTCCATTGAATTATAACACTCCAAACAGTTTGTGGCTACTAAAACAACAACAACAAAATACATTCAGAAACACAAAAATCATGACTTGGTCATAAGAAATTCTCCTGAGACAAAACACCGTGGTTTCATTGCACATTGCTCACTTGGGAAGGCACTGATCTGAGATACAGTAAGGCTGCACACTGGAATGCACAGCCTCTTTGAACTGTGAGAAGTTTTCAGAAGGTTCAGGTTTTAAATCCAAACTATAACTATCTCTGTAGCTCGGTGCCAGCCAGATGAGTTCAGAGTAATATTGTAACAGTTCTAACAAATAAATGTGCAGGACGTAAAATTGACCAAGTAGCCCTTTGAAGGACAATTTACCTCAGATTAGGCATAGCCCTCAAAACATAGTTGCTGAACTATGTTCTGGACAGGTTTCTTAATATCCATTTGACTGCAACAACAGAACAACAAAATTCTTGGTGGTTTTGTTTGTCTGTTTTTAAGTACAGCAATTGGCACATAAATTGTAGCCCATAAATGCAGCTCCTGGATGACAGATTAATTATAAGATAAGAAGAAAAACAAAACTACTGTAGAAGACTGTAAGAACTTGGGTAAAGTATTCTATTTGGTCTCAGAAGTTAGATCCAAAGCACTGGGATAAGGCAGTATTTCTAAGCTCCTAGGTTTGAACATGCAATTCAAAAGCAATCCGAGTTATAGAGGTAAAATTTAATTGTTGACAGCCTCCCTTCTTTCGCATTTCCCTTCAGCTGCAAATGCCTTCAGATTCCCCAAGATAGAACTCCAAAGCACACAACAGATGAACCATTAGGTATAACCACTGTCATTGGGGTTTTTCTTGTGTAGAACCCTGGTTATCTAAAAAACAACATTCTCATTTGTGATTTAATAGAAGGGTAAACAATATGGCTTAATATGCTGGTGTCATCAATCTCACGGCATGTTGCTTAGCTCAACTAGAACTTCACTCATAACAGAGTATTCTTAACTTAAACTTTAGTCTTAAGCTACCAAGGGAAAGAAAGGGAAAGAAAGGGAAAGAAAGGGAAAGAAAGGGAAAGAAAGGGAAAGAAAGGGAAAGAAAGGGAAAGAAAGGGAAAGAAAGGGAAAGAAAGGGAAAGAAAGGGAAAGAAAGGGAAAGAAAGGGAAAGAAAGGGAAAGAAAGGGAAAGAAAGGGAAAGAAAGGGAAAGAAAGGGAAAGAAAGGGAAAGGAAAGGGAAAGAAAGGGAAAAGGAAAGGGAAAGAAAGGGAAAGAAAGGGAAAGAAAAGGGAAAAGAAAGGGAAAGAAAGGGAAAGAAAGGGAAAGAAAGGGAAAGAAAGGGAAAGAAAGGGAAAGAAAAGGGGAAAGAAAGGGAAGAAAGGGGAAAGAAAGGGAAAGAAAGGGAAAGAAAGGGAAAGAAAGGGAAAAGAAAGGGAAAGAAAGGGAAAGAAAGGGAAAGAAAGGGAAAGAAAGGGAAAGAAAGGGAATGAAGAAGGGAAAGTAAGGGAAAGAAAGGGAAAGAAAGGAAAGAAAGGAAAGAAAGGGAAAGAAAGGAAAGAAAGGGAAAGAAAGGGAAAGAAAGGGAAAGAAAGGGAAAGAAAGGGAAAGAAAGGGAAAGAAGGGGAAAGAAAGGAAAGAAAGGGAAAGAAAGGAAAGAAGGGAAAGAAAGGGAAAGAAAAGGAAAGAAAAGGAAAGAAAAGGAAAGAAAGGAAAGAAAAAAGAAGAAAAAGAAAGAAAAGGAAAGAAAGGAAAGAAAGAATTTGCTCAGTTGGATAGATTTTAATGCTGGCCATAAAACTGAAAAATCACTCAATTCAAAGCTCCTTATATTCTCCAGCATGCGCATGTGCATCTGCCAATGGACAGTAAGCTCAGCTGTTGGACTGTCATTGCCCTTCTTACATTTGCACCTGTCACATGAATTACTTTTTCAGTAGGACATCTATCAAAGCCAACAACCTATATGATACTGAAGACTTTTCCAAGAAGACTGGCTTTTCATAATGAATGGTAAGCAAATGCATGCTTACCATTTAGAATGAGAATAGAGAAGGGACAAAATAAATAAATAAATAAATAAATCTGCCACTTATTCTAATATTACCACATAAAGAGGCAGCATGAACATAAATAAGCATAAAATATGAAATAAAAGAAAGCAATATAAAACACCATTAAACATAGAAATTAAAGGAAAAGGCAATTGCACAAAAGGAAAACACTATTCTGGGCACAATGCATTTCAGTGAATAAATAAGGAAATATTCCAGTGGTGCATTTATATAATAAAAATGACATGAATTCAAGATGACAAACGGCCCAAATGTTCATCTTCTATAGCTGGAGGATAATAAAGCCATGAAAACAAACCAAAGCAAAGAAAGGAGAATATTTGTTTCAAATATCTCCCCCCTCCATAATCCTGAGAGGTTTTTCATTAGTACGCTTCACAGCTAGTGTTGTTACCCAGTTGTGAACTCTTCTGTAACTAAAATCAATCTAGGAAGCTCTGTGCTATGCATGTATCTTTAAGCACATGTGTGGGCTCAAGGAGCTGTTCCTGTCTTGTGGATTCACCTCTTTCAAGCTGAACCAGACACAGTAGAAGCTTCTACACATTCCAACAGATCCTCAGTCTTGACTCAAGTGTTGAGTCAAGTTGACTCTACAATGGTGCACCAACAGCACGGTGCCTCTATCCAAGCAGGAAAAAAAAGCAATCAAGCAGCAAGGAAAAGATACACAAGAAAAATGCTTCATCAAAACTACTTCCAATGCAAAAAAGTATAAATGAAAATATGAGTCAAATATTAATTCCAAAAGGCATCTGCTCCTTTAATCATAAAAACTGCCAAGATACAAGCAATTTTGTTTAAAGCAGTCAGTTGTTATGTCACCACAGAAAACCTACAGTTATGTACAGCTCACTGGATATCAGCTGGATGAGCAGATAAAGGGAAAATTTTTGTTCAAGAATGGGAATATGGAGTTTTGATGCAGTGTTATCGGTCAATGTCAGATCTGTTCTTTGTAATTCAAGACTGTATGAAGCAAATTTCAGGAGCAGAATTAACTCCGTGACAAAACAAAATCGTTGCTTCTCTGGAATTTCAGTCCCCACTGACCATGTTCCTATTGGCTATGCAAAAACATGGGATACTTTCTATCTTAACCAACTTTAGAGGAGGCTGGATGGCTTAATAACCACAACACATCTCAGCAAATGTAACAGGAGACGGCAACAAGAATAAATATCTTCCTGCTGGGAATAAGGAGAGAGAGAGAGAAGAGCGTATTCTATCCTCACCCGCACAGAATTTACCAGGGACCCACACATAGAAAAGTAGCATGAAGCAGGAGGAACGTCCTTGTGATACTTTGAAACACCTTGGATGCACTGATCATATGCCAATTTTTGCTATGGAATGCAATGAACAGTAAAAAAACTAGACAAATGCTGACTGTCCCACATAAATGGAGCGTTAACACAGCATGCTGATTGGTGCCAACAACCAAGGTGTGACTACACTAGAAGGTACAAAGCAGTTGTCTATGACTATTATTATGAACATTATTATTATTATTATTATGACTATTATTATGAACATTAAGTTGTTCCAAAAAAAATCATTTTTCCACAGTAGCCACATTAATAGATCGTGGTAAATTTATGTTACTGGCACATAAGAAACAAAACCTTTGAAATACAGTGGTGACAAAGACTGCTTAGAAGATGACAAGGGATGGTTACATCAGACACTGTTGGTGACAACAGAATCTTGTCAGTGAACTACCAAATGACATACATGCTGTGATTATCTTTGGGAGAGACTGAGAAACAACCTGAAGAGAAACTCATACAGACAGAACCATAACAGGTCATTATTGTGCAGCTAGCAGGCAATGTACCCTGGGAAAAACTCAAAACTTGATATTGGCAATGAAAAGAGAATATAAAGACATAAAAAGGTCCCAGCTGGTGGTGTGAGCTGCCTCAACAGTCCTATTAACCTATTTATTTTTTTTCCTATTACCCTATTTATTTTTTGTCTTATTTTTCTTCCCCAATAATATTGCCTAATAGTACGCAATGCTTTCACAGTACTTCTTGGAAATTAAGAACCACTACAGTTAGTGTGTGACTCTTTGCTGGTATGTATTAACAGGGCCACCAGTCGCAGCCAAACAAATCTGCCATTTTCCCTCCAAGTACATTACAATGCATGAAATCCAGTGCGGTGTTAAGTCATCAGTTTGTCACAAAGCTGTAAAACTGCTGGACGCTGTAACTGTTTCCCACAGTTAAAGATATACACATACCCAAATCACTTGGTAATGTGCAAGCAGAAAGGATATAAATAAACTTGATTTTGGTAGAGCTTTAATGGAACAGCCGCCTCATTTCTGTGTATAAGGATTCCAAGGAACAGTGGTGATTCCCACAGCTACAGTTTGTTAAGAGGAGAAACACCATTGTACAGTGAGGAATGGAGCAGAATGCTTTAGAACTGAATTATACAGCCAGAGGATTTTGTGCAGAACCCAAACCTTGTAAGAGAAGAGCAGTGAAAAAAATCTAAGTCTGCAGCTACTTGCCATTCGGTTTGATGCATACAACCAACTGCACTGAGCGTTTTATTACCAGCACTTTATGTTTGATAAGAAGTTTAGCAACAGTAATAGTTACAGAAGAATCGATTTCTGACATTCCTTGTCACAAGCACTCTAGGAC